>NC_092877.1:140222570-140537154 GCF_028372415.1 Notamacropus eugenii
CATATAACTGTATATAATGTTTTGATTATTATTCTTTATTTCTTTTGCTGTTGCTGTGGTTTTTTCTTGTTCATTTTCTATTTCATTGATTCATTTGTCTGAGCTATTTTTTAAAATTTAGATTAGGTAACGGTTTATTAATTTTATTAGTATTTTCAAAAAGCTAGCTTTTAGTTTTACTTATCATTTCTATGGAATTTTTATTTCTAATTTATCTATATTACCTCTAAATTTTAATATCTCTTCTTTTGTGATTATTTATATTTGTTTATTTGTTGGGTTTCTATTTTTTTTCTTGGACATACATATCCAGTTAGTTTATTTTATATTTTTCTATTTTGTTTAAAGTATATTTGTAAAGATACTTTTCTCCCAAGGACTGCTTTAGCTGCATCTCAGAAATTTTGATATGTTTTTTCATCATGATCATTTTATTTTACATTGCTATTGATTGTTTTTAGGATTTGTTCTTTGATTAACTAATTATTTAGGATTTCATTTTCAAGTTTTCATTTTGGTTTGTATTTTTTGTTTGTGGTTCCTGAACCAATGACTATTTTTATTATGTTATAGTCTATAAAGGATAGATTAGCTATTTCTGCCTTTTTGTATTTGTTTTTTATCTCTATGCCCTTGTATGTGATCAATTTTTGTAAAAACCTTTTTGTGATACTAAGGTGTATATTCTTTTACATTATCATTTAGAAGATGCCAAAACTCTTTAACCTCTAAATTTCTCTAGCAATGTTTTCAGTTGCATATTTTTCCTTATGATTATCTTTCTGTTAGACTTATCTAAAACTGATAGATTCACTATTCACTATTGTGTTACTGTCTATGTCTTCTTGTAGCTTGAATTTCCTTTACAAATTTGGATGCTAAGTCATTTGGAGTGAATATATGTATTATTGAGAGTGGGGAAAAAAAAAGAAATGATGAACAGGAAGACTTCAGAGAGGCCTGGAAAGACTTATATGAACTGATGCTGAGTGAAGTAAGCAAAACCAGGAGAATATTATACACATTAACAGCCACAGTGTATGAAGACTGTTTCTGATAAACTTAGCCCTTCACAGCAATGCAAGGACCTAAAACATTTTCAAAGGACTCATGATACAAAATGCCATCCACATCCAGAGAAAGAACTAAGGAATCAGAATGCAGAATGAAGCAGACAATTTTTCCTAAAAAAAAAAGTGATGTACACTATCAGCCAAAAAAAAAAAAAATCAAAGCTCCTACATCCAAAGCCTCCAAGAAAAATATGAATTGGTCTCAGGTCATGGAAGAGCTCAAAAAGGATTTTGAAAATCAATAGGAGAAGTAGAGGAAAAATTGGGAAGAGAAATGAGAATGCTACAAGAAAATCATGAAAAACAAGTCAACAGCTTGCTGAAGAAAATAACACCTTAAAAAATAGACTAACCCAAATGACAAAAGAGGTCCAAAATTTTAATGAGGAGAAGAATGCCTTAAAAAGCAAAATTGACCAAATGGAAAAGGTGATCCAAAAGCTCACTGAAGAAAATAATTCCTTCAAAATTAGAATGGAGCAAATGGAAGCTAATGACTTTATGAGAAATCAAGAAATTATAAAACAGAACCAAAAGAGTGAAAACATAGAGACAAGGTGAAATATCTCATTGGAAAAACCAATGACCTGGAAAATAGATCCAGGAGAGAGAATTTTAAAATTATCGGCCTATCTGAAAGCCATGATCAAAACCAGAGCCTAAACATTGTCTTTCAAGAAATTATCAAGGAACACTGCTCTGATATTCTAGAACCAGAGGGTAAAATAGAAATTGAAAGAATCCACTGATTGCCTCTGGAAAGAGATCCCAAAAGGAAAATTCCTAGGAATATTGTAGTCAAATTCCAGATTTCCCAGATCAAGGAGAAAGTATTGCAAGCAGCCAGAAAGAAACAATTTAAGTATTGTGGAAACACAATCAGGATTACACAAGATCTAGCAGCTTCTACATTAAGAGATCAAAGGACTTGGAATATGATATTCTGAAGGTCAGAGGAGCTAGGATTGAAACCAAGAATCACCTGTCCAGCAAAACTGAGTATAATACTTCAGTGGGGGAAATGAACATTCAATGAAATAGAGGACTTTCAAGCATTCTTGATGAAAAGACCAGAGCTGAAAAGAAAATTTGACTTTCAAATATAACAATCAAGAGAAACATGAAAAGGTAAACAGAAAAGAGATATTATAAGAAACTTATTAAAGTTGAACTATTTACATTCCTACAAGGAAAGATGATATTTGACACTCATAACACCTTTCTCAGTATTAGGGAGAGAGAGAGAGATGGCACAGAGTAGTTGAATATGAAGGGGTGATATCTAAGAATACAATTGAGTGAGAGAGGAATATATTGGGAGAAGGAGAAAGGGAAAGATAGAATGGGGTAAATTATCTCATATAAAAGAGGTAAGAAAAAGGTTTCGCAATGGAGGGGAAGAGGGAGCAGATGAGAAAGAATGAGTGAACCTTACTCTCACTGGATTTGGCTTAAGGCAGGAATAACATAACACACTCAACTGGGTATCTTACCCTCCAGGAAAGTAGGGGGGAAGGGGATAAGGGGGCAGGGGATAATAGAAGGGAGGGCAGATTGGGGAAGGCGGTAGTCAGAAGCAAACACTTTTGGAAAAGGACAGGGTCAAAGTTGACAATAAAATAAGTGCAGGGGGGTAGGATGGAGGGAAATGTAGTTAGTCTTTCACAAAGTGACTATTATGAAAGTGTTTTGCATAAGTACACATGTATAACCTATATTGAATTGCTTGCCTTCTCAGTGAGGGTGGGTGGGGAGGGAAGAAGGAAGAGAATTTGGAACTCAAAGTTTTAAAAACAAATGTTAAAAATTATTTTACATGCAACTAGGAAATAAGATATACAGGCAATGGGGTATAGAAATCTACATTGCCCTACAAGAAAGTAAAGGGGAAGGGGAAAAGAGAGGGATGATAAAAAGGAGGGCAGACTAGGGGAAAGGATAATCAGAATGTATGTCATATAGGAGTGGGGGAGAAGAGATGGGGAGAAAATTTGGTACTCAAAATCTTGTGGAAATGAATGCTGAAAACTAAAAATTAATTAATTAATTTTTAAAAACATTAAATGAGGTCATGAAGAGTCAGACAAATCTGAAAAAAATGACTGAACAACAACAAAGCTGTTATTAAAGTAGTGATTAAATCAGGAATTATGAATAAATTTTTATGACAGAAAAACTCTGTGATAAATGTCTGTCATCTTGTTCAGTGAGCACTAGGGAAGGAGAGACCTACTTCACTTCCTGATATCACTGAAAATAGAGGTGCCTCCACTACCCAGAGCTCTGATAGTAAGCATCATGGTCTCAATGCTTAGTCTCCTAGTCTAGACTTTCAATCCACACAAGTCTATGCTAGCATAATCTCTCTTCCTCTTAAAATTATTTCATATGGCTATGAACTGCAGAAGAGTTGGCCTGCTCATAGAAAGTTTTGTCACTTTGGAGATTCCAATACTGACACCAATGTAATTACTGGTCCAATATCAATCCCCTTACCCTATTAATTTATGTATGTGTGTGTGTGTGTTGTGAATTTGAAAGTTTGGTTAAAAGAGATAAACAGACTAGGTGATATATAAATTCATATTGCTTTATTCTCTTAAAGCTAGCAGATATATGTATTCACAGATCCAGATAAAATCTGACTGTCGGATAAAAAGAATAAGACAACTATATTTAGAACAATCCCAACTCAGGACTCAAATTTATGCTCTCTATAAATGTTTAACCATGGTATGACAAAGGAATTTTCTTATTTGAATAGATGGTAAATACAATAAGATAAGAGAGTTGACAAAGTGTCCATTGAAATTATGACCCAGAATATTTATGTTTTCTTTACCATTAACATGGTATAACATAGTATGTGTCCATAAAATGTGAAGATAAGAAAAGTCCTACTATTCAAGATAGTGTGTTAAAGCTTAAGGTTAAGGTGCTTTGTCCTTAGTACTCATTAACAGAACAAGGCTCTGGTCAGCTTCACCTTGTCTTGTAGTATTGATACAGGAAGAGGCATTCTCTGAGTTTACTCAAAGAGCAAGGAAGGGAATATCTGTTAGGCTGAGGAGCTTCTTCTGATTGGCTAGTTCAGGCTCTGTCTCTTATTAAGGTTCAAATGATATGAAATGATTATCAATACGTATGTTTGTAGTTGTATGTCTTTTGTTGCCCATGTAGATTATGTGTTCCCACATGGTTCTATTTAGATGTGGCTTTCAGGGAGGCATGATTAGATAGCTATAGAATCTCCTCCATCCACCCTGCTCTAGGGAAGATTTCTTCCAGGAGAGAAAATAAGAGGTTAGGACCAAAAACTAGCTGACAGGTAGAAACCCCCTAGAACTCTCCTTAAATCTTCTCACTTGATTTGGTGTTTGCAAGACTATAATCCCCTCAACTGGCCTTTCCTTTTCTCTACCAATTCTCTGTTACCCTCAATCTAATTGTCTGTTACCCCTAGATGGCCTCCAGCTTCTTCCAATCCTTCATCCTATCTAATTCCCATTCTCTGGGTTCCTGGCCTCTGACCTCTAGGCACCACAGCCTACTGGCCACTCCCATTAAGATCCTCCCTATACCCCTCCTCCAATCACCTTAGACTATTTGGCCAATGCTAGATCCCTCCCACGGTCTTTCTATATATAAGATCCATCTTGTTTCTATGAAAGGACTCGGATTCAATCTGGATTAGCAATACAAATGTTCAGATTCCTTAAGAGTCTGACCAATATAACAGATTTGTTTTAATAAACTTTGTCTTTGACTGAAAGAAGAGTTGGGTAGAATTCATTCAGGCAGGACCCACTTGTCACTATTGTGGGTTCCCAGAACCCCTAAACTCCAACACAGCCATTTTTTCTCCTTGAAGGAATAATTCAGGTTGGAATTATATCAATCCATCCCCCTAAATATTAGTCTAAGGAAAATAATTCCTAAAGTTCAAGCTATACTCTTAATCCTTATCCCTTAACAGGAAAGCAGTACCCCAAGCTATCTATCCAAGGTTTGATTTCCTCCCTACCAAATTCTAGCTATAAAAAGGCCATCACACATATCTAATAAAAGGAAAAGAAAGAAGGAAGAAAAGGAAAGGAAGTGATGAGGTGATGGGACCTGGACTCTTAAAAGGAAAAGACCAAGTGCTTTTTGAAAGCACCCCAGTCCCTAAATTTTCCCATACATTTCAACAGCCCAAATCAAGGCAACTGACCCACCCAGCTCACCTAGATCACCTAATAAGCTTGCTTGACATTCCTTTCACTGCCCCTCTGCTCCCACCACAGACTACTGACATATAAAACCATTATTTAATCCCATCCAGATCCTTTCACTGTCTTTTTTGTATAAGAGCATCAGTCTCACCTCTATTAAATTGCAGGTTCACTAGGAACCGTGCCTGCTCCTATTGGTGCTACAATAGACCTTGCTACTTGATTAGATGATGATTTGAGTGTGTGAATTCATTCCAGGCAGACTGTCATGTACCATGACATTTCAGGGTCCCCAGCAACCCCAAGGAAGGAAGGAAGGAAGGAAGGAAGGAAGGAAGGAAGGAAGGAAGGAAGGAAGGAAGGAAGGAAGGAAGGAAGGAAGGAAGGGGGGAAGGAAGGAAGGAAGGGAGAGAGGGAGGGAGGGTAAAAGAAAGAAATCCAAGCCAATAGCAAACAGAAATCAGAGAATACATATGGATAAGACAGTACTCAGAGTGAGAGTTCTCTCACTGAAAATTAAATATCTCAGCTCAACAAAGAAAGAGTCTCAGCTCTTACCCAAAGGGAAATTCCTCAAAGTCTCTATCTCTAGTTCAATAAGTGGGCAATAAGGACATAATAAAGATGCTGGCTCCTCTACATGTCAGCTTCTTCTCAGAGTCTTTCTCTTCCTTCAGAGACATGAAGAGAAGTTGGTATGTCTTTTTTCTTGAAGCTAGAAGCCAGAAAACCAGGATTTCTCTTCACTCTCAATCTCTTACCAACTTAATTCTTCTTGAAGGTTAGGAGCATTGCCTAAGCAATCTCCACTAAGGATTATGCAAATAGTCTTTGAACCAAGGACCAGATATGTTTTGTAATTACTTACTTGCATGCATATTATTTCCCCACTCCTAGAAGAATATGAGCTCTCCCAAGGGCCACAACCCTTTAATTTTATTCTTTTTTGTATTCCCAGCCCTTACCATAATCCCTTGTGATGGGGTTCAGACTCTGGGAACTTCCTTGAGCTCCCCTTGAATCTCCCCACTTAACATGGCTTTTCATACTCAAATTGAATTCTCCTTGAATCTCCCCACTTAACCTGGCCTTTCATACTCAAATCTGTGGCCATTATCTGTTACCTCTTGATTGCCCCACCAGCTTCCCACCCTGGTGCTCCATGGTCTGATATTTCCTGATTGCCTCCAGCTGTCTCCCACCCTCCTGAATCCCCTCCTTGAACTTCTCCTCAGGACCCTCCCTGGACCCCTCCTCCCATCACTCTAGACTACCAGACCACTCGCCCAGATCCCTCCTATAGTCTTCTTTGTATTTAGTTCCATCTCGCCTCCATGAAGGTGCTCAGATGCAATCTAGCTCAAACTCTGTGTAGCTGAGATTCTATCTGGCCTGGTTGTGAATACAAATGTTACAAATGCTTAGGCTCCTTAAGAACCAACCCAAGATGGCGAATCTTTAATAAACTTTGCTTTCTTTAGCTTTAAGAAGGCTTGAGGCGAATTCATTCGAGCACGACCCGGACTGTGGGTCCCTAGCACCCCTAAACCTCGTCACTTGCACATAACAAATGTTTGCTGAATTTAATTAAACGAATCCTCTTGATAACCTCTTATACCTAGAGCTTCAAGTATTATTATCCCCATTTTAGGGATGAGGAAACTATTGGAGAGAATAAGCGACTTTTCCCAAGCCCATCAAGTTTCAGAAACAGGATTCAAACTGATTCCTCATTCATTGCACATTCTTCCCATTATGCTAAGTTATCTCTTACAATCTTAACAGATTTTACAAACCTACAATTCACTTATGGGGATAAATGTGAGTAAAATTCAAATTATTCCTTAAGTCAAAATATGCCAATATAATATAGCAATAATCTTTTACCCAGACAAAAACAAATCACAAGAGATTGCCTCCAAGATCATTTTGTTGTATTTATCACAATCATTCAACCCTTCTGATACAGTGCTGTGTGGTATGCCTTTAGTACATAAAATTCATTAAGATTATATTCACTTCCCACATAAACAAAAAAATTGCTTTATTCTGATGAACTGGAAACAGCACAGGATTTTGGAATTTGAGGACATTGTTTCAGATCCTAACTCTGTCATGCATTATTTTGTGAAAGCTTGAAAAATCACTTTACTTCTGAGTCTCCATTACCTCAACCATAAAAGGAGCTGTATTAAATTAAGTCAAAGATTCCTCCAGTTTTAAATCTATGATCCTAATACCCTCTTCATCCTCATGATGGGGTTGGGGGAGTTTCAAGGGGCAAGAAATAGAGGTATTTGTGTTCTTCAGTTTCTGTTGCCTTGCTAAACACAAAACAGGATGTTGGCTTGAAGGTTCTTCAACCTACTCTTTATGTTAACCCTGAATTTGGTAAGCTTCTGTTGAATGCAACTGACCATGAGATGACCTTGCTTGATCCCAGAGCTATGAATTGCCTGAGTGATCAAAACCAGTTAAAAGATGACTACTGAAACCAATTTAAAAAAGAAAAGAGTCAAGAGAAAGAGAGAGAGAGAGAGAGAGAGAGAGAGAGAGAGAGAGAGAGCCCACTTTCTGACCAAATTGATTATTGCTGAGCTTTCCATACTTCCTCAACGAACTTTCAGTTGTTATGTTCTTATGCAAAACAACTCACGTAGCAGCTTCTCAAGAATGTGCCTCTCATAAGACTCCCTTGGTGTTGAAATGTATTAAACCTTATTTCCCTCTGACCCTCTTGGACACTCTGCTTTGGTGCTGTGTGGTAACCTTGGATTGCAATCCTTTTCCTCCATTAAAAGACCCTTTGTTGTTACTACTTTGGTAATCTTTCTTTCAGGTTGACTCTTCAAGTTCTCATCTTCTCCTATGACATTAGGCTTTTCCTAATAGCAAAATGCCAAAACACTGAGAACAGATTGTTGAGGTGAAAGATGTGTGTCATGGTGTCCTCTCCAAAAAATTCAAACTCAGATTGCCAACAAACCAAGTAAAGACATTTGTTTGGGGTAACGCACCAGTGGGTTCTTCTCGCTAGGGGAGGCAGCAACCCAGCCAGGCAAATGTAGGGGTGCATAAAAAGGAATAGTGCTGTGCTGGCAGAAAGATTAGATAATAAGGGACAAGAGTGGTAGCCTGTACAAACACACGTGCAGGATGTGCAGGCTTATCACTTATCCTGTGCCTGCAGCAGGAAGTTACTATCTGGCTTGATTGGGGCCCACTCAGATACTGGGTCCCTGAAAGGGACATGATCTTTTACTGAAATCCAGATACATCATCAAGACTACAGAGATATCTTAAAAGTCTATCAGAAACATGGCAGTTTGATTGTAGGCAAAGGCAACACACCTTGCCATGTAAGAAGAGACTAAAAAGCTTAAGAGCCATCAGCCTGGAAAGAAAAAAGCTAAGAAAGGATATGATTGAAGTCTGAAAAAACATGAAAGGGAAGACTGAACCTAGACTGTCTCTGAATCTTTTTACCCCTAGAATAGCACTCCTTGAAGCTGGAAGAAGATAAGCTTAAAAAGAATAAGATAGTAACAGTGCTGCTTCACACAGTGGAAAACAGACTTAAGGAATAAATAGTCCACCCACCCCAACTCTGCACCAAGAGGTTATATAGATTGAGAGACTGAAAAGTCTAAGATAAAAATCATGGATAACATAACCTCTAAGTTTGATGCCAAGAAGGCCCTGACCTTCCAAAAGCATGCTGTGGTGTCACTAACAAAGGTAAAATACTAGTTGGAGAAACTTTAAGTCTCAACAAACATGGCCATTCTTGTGTCTTTCTGGTTATGGAAGCCAAGCTCATATAACAGGGCCATTTCTGATATAATTTTTCATCAGAGAAACAAAATGCAAAGAATGCATAATTAAGCCATTTAATGTCCTACTAACTTTACTGTTGTCATTTAGGTTCTAGTCCTTGTAATTTTGTGAGGGGTTCAGATATAACTTCAATGGGGCACTATAAAAATCATAACATATAAATAAACAAGAACAGGTTCTGGGGATAAGTGAAGCAGCTGTAAATGGCAGAATCACAATTTAAATTTTGACTTATTTTTCCCAGACTATTAAATAGCACTGTAGCAGTGTAACTGTCTTCTCATGGTAAAAATGTTTTTCCATAGTTAAAAAAAAAAAGCATAAAGTGGAAAAGACAGGTATATTTAAGCATTGTGTACAGTAACTTGGAAGAGGGAAAATATACTCCTAAAGATTTTCCTTATAAGATTTTCCTCCTAAATTTTTCTTTATATGAAGGAAAGCACTTGTGAATTGCACATAATAGAGTCATTAAATAAAATCTTACTTAAAGACTGAACCAAGCTATCTGAATTAGAGAATAGAAAAGAGTCAGGCTCATCTCGTATCTTTGCAAAGAAACAATGAAGAGAAATATTAGAGACAAGATAAATCCATTAAAAAGGTATATAAGAAAATAAAAATAAGCAAAGATGAGTGTCAATGCAATTTTTTATTTTTTATTTTGTTTTTTTTATTATCAAGGTTTTTTTTTTCTTTCTCCTAGTTCTCTCTACCAAGAAGAAGAAAGGAGGGAGAGGAAGGGAGGGAAGGAGGAAGGAAGGAAGGAAGGAAGGAAGGAAGGAAGGAAGGAAGGAAGGAAGGAAGGAAGGAAGGAAGGAAGGAAGGAAGGAAGGAAGGAAGGAAGGAAGGAAAATTATTCTTCAATCAGTCAATCAAGCAAAACATATTCCCACATTGTTCATATCCAAAAATGCATTTCTTATTCTCCATATTACACTAATAATTTTCTGTCACATGGTGGGTTCCATTCTCACTGACCAGTTCTGTGGAATCAGTTGATCATTTCATTGATCAGAATTCTTAAGTCTTTCATTGTTGTAACATTAATATTTTAGTATATATCGTTCTGTTTCTGCTCACTTCAATCTGCATCAGCTCATATAAGTCATTTCATGTTTCTCTGAAGTCATAGGTTTTTTTTCCATTACATTCACATTCCACGGGTTTAAAATATACATAATTACACACAGGATCTTTTTATTTTGTCAGAATATGAAACCTTTCAGCACCATCACAAATTGAGAATACACCTGTGATTTAAGCAAAATCATCATGGCACAATGGATAGAATGCTGGATTTAAAGTCAGAGATCACGATAAAGAAAGTGAGTGACAATTAAAAGAAATTTTAAAGAAAACAATGAAGAAAATGACCAATCTAAACTCTTCATCCTATGTTTGACACCAATACAGCTAACAGTGGGTTTCCTGCTTAGACTAAAGGCATTTTATCATACATTGTTCAGATTTTTTAAAGAAAATTACTTTACTTTTTCCTTCTATAGATCATGGAAATGAATGATGAGACCATTTTTGGAAAACAATTTCGGAAGCACATGTTTAATGGCTTATTTGTTGCTTTTTAAATTTATACTTGTTCCATAATGAATGAAGTGTTGAAGGAATATGAATCCTCCAATACAATAATCAATATGTAAAATAAAATTAAAACCTTTAAAATCCATGAAAGCAATAAGAACAATAACAAAAAGAATAACCAGTGTAAACTGGAACTAAATAACAGGAAGGTCAAGTGGAAAAAATCAGACTAGAAATAATTCATGAATGAGTCAAACTATTGGAAAACACAGAGACCCAAGTGGCAAAACTAGAAAACAGTTACAAAAATATCAGGATTACAAAAAAAAAAACCTCAGAAAATAATATGGATGCTATATTTTAGAGGAAAAATCTTTCCAGTATTGATGAAAACAGCCAACAAAATACAAACAAAAGAATCCATAGTCTATCCGCAAGAAAGAACTCAAAATATAACATACTTGGACATGTCTTAGATAAACTCCAATGTTACAAGGATAAGAAAAATGCTTCAATCTTTCAAAAGAAGTGTAGAAATAACTTAACAAAAATTGATAATTATGATCATAGTGGACTTTTGAGTTAGACAAATGAGGATCACAGTAATCAGAGTGTCACATTTACAAAATCAAGAACCATGGGCCATGAACCCAGAATGATCTGCCCAGCAAAACTCAGCATGATCTATGAAAACAAGAAATAGATACATGAGAAGTAAATAGACTTAGAAAAGTTGATAGAGAGACATATACATTTTAATTTAATATTGAACTGTAAATAATAAAATAAAAAGTTCTCCCAGCCAAAAAGAGAAGTACTTTTAAAAACTAATATAATACAACACTGCTAACAAAAAGTGAAAGTACTTGACTCATTGTAATGGTTAAACTTTTAGTAGGTGGACAAGAAAGATAAGGGAAACAATAATTCCTAAAATAAAAATTCCATCTTTCATAAAGGGCAAGTCAAAGCAAAGTCCAAAGCAAGTCTAAACAAAACTATTAATATAAAATAGACAGATTTTTTTTCATGGTGATCCTCAGTCTGGATAAATAATGGATTAAACAAGGATAAGAAAGTATATGTTCCCCTCTAAATAGAATAACTGAAAAAAAGACAAGTTTAACAATTATAATCCCAAAATGCAGAAGAGTAACAAAATGGTTTTTAAAAAAAGAATCAAATAATATGTTCCATAAACAAAACACATTTAATCAAGAAAGTTCTAAATAGATTTAAAATTTTAAATGATTCTAAATTTTACCATCTTACTGCCAAAACAAACCACATGAAAAATTCTAATGATATTAGACAAAGCTGAATTCAAACCAAAAAGGATTAAAAGAGATAAAGACTATTATATAATGATCATATTCATAATAACTAGCTTACTATGGCCAAGACTGTGCTAAGAACTTTACAATTATTATCTTACTTGATCTCACAGCAACACTGGGAGGTAGGTGCTGTTATCATACTCATCTTACAGTTGAGGAAACTGAGACAAACAGAGGTTAAGTAATTTCCCTGATATCACATAGCTAGTAAGTGTCTGAGGCTGGATTTGAACTTGGGACTTCCTGACTTTAGTCATAGAGTTCTAGCCACTGCTTCACCTAGCTGACTCTGTTTTATGCTAAAAAGAGTGTATCAGTCTTAAAAATATGCTTACCTAACAACTCCAAGGCAAAATTAATAAAAGAAAACCTTGCAACTATACAAAAAGAAATAGTTTTCAAAATAGAAGATTTTAATACTCCGTTACCCATACATGAAAAATTCAAGGAAAAAATAAAAATAAGAACTAAAGCATGAAATTCTCAAACTAGAATTGTTATTGCATGTAACTGGGAAATAAGAAATACAGGTAATGGGATATAGAAATTTATCTTACCCTACAAGAAAAGAGAGAAGATGGGGATAAGGGAAGGGTAGGGTGTGATAGGAGGGAGGGCACATTGAGGGAAGGGGTAATCAGAAAGCAAGGTGTTATGGGGTGGGGGCAGGGGAGAGATGAGGAAAAAAATTGGAACTCAAAATTTGTGAAAATGAATGTTGAAATCTAAAAATAAATAAAGAAAACTATTCAAAAAATAAAATTACTTCTCAAACTAGCCAATTAAAAAGTGGAAAACCCAAAGACACTATTTTCAGGAAGAAATCAGAGAGACCATTAAAGAGACAATGACCCAGAAGGATTCATAAGTGAATCCTAAAAACTTATGAAGAATGAAAAACATCTATATTATAAGAACTGTTTCAAAACATGATGGGTTATCCAGCTCTTTCTACTAAGCAAATATGGTGCTAATCCTTAAAGCAAAGACAAAACTGAGAAATAAAAATAATAGACTGTTATTGAAAATTGATACAAAAATTCTAAATAAAGTATTCACAAAGAGAGCATAGCAGTACACCAAAAATGATTACCCATTATGATCAAATAGTAGATCCACTTATAAGAGGAACGTAAGGCTGATTGATTACTGGACAAACAGTAAATTAAATCTTGTCAAAAGGAAAAAATAAAGACTCCATGATCATATCATTAGATGTGAAGAAAACTTTCAATTAAATAAATACACATTTAAGTAAAAAATATTTTAAAGTATAGAAATAGAAGAATCTTTCCACAATGTAATAAAAAGCATAACTTTGAAATCACAAATTAATGTTACATACTATTAAGATCTTCTAGATATATTATGTTAAATAGGGATGTCCATTCTTATTTAACATAGTTTTAGAAATCCTAATCCAAGATTGGATTGGAGAATGTGTGCTGATGGGGTAACAGAGGCCATCCCGTGGCACTAAGACTGTATGATGGCTACTTATGGAGACACATGGAGCTGAGCCTGACGTATTCCATGAAGCTGATATTGTACCCTGACCAGTTCCAACAATGAATGTACTCTGACTCAAGGCTAAAACTATACATTACATTCCATAGCCCACTAAATAGAGAACTCAACCCATACATTTCTTAGTTGGATCAGTTCTACTTTTGGGAATTTCCAGGATCAGGGAGAGTGACAGGCTAACAACACCACTTAAAAGTTGATAAATGTTGGTTATACATTGTTCCCTTGGCTTATTGATTTCATGCTAAAAGAAAAACAACTGTGTGGTATCTTCTGCTTCTGTGGAGAGCTGACTCCCTTTTCTCAGATCCCTAGGGTGATGATGGGACTCCCCAAGATTGGAATCCTTATGCTGAACAGGATTGAGTGGCAATCAATGACACAGTGCTTAAGGAGATATACAAAGGACCCATACAAAGACAACTACAATACTGACTGAAATTAAGCAATAATTGAACAGATAGAAAAATATTTCCTGCTCCTGATCCGATTAAGCAAATATAGCAAAAATTGTTGTACTTCCCAAGCTAACTCATAAATTTAATCCAATATAAATCAAAAGACTAACAGTTTATCTTATAGAATTAAAGTCATTAAAAATTGACAAAAGAGTAAATATCAGAAAAAATTATGGAAAACTGGCACAGTGAGAATAGCACTACCAGATCTCAAAATGCTATAAAGTAATAATTACAAAATGTCTAGTTCTGGATAAAGAATAGAGGAATAGATCAAGGAAGAGAATAAAGAAACCAGAAATAGAACTCAAAAAAATATAATAAAAGGTTAGTGTTTGATGAACCCACACAATATCATGGAATAGAATCATTCACTAGTTAATAAAAATTTCTGGGAAAACAGGATAACTATATGGTAAGAAATTAGTTTGGATTCACATTTCCCAACATAAAAAATAAACTTTAAATAGATCAGAGGTTTAAATGTGGTTTTAAGTCATTTTAAAATGCTGAGATAAAAAAAGAATAGCATATTTATCACAACCATGGAAATGAGGGATGTTTGCTTAACAGTCAAACAAATGGAAGAACTCACTCGGGACAAAATAGATAGATTTGATTACACAAAGATCAAGGAATTTTTACATAGCAAAAAAAAGCTTTAAAATTAAAGGAAAAGAAACATTATTTACTGGTGTACAATCCTTACATGGAAGGAGCCCTCCCCCCATTCCTTTCCACCTGAGAATTGTCCCCTGTTACAATTTTAAAAATCAATATTTGAAGAAAATATATCACATAATGGTCTGATAACTAGAATCTATAAAGAACTAAAAATGCATATCTATAAGACTACACACTTCCCAATGAAGCAGCAGTCAAAAAAAATAAAAAATGTGTGAAAGAAGAAATTAAACTGCTAATAATCACATGAAAAAATGCTCAAAGTCCCTACTAATCAAAATGATTTTAAGATACTACCTTATACCGAACAGAATGTCAAGTATCAGAACCCAGTGTTGTCAGGGCTATTGGGAGACACGTTTTCTAATACATTATTGATGGGCTCATAGACTAGTGAAAACATTTTAGGAAGCAACACACATATCAATATGCAACATGAATCACAAAACTCATCATACCTTTCAACCCAGCAATTTCATTGCTAGGACTCTTTCCAAAAAAAAAAAATCATCAAAAAGAAAAAAGATCTATCTGGACCAAAAATATTCATAGCTTTTTTATTTTAATAGCAAAATTTTTTTTTGAACATGGAAACAACTTATACTTCTATCAATGGCTGGATAAATAATATGGTATGTTAAGGATATATAATGGAATAGCACCCTAAAAAAAGGGAAATATGAATTTTAGAACAAAATATAGAAAGACCTACATGAGATAATGGGAGTGAGGTCAATACAACCAACATTGAACAGAGAGGGGAAGGGGCGGAAGGGGAAGGAAGATCGGGAGGGATGTTAGCAGGTTCCAGGCTCGATTGTATTTTGTTTGTTTATTTTATAGTCTATTTATAACTATGGTTGCCAATTTTATAATGAAAACTTTATCTCATTTAATCAAAAGATTATGCATCTGAAACCTTTGGATAAAGACATTCATTCACTAATTTGAACATACAAGAGTATGATATGATAAGGGGCAGCATTTTCAATTGTTTTAAGTAAGCTAAAAACATGCATTAGAGTATAAATTTGGTTTTTTGGGGTTTTTTCCGAAGACAAGGTGGATGGGTGTGTGTGTGTGTGTGTGTGTGTGTGTGTGTGTGTGTGTGTGTGTGTGTGTGTATGTGTGTGTGTGTGTATGTTTTCAGAAGTTTTTCTTTTAAGATTTGGAAGATTTTTTTTCAACATTTGAGGGACAAGGATCAGCTCTGTACATGTGCCTCTGAAAAATGGTTTTTTGTGTGTTTTTCTACTCTCATGGCTTCCTCTCCTTATTTTACTCATTTCTCACACCTTTCCAATATGGTTTCCAAACCTACCATTTGTCATTTGAAACTGCTCTCTCCAAAGTTACCAATGGTTTCTTAATAGCCAAATCTGATGGCCTTTTTCACATTCCTCAATTTTTTAATCTTTCTTAGAAAAATCACTTTGGCAGCTCCACAGACTTTATTTGTACACCTCTGTTCTCAACCATATAATGAAACCTTTGACTATGTCTTCACTAGATCATTATCAGAAAATTTTAGTAATCATCTATCTGCACATGTGCTAGGTGCTATATCAAGTAAAGTAAACAGTTCCATCTTTTCCTTCTGGAAACTTACAATTCATGACAAGGAAGAAGGCAGAGAATTTAAGAAACAAATTGCATTCTATTTAAGAAACTGTATAAATGCCAGAATGGTAAACCAGAAAATTGGGGAGGGTTTAGTGTTTGGGAAAGAATGCAGTTATAGAAAAAGAGCATAGATTTAAAATGATAACCACTATTATTTTACATTTTCTGCTTACCTGGTCAGGGTTTTCAAGGCCCAGAGACAGAAACTGACACTTATTTGGTCTAACTACTGGCTTTCTTTTTTATTTTTTTATTTTGTAATGTTTAACAATCACTGCCATACAATTGTGATTTTAACCCCCCCACCTACCCCCCACTCCCCCCCTCCCTCCCCACGACTGCATACAATTCTGTGTAGATTCTACATATACTTTCCTATTGAGTATATTTTCACTATAGTCATGCTATGTAGTCAGACTAAGATAAATGAAAGAAATCGTATAACAAATCAGAACATGATACACAAACACATACACATACACAAACATGATCTGCTACAATATGTGAGTGACTTCCATATTTCTCTCTCTGAGTGTGGCAGGCATTTTGCCTTGAGATCCTCCATTGGGATTTTTTTTTTTTTTTTGGTAAGAAGTTCTTGTGTTATTACAAAAATCTAAGTCTACCAGAAAAAACTCTCACACACTGTGGTTGTTGCTGTGCATAAAGTTCTCCTGGTTCTGCTCCTTTCACTCAGCATCAGGTCATATAAGTCCTTCCAGGCCTCTCTGAAGTCTTCTTGTTCATCATTTCTTATGACAAAATAGTACTCCATTACATTCATATACCATAATTTATTCAGCCATTCCCCAATTGATGGACATCCCCTTGACTTCCAGTTTTTGGCAACTACATAGAGTGCTGCTATAAATATTTTTGTACATGTGGGACCCTTTCCCATTTTTTTGATCTCTTGGGGATATAGTCCTAGTAGCGATATTGCTGGGTCAAAGGGTATGCACATTTTTGTAGCCCTTTGGGCATAGTTCCAAATTGCTCTCCAGAATGGTTGGATGCGCTCGCAGCTCCACCAACAATGAATTAGTGTTCCATAACTACTGGCTTTCTTGCCAACACCAATCTAGTAGACAAAGAATACTAGGGATACATATGCTCTGATCAGTTCAGTACTATCTGGACTTCAGCATTGGCTCTGGTTCTAAGAAATGGAGCTGCACAGCCCGACTCAGAATTTCATTGTTTGATTCAGAGTGGTTCAGAACTGTTATGGTCACTGGGGTTTTGTACTCAGGAGGACAAAGAGGTCAGAGCCTTTTACAAATGCACCCATCTTGGGTAAGCTAGCCCCAGCCACCTTGCCTACACCAATCAGGAATAGCTCTAATAAGGAAAAAAACAATTCCTGATCAGCATCTAATGAACTCAGCAGTTATTCAACCTATTTCTGTCTATATGTTTCCTACTCCTCCTCTGGGGAGGAAAAAGCCCAGTCTGACTAGACATTATCACATACAGAAAAAGCTATGTTTCTATTCAGTTTGGCATGGTGGTGGTGGTTTTTTAAATTCACCCTATACAAAACTTTAGTTTATTGTAAATTTAGCACATTCTAACAGAGGTCTGATCAAGAAGCTTCTGATGACTAAAACAAAATTAACCAAATTAATCAAATTCTTTCCCAAAAGAAGAAATCTTCACAAATCCCTGAGAAATGACAGCTATTTTTTTTTTAGTTCAATTGTCAAGCTAGAAGTATTTCTGGAAAGAAATAAGGTAATTGGAAAATATCAGGTATAGAGACCACCCCATTCCTACCTAACCTAGATCCTTCTCATAGTCAATAGCCAATAAACATTCATTAAGCAGCTACTATGTGCCAGGCATTACGCTAAGTGCCAAGGGTTGTGGTTGTTCCTGTTGTCATTGTTCAATGGAGTTTTAACTCTTCATGAGATACGGGGTTGGTCTGTCATTCCCTTCTCCAGTTCATTTTACAGATGAGGAAACTGAGGCAAACAGGATTAAGTGAATTCCCAGGGTCACACAGCTATTGAATATCTGAGGGTAGGTTTGAACTCTATCCACTGTGCCATCTAGCCATCCTAAAAATGAGATAGTCCTTGCTTTGGGGGAGTTTACAGTTTAACAGAGATAACACACAGAAGAAAGATTAAAAACTGGAGAAGGTATCCTGGGCAGGGCAGAATAGTCAAGGAAGTCAAAGAAGTCAAGGAAGTTAAAAACAAGTGCATCTGGGTGGAAAATAAGGAGATTTCAGCATCTCAAATCTGCACTCCTATCAAATTCTTAACTATTCTTTCTTTGTCTTCCCTGTTCCAATGCATCCTGTTCACTATGGTCAAATTTTAAAAACACCTCTATCATTATTCTCTTGTTTAAGAATGTGCAATGCTTCCAGATGACTCATTGCCTCAGATCTAACACCTTTGACTTACCATTAAAGGTACTTGATAATCTAACCCCATACTACCTACCCAAGTATTTCCTAGGAGATTCTCACTCTAGTCAGACTTACTTTCCTCCTCATATATATTTCCATCTCCACATTCTGACTCATTCAGAGACATTTCCTACTGATTTCAATCCTAAGGTCACTGTTTAAGGCCCTTAGCAAAAATCTCCCTAAGTCCCTGGCCCATGATTTACCTCTTCTCCAGTGGGAGTTGTAATCCTTGCCATGCTTGTCCTATTATTTTTAAGATATTCATATTTTCTTCAGGGCACAGATCATCCTTCTACACAAGGTTATTCCTGATTTTCACCTCAACCCAAAACTAACCAAATTGTTGGTATGCTCCCCTCCTAAAATTGCTACATAATCCATATTTACTTCTCCATGTGCTTACTGTAGCTGGCCAGTAAGAATAGAGACTTCTTGAACACAGGGACCATTTTATTTTTGTCAATCCCCAATGATTTCATTTACTAGGTACTTAGTAAATCAGTTGAGTTGAATTTGGATACCCAAACTCCTCCGATAAAGTCAGACATATGGTTTATTTAAGTGACAAAAATGTAAACTGAAAGATCACTTAGCTAAAAGAATTGACTCAGATACTGAATCATTCCCTCCTCAAACCCTAACTCCTTAACCACCACCCACCCAGTTCCCATGTAGAAATCTCTGCCAATCTACAGGGTGAGCTGAATATGAAGGAAGGATACCTAAAAAATAAAATTAAGTGTTCAGAAGAATGTATTGGGAGAAAGAGAAAGGGAGAGGTAGAATATAATAAATCACCTCACATAAAAGAGGCAAGAAAGAGCTTTTACAGTGAAGGGGAAGAAGGGGGAGGTGAGAGGGAATAAGTGAGCCTTACTCTCATGAGATTTGTTTTAGGAAGGATTAACACACAGTCCATTGGATATGGAAGTCTATCTTACTCTGCAGGAAGGAAGGGGGAAGGGGATAGGAAAGGAAGGATAATAGAAGGATGGCAAATTGGGGGAAGGGATAACCAGAAGCAAACACTATTGTTGGGGGGAAAGGTCAAGGGAGAGAATGGAATAAATGGAGGGTAGGACAGGACAGAGGGAAATGTGGTTAGTCTTTTGCAACATGACTGTTACAGAAGTGTTTTACATGGCTACACACGTTTTACCCATATAGAATTGCTTGCTTTCTCAATGAGGGTAGGTGAGGAGGAAGGAAGGGAGAGAAACTCAAAGCTTTAAAAATGAATGTTAAACTATGCCCAAAAGGCTACAAAAATGTGCATACCTTTTGACCCAGAAATATCGCGTCTGGGACTGTATCCCAAAGAGATCCTAAAAATGGGAAAGGATCCCACAAGTACAAAAATATTTACAGCAGCTCTCTTTGTGGTGGCCAAAAACTGGAAATCAAGAAGATGCCCATCAATTGGGGAATGGCTGAACAAATTGTGGTGTATGAATGTAATGGAAGACTATTGTGCTATAAGAAATGATGAACAGGAAGACTTCAGAGAGGCTGGAATTAGATCGCAGAATGAAGCAGATCATTTTCTTTTGTATTATGTTTTGATTTGTTTTATGATTTCTCTCATTCATTTTAATTCTTCTATGCAACATAAAGGTGAAAATGTATTTAATAGGAACGTATGTGCAGAACCTATATAAAATTGTATGCTGTCTCAGGGAGGGAATGGGGAGGTAAGGAGGAAGGAAAGAGAGATGGGAAAAAAATCTAAGATATATGGAAGTGATTGTAGAACACTCAAAACAAATACAATAATAATTAAAAAAGTAGAAAACTTCAAAGTTTGGGTACCATTATAAATGGGTAAAAATTTCTAGTATTGGCTAACTTTTCCTTTGTAAATTTCCTAAATTGTTCACACTTAGCTCTTTCGTATCATGAACTCCACAGAGGCTAAATTCTACCCTACTCTAGATACCTTCAGACTGGCACTTCTATCACTAGCTCCTCTAAACCTGATTACCCCAAGAACAAATAAATCAACAAGCATAGGAAACCACTTTAAAAACTTTTAGCAGCCTCAAATAAACCAAAACATCTGCTACTGTGATGATTTTAAAGGATAATACTGTTATGACTTCATTCATGCAGATTGCATTTAATTAGTAACTTGAATGATACAGAATGCAGTCAAGAACCAGGAAGTAAACACAAATGTATATCTGAGCAGTTAAAATAATTGCATAAAATTCATCTACAAAAGCCAATGTAATTTATGCTTAGTATGGTGCCTCCAGCACTTAGCACTGTGTCTGACACATAGGAGGCACTTAATAAATGTTCATTGATTGATTATTTGATTTACTCTAGGTGGACCCCTTTAGGTAATGCTTCTTTTAGGCATGAATATAACAATTTTTTTTCCAATCTCACAACAATTTATAAGACTGATGAGAGAGGTTATGGAAGGTAGACATCCTGATAATAGCAATAACACTAACTTAGATTTGTTTGATGCTTCTAAGTTTACAAAGTACTTTCTCCACAACAGCCCAGTACGTCATACAAATGTGATTACCCTCATTTAATACATAAGAAAAGAGTCTGGGAGACCTGGAATTTCGGGATACTCTGAGTCACTGTCCAGAAACCAATACAATCTCCCATGGTGCTATACCAGGGACCAGGAGTTGAAACCATAGACCTATGAACAGGTGTCTACACAAAAACGAAAACAGAAAGACCACTGAAAGAACTGTGGGAATTGAGTGAACCACATTGACTCCACGATGTGACTCAATTCTAGATCTAGCTCAGTTACCCTTTCTATTCAGTTATGGATCTAGTCTAATTTCTGTCTTGTGAGAAAACTTTGTTTAATGATGAAAATTGTGAGAAAACTTTATTATACTATTTGAACCTAGCCCTACATGGCTCAGAAGCGAGACCACTTCCACCTGCTGCCTAGAGACCTTTAACTAAAGACCTAGGTTATGCTGACCAGAAAGTCAGTGAGATCCAAAGACTAATGCAAGGAGCTTTCTCACAGTTATCCAGCTCAAGAAATATATATGTCTTATCTGAAAACTGGCCCTGTACTTGTCAATCAATTACTGTTTCCTTGTTCCTTTAATTGTATACAGACACTTGGAGGAGGGTGAAGAGAACACTTCTTTTTCTGATTTCAGGGAACTGCACATATTCACTCTCCCCCTCCCAATTTATAAAGTCCCTGATCTTTCCTCAAGTTACAGGTTTACCTAATCTTGTATCCTAGTTTATATCCTGTTAACTGTTTTAACATGTAAAAATCTGTTGTCCCCCTATATGCAGGGTCTGGTGTTAAGCTGAGAAGGCTTCAACTCAACTTGTTATGCAGTTGGCATGCATTGCTTAGTAAATTTATATGCTTAGAAGCTCAAATCTTTGTTTCTGTAGCTATTTCAGATTTCACCCATCAAACAAACCATCACAACTGGAGGTCTGGGTACAGCCTCAGTGGAAGCTTGAAACAAGTGTAATCCAAGGTTGGGTTGTTCCCAAGGACTGTGATCTGAAGCAACTGGCAGGCCACTGTGAGGAATTAGACTGAACCAGAATGACAAGGATGAGGGGAAGACCCAGAAGAAAGATAGAAGCTAGAGATAACAACAGTGGGTAGGATTTGGAACCAAAACTGAGTCCAGTTCCAGGGTCTAGGATGAGGCTATTATTTCAGATCTGGAAAAGGGTGGAAGGTAGGACCTGATCCCAGGCCAGTCCTCACCCAGAGATGACAGGGCAGCAACTTCCAGGTTGTAGAAGGGGCAGAACCTAGCCCCAGGAAAACATTTTTCCAAAGTGTTCCTAGCAAGCATAATTGTGAATGTGATGAACTTACCAATTATATAGAGAAAAATGGCAATGTGGATTAGAAAGAAGAATCCAGTGACGTTTATCCAATCCAATGTGTTTATAAGAAACACAAGTGAAACAAAGATTCACCCAGTACTGAGATGAAGGGCTGGAGTAGAAATCTTTATGCCTCAGATTAAGTTTAAAAAGCAGGGGAGGCAATTATGAGAAGGCAACAATAAAAATAGACATGGTTAAAAGAGATAAACAAGGAAATTTCATTATGCTGAGAGGCATCATGATACTGAAATTATACCAGTACTAAATATATATGAGTGGATGGGCATACATATTATTTAAATGCATATAGGAAATGCCATTTGAACTACACAGCGAAATAAAAAGCAAAACAATTATTGTTAGGGTCTTTGATGTACTCCTCTCAGACTCTGACAAAGCTAACAAAATGATAAACAAGAGATGAGTTTAAAAATATTAATAGAATTTTTTTAACATTAGACAGTAGAATTCTTACAACTACTGAAGGGAGATCATAAAATGTATACATATTTCTCAGCTTTTTATACTATACTATCTTCAAAAAGCTGGATCATATGCCAGGCACACAAAACTCATAAATAAATTGGCAGAGGGGGGTGGGGAGTGGGGGGGAAATCGCAACACAGTAAAAATTTTAATCAATAAACTCAACTTGAAGAAAGAATGCAGTCTTAATTGGAAACTAAATAATAGAATACTAAAAAAAAGTGTGGGTCAAAGAATAAATCATAGAAGCAATTAAAAACATGCTAAATGTAACAACATAATCAAAATTTGGGGGATTCAGACAAAACAGTCTTTAGGAGAAATTTTAAATATCTAAAAACATTCATCCAGAAAAAAGAAAAACAAGAGATTAGTGAATTAAGATTCAACTAAAAAAGAAATAAAGCAACAAACCAAAAAATCTCAAATAAATATAAAAATAAATCCCAAAAATAAGAACATAAAAAATTTTTAATGAATTAAATAAAATTATGTTGTTAAAAGACTAATAAGGTCTAAAAGACTAATAGGTCAATGATTAATTTCCTCAAAAAAGAGAAAAATCAAATCTCCATAACAAAAATTAAAAAGAGGAAATTTTTTAAAACTACTTTAAGATATTATAAGGCAACAAAACTGATCAAATAAAAAGAAATAGATGAATAATTATTTTTAAAAATCAAATACCCAGATTTAAAGGAAAGGAGAAAGTGTAAACAATCCAATCTCAGGAAAAGAAAATGAACAAGCCATAAATGAATTTCAAAAAAAAAACAAAAAAACAACTCCAGCCTTAGAAGAATTGTTGACAAGTGAATTTTATTCAAAGAATAACTACATATTATTATTAAATATACTTTTATGTTATTACACTTTTTTGTGTAATTACAGGTGTTTTTGTGTATTCAAAAGGGAAAAAAAAGGCATGAAACAATTATGGCCCTGATACTTAAATGGGGGAAAGTAAAACAGAAAAAGAAACTATAGATTAAGATATTTAATAAATAATGAGGAAAAGCTATTAAATAAAAGAGGCTACATTTAAAATATTTCATTGCAATATGATTAGATCCCTACCAAAAATGCAATACCAGTTCAAAATTATGAAAATTACAAATAGAACATTCAAATTTTAAAAATTATAAAAATCATATGATTATCTCAATAGCTGCAGAAAAACTTGACAAAAACCACATTCACGTGTGTTAAAATAACAGAAGGCCGTGAGGCGGTACAATAGAACATAAGTCAAGAATATCGAAGGAAATAATGAAAGTAAGTAGGAATGAAGAATGTTTAGCAGTACCAGATTTCAAAATACACGGTAAAGCAATAATATGAAAACAAACACAGATCGATGCAAAATAGAATAACTAAATAAAACACAAAAGCAGTTGAACG
Source organism: Notamacropus eugenii (assembly GCF_028372415.1). Taxonomy (NCBI): domain Eukaryota; kingdom Metazoa; phylum Chordata; class Mammalia; order Diprotodontia; family Macropodidae; genus Notamacropus; species Notamacropus eugenii. Next base: position 140,247,030 of record NC_092877.1, read on the forward strand.
TAGTAGCTTAGTCTTCAATAAACCTAAGGATACTATGAGGACAATGGCTGCTGATTTGTTGGGATTGGTTGGGTTTTTCTTTTCACTTTTATTTCCTTTTTTTAATTCAACATTTATTTTCTCTCCCACTTAATTCCTCACTCTCAAAAAAACAAGCAAAAGTCAAATAAAAACATTATAATAAATATGCACAATCAAGCAAAACAAATTCTCACATTGACTGTACAAAAATGGGAGTTTCATTCAGAATGATGAATGTCTACCTTCTCACAATGGGGAGGTGAGTAATAGAATTCCTCATTGATCCTCTAGAATTGTAGCTGATCATTGATCAGAGTTCTTAAGTCTTTCAAAGTTACTTGCTTTACAACTGTCAATCTTACAGAGTTTGTTCTAAGAAAGACAAACAAAATTAGGCTATATGTACATGTATATTTCTCTCAAAGTGGACAGAGATGCACATGAATGCATGGGAGTCATTTGGAAATAGGCTCAAAGAAAGCCCATTGAAGGAAAATATGTATATACACCCAAAGAGAAAGGAAGTATATCACCCCACCCCTTTCCCTTCCTGACTCAGGATCCCTGTGTTAACCAAAATTAGTTTCCATAGAACAAGAGGGTATCCCCAGGATGTCATAAAATAAGAGTATCCTAACAAGATAACAAGAGGAATGCCATTAATCAAGATGGTGCCCCGTTCAAGGTTCTTGGTTCTTATCAGTCATAAACAGAATGCTCTCAGTTAGCTTAATTTTGGGGTTTACTCAGAGAGTATGCAAAGGATTGTGGCATATTAACTCAAAGCAGTCCAACATGTCTTTTTCCTGATTGGCCAGTCTAGGTTTTCAGTCTTTTCAGATGGAGTGAAAGGGGATTCAAGCTGGTTCACACAAAGTTATTAGTGTATGAATTGTCCCGATTTCACTCACTTCACTCTGTATCAGCTCATGTGAGTCTTCCCAAGATTCTCTAAAACCATTCCTTTAATAATTCCTTATGTATTTCCTTAATTTTATATGCCATAATTTGTTCACTTATTTCCCAAATGATAGTTACCAGTTCTTCGTCATTATAAAAAGAGATGATATAATATTTTTTTACATATCAATATTTCTCTTTCTTTGACCTTATTGGAGGATAGGCCTAAAGGTAGTATTGCTGGATAACAGAAGGAGAAAGAGAGAGAGAGAGAGAGAGAGAGAGAGAGAGAGAAAGACAGAGACCGAGACAGAGAGACAGAGACAAAAGAAAGAGAAAGAGAGAGAGACAGGAAGACAGAGAGAGAGAACATATTATATACTATTATATATAGATGTATAATATACTCTGTTTAGTAGCTTTGGAGGCACAATTCAAATTTCTTTCCAGAATAGCTGGGTTAATTCATAGCTCCACCATCAGCGCATTAGTGTGACTGTTTTCCCATAGCCCTTACAATATTGATCATTTTCCTTTTTTGTTATTTTACTATCTGATGGGTGTGAAGTGGAACCTCAAAGTGGCTTTAGATTTTATTTGTCTAATTATTAATGATTTGAGGTATTTTTTTCATATGGTTAATCATAACTTAAATTATTTTCTTTGAAAATGTCCAGTTCATATCCTTTTGACCTTTTATCTCTTGGGCAATGTCTCGTTATTTGAACCAGTTCCTTTATATCTTGGAAATCAGATTTTTATCAGAGAAATTTGCTGCAAATATTCTTCCTCTTAGTTCCTGTTTCCTTGCTAATTTTAGGTACGTTGGTTTTGTTGGCACAAAAGCTTTCTAATTTTATATAATCAAAATTATATACTTTATCTTCTATGATCTTCTCTCTACCTTATCTAGTCATTACTTCTTCTCCTATCCACTGAATCAAAAGTTAATTTCTTGTTCCTCTAATGTGTTTATGATGTGATTTTTTTTTGGCTGGGGGGTGGAACGGGTCATGTACTCACTCATTTGAAGTTTATTTTGGCATTTAACATGAGGCATTTGTTTAAACCTAATATCTGCCAGAATACTTCCCAGTTTTCACAGCAGTTTTTGTCAAATAGTAAGGACTGTATGGGATGAACCAGAAATCAGTTTAATATGTGAAAAATTATTATTAATAATTAATATTTTGGGGAGGTTTGGAGATCTCCCAACTCCGCTTCTTCCAAAGTCCTGACTTTAAGTTAAGATTTTCTTCAGAAGGACATTACTGATGATGAGATTGCATTGACTTCTTATCCTGGTAAGCTCCCACCCAAGCTTGTAAAGAATTTAATCTAAAGTGGGGAAACCTATCAGTGTTCTACTCAAGCTTGGGTAGAGACAGATTTTTTTGTCTAGATGGTCCAAGGCTGAGAGTGGTCTGGTATAGCTGGGGGTGGTCTGATATAGAGATATTTTCTCTGAGCAGGGGTGAAATGATGATGGAGTGACATTAGCCCCAGTTGGAAGGTTATGTAAACAGTGTGGCCTGAACCCAAAAGTGAGCTCAGTTAGAAGCTCCCATGGAATCATATAAATATCTGTCTGCTTTGAGAGAAATAAACACACATACAACCTAATTCTCTTTGCCTTTCTTAAACCCAACTCTGGAGGTTGACAACCACAGATTAGATTTAGATCAATATCTTATGCTGTTTATCACAATAAACTCCAAAAGGATGATATAACCTAGATATAAGGGGTTATATTATTTAAAATTAAAATAAAAATATTGAGGACAAATGAAGGCTATTCTTTTCACATCTATGAATAGGGGTAGAATTCGTATCTTAAAAAAAGACAGAGATAGTCATAAAGCATAAAGTAAAAAATGCTGGTTACATAAATTGAAAATCTACACAAGCAAAATAAATGCAGTTTTAAAATCAAAAGGAAAACAACTGGGAAAAAATCTTCATGGTAATTTTTTCTAATACAGGTCTAATATCCAAGATATATAAATAATTGGTACAAGTATATAAGAATAAGAGTCATGGCCAAGATGGCGGACTAGAAAGACACACTTTCGCAGGGTCTCCCCACACAGCCCATAAAATACCTGTAGAGAGGGACTCTCAACAAATTCTGGAGCAGCAAAAGTGGAGAACAACAGAGTGGAGGAGATTTCTAGCCCACAGTGACCTGAAAAGCCCACAGAAACATTGGTTGCGCCGGATGCGGAGAGAAGCGCGGAGCCCAGCCAAGCCTTGGCCAGGCTGTGCAACAAGACTCTGGGAGGAGGACACCTCAGGGGTGGAATCTCCAGTCACACCAGCAGGTCCTCAGATCCCTCAACCCACAGGCACCAAAAGTCAGTGATGGGGTTTTATCAGCTGGTCAGGAAGGGAGAAGGGCCTTCCCATAGCTCTGGCAGCAGACAGTGGCCACAGAGGCTGCACAGCAGCCTATACAGACTGCTCATTGTTGGAGCATAAAAACCCCTGGGGGGACTGAAGATCTGAGTCTTACCTCAGCCCTGGGTGGAGGCCCTGGGCGAGATGGTCTTTGTCTCATAATGAATGGCAGCCCTGCCCATCCAGCTTATCTGAAAATCAGCCCCCAGTGCTGATTTGGCAGAACTGGAGGCCAGGTGGCTGTGGAGAGGTACTCCTAAGATTCTGGACATAAAAATCCCTCTCTGCGTCCAGATCAGTACACGCTTGATTGTGCCACCTTGGAGGAACAGGGATCTCACAGATTCCCAGAGTATACCTTACTCTTGACAAAGGACCCAAAAGTCAAGTAACTGGTTGGGAAAATGCCCAAAAAGGGGGAAAAAAATAAGACCATAGAAGGTTACTTTCTTGGGGAACAGATATCTCCTCCCATCCTTTTGAATGAGGAAAAACAATGCTTACCATCAGGGAAAGACATAGAAGTCAAGGCTTCCATATCCCAAACATCCAAAATAAATATTCAGTGGGCTCAGGCCATGGAAGAGCTCAAAAAGGATTTTGAAAATCAAGTTAGAGAGGTGGAGGAAAAACTGGGAAGAGAAATGAGAGAGATGCAAGAAAAGTATGAAAAGCAGGTCAACACCTTGCTAAAGGAGACCCAAAAAAATGCTGAAGAAAATAAAACCTTGAAAAATAGACTAACTCAATTGGCAAAAGAGGTTCAAAAAGCCAATGAGGAGAAGAATGCTTTAAAAAGCAGAATTAGTCAAATGAAAAAGGAGGTCCAAAAGCTCACTGAAGAAAATAGTTCTTTAAGAATTAGAATGGAACAGATGGAGGCTAATGACTTTATGAGAAACCAAGAAATCACAAAACAAAGACAAAAGAATGAAAAAATGGAAGATAATGTGAAATATCTCATTGGAAAAACAACTGACCTGAAAAATAGATCCAGGAGAGACAATTTAAAAATTATGGGACTACCTGAAAGCCATGATCAAAAAAAGAGCATAGACATCACCTTTCATGAAATTATCAAGGAAAACTGCCCTGAGATTCTAGAACCAGAGGGCAAAATAAATATCGAAAGAATCCACCGATCACCACCTAAAAGATATCCAAAAAGAGAAACTCCTAGGAACATTGTGATTAAATTCCAGAGTTTCCTGGTCAAGGAAAAAATACTGCAAGCAGTTAGAAAGAAACAATTCAAATATTGTGGAAATACAATCAGGATAACACAAGATCTAGCAGCTTCTACATTAAGGGATTGAAGGGCATGGAATAGGATATTCCAGAAGTCAAAGGAACTAGGACTAAAACCAAGAATCACCTACCCAGAAAAATAGAGTATAATACTTCAGGGGAAAAATGGTTTTTCAATGAAATAGAGAACGTTCAAGCATTCTTGATGAAAAGACCAGAGCTGAAAAGAAAATTTGACTTTCAAACACAAGAATGAAGAGAAGCATGAAAAGGTGAACAGCAAAGAGAAGTCATAAGGGACTTACTAAAGTTGAACTGTTTACATTCCTACATGGAAAGACAATATTTGTAACTCTTGAAACTTTTCAGTATCTGGGTAGTGGGTGGGATTACACACAAACACACACACACACACACACACACAGCACAGGGTGAATTGAGTAGGATGGGATCATATCTTAAAAAAATGAAATTAAGTGGTGAGAGAGAAATACATTGGGAGGAGAAAGGGAGAAATGGAATGGAGCAAATTATCTCATAAAAGAGGCAAGCAAAAGACTTTTCAGTGGAGGGAAAAAGAGGGGAGGAGAGCGAAAAACATGAAGTTTACTCTCATCACATTCCACTAAAGGAAGGAATAAAATGCACACTCATTTTGGTATGAAAACCTATCTTACAATACAGGAAGGTGGGGGACAAGGGGACAAGCAGGGTGGGGGGGGATGATGGAAGGGAAGGCAGTGGGAGGAGGGAGCAGTTTGAAGTCAACACTCTTGGGGAGGGACAGGATCCAAAGAGAGAACAGAAGCAATGGGGGGCAGAATAGGATGGAGGGAAATATAGTTAGTCTTACACAACATGACTACTATGGAAGTCATTTGCAAAACTACACAGATATGGCCTATATTGAATTGTTTGCCTTCCCAAAGGGAATGGGTGGGGAGGGAGGGATGAAGAGAAGTTGGAACTCAAAGTTTTAGGAACAACTGTCAAGTACTGTTCTCGCTACTAGGAAATAAGAAATACAGGTAAAGGGGTATAGAAAGTTATCTGGCCCTACAGGACAAAAGAGAAGATGGGGACAAGGGAAGGGAGGAATGTTAGAAGAGAGGGCAGATTGGTGATAGGGGCAATTAAAATGCTTGGTGTTTTGGGGGGAGGGGACAAATGGGGAGAAAATTTAGAACCCAAAATTTTGTGAAAAATGAATGTTAAAAGTTAAATAAATAAATGTAAATCAAAAAAAAGAATGAGTCATTACCCAATATATTAGTGGTCAAAAGATATGAACAGGCAATTCTCAAATGAAATATAAGTTATCAAGAATGACATATAAAAAATAAACATATGTATGTATACATACATATATGTATATACATATATAAACTATAATATATGTGTATATATGTTCATATATATATATATATATATAACTGTAAACATCAGCAGCTCACTTTTTCGTACAGTTCTCTTCCCCATTCTTCCATGTAGATGATGGTGAAGTCAAAAATGTAAAATTTTTAAAAAGAAAGAACACTGGATTTTCTATCAGAGTTCCTGAGTTTAAATCTTGGTTCTGCTACTTACTTCCTATGTCACTTCACATCTATGGAACCATTCCTCACTAATACAATAAGGTCATTGTGTCAGATGGTTTCTAACGTTCGTAAACCTGGATCCTAGAACCATGATCCTAAGTTCACTTATTTGCAAAATTCTGTCTTGTGGAAAAGCAAACTACTCAGTGGCAATGGGCAAATAAGTCATGATTCTATCTTGTTGAAAATTCTTTTCCTAGGTGCTATGGAAGAAGCCACACAAGAGTTAAAATCTACACAGGTGAAACATTAATGCACTGTGAGTGCAGCCATTCTGTAGGGTTATTTGGAGCTTTGCCCAAAGGGCTATAAAGTCATGTATACACTTTGACCTAGCAATGATACCACTACTAGGACTGTATCCCCAAAGAGATAAAAAATAAAGAAGAATAGTTCCTATGTGTATATAAATTTTTATAGCAGCTCTCTTCTGGTGGCAAAGAATTAGAAATGGAGGAGATGCCCATCAACTGGGGACTGGCTGAACAAATTGTAGTATGTGATTATGATGCAATGCTATCGTGCTATAAGAAATGATAAGCAGATGCTGTCAGAAAAAAACCTGGAAAGACATGAGCTGAAGCAAAGTGAAATGTACTTTGTACAAAGTAACAGCAATATTATGCAATGATCAGCTATGAATGACTTAGCTATTCTCAGCAATATAATGATCCACTACAACTCTGAAGGACTTAAGATGAAAAATGTTATCCATCCCCAGAGAAAGAACTGATGGTGTCTGAATACAGATTGAAGCAGACTTTTTTTACTTTTTTTCCTTGAGTTTTATTTTTTGTCTGTTTGACAACATGACTATTACAGAAATGTTTTGCGTGACTATACATGTATAAGATATATTGAATACTTGCCTTCTCAATGAGGGAGAGTGGGGAGGAAAGAAGGGAGAGAATTCGGAACTCAAAGTTTTAAAAAAGAATGTTAAAAATTATTTTTACATGTAACTGGGGATAAGTAAAGCACTAAATTTAAAAAATGATGTAAGAAAAAAATCTGCACAGCTTACAGATTAGTAAGAAAGACCCACATATTTTCTTTAAGGGAAATGCTGCTGAAGAGAAATGGCATGGGTTTTATAATGGCAAAATAAGCCTTTTATGAGCTCAACTTCAGAACCATGTTGTGCCTACACAGTGCATACTATGGAAAGCCTTCTTTATGAAGGGAACAGAATCTTTGCTGGTTCTTTCTTATCAATGCTTGTGGCCTGAAACTGAACTGCTAGGTAGGCAAAGAAATCCAGGCACAGAAGGGCAGAGTTCATTTTGACACATCTTTTCAGATTCCATAAGCTGTTTGCCATTTAGGGATTTCAGTGAATATAAGTGTTGAGTTATTCACAATGCCAAACGTTTCTTTCTTTAAAAGAGGGAAAAAAACCCAACCCTGTAGTTCAGCTCTCAGTAATTTTTCTCCAATTGTGACAGTTTTCAAAATTCAAGAAACTTAGAGAAAGCAATCCAGCAGACTCTCAGTAGGGGAGACAGTTGTAAAGATCCCTCTAATATTCTAAAAGTATTGTGCTGATGACAGAGAGAAGATGAGAGGAGGTCTTGTGTGAACATATGCTCTTTTTTCCCTCTCTTTCTTTCTTCCTCCCAGAGAAAAGAAGAGGTAGGTATTACATACACTTGAAAATGAAGAGAACTGGACTGAATGACCCCAGACTTGAGAGATTGGGCTAAAAAGTAATGCTATGTTGACAGCTCACTTTAATAAAGCACTTTACACACATTATCTTATATTTTATCCTTACAACAATCCTGTGAGACGAATGCTGTTATTATCTGCATTTACAGATAAGGAAACTGGGACCGAAAGACTTTAAATGGCTTGCCTAGGACTGAATAGCTAGTAAATGTCTGCAACGGGATTGGATCTAGCGGACTCTAACGCCTTCTAAACTTGTCCTCATATTTTATTATTAATAAGAACTGACCTGTATGTAGTACTTTACATGCATTATCTTTTTCGAGACTCACAAGAACCCCATGAAGTAGGTACTAAAAGAATTATTATCCTCATTTTACAGGTGAATAAATTGTGGTTCAGAAGTAAAGGAACTTGCTAAATGTAATAGTGAATAAGTAGGAAGGGCAAGGCATCAGACCCAGATATTTCCAATTCCAAATCCAGCACATTCTCCACAATGCCCTTTAGCCTCTCTCTTAACTCAGGCAAGCTCATGGCAGTTGCTGCCTGGGTCTAAGACAAAACTACCAAATAGGCAAATATCACCCTTTCATCTCTTTACAAACCCCCTTCCCTCTTCTTAGGGAGAGGCATGAAACCACAATTCAGGAAAGATCAGGGGTCAGCTACTTATGAGCTGTATCGGCACCTCATTCCCCTCACCTGGGTGGCACCCCTCTCACTCCATATATTACCCCAACCTTTGTTTGGAGGAGCAGGGATTTGGTTGGGGATAGTGACAAGAGGTGAGGAACTACCTTCAAGGTGGGAGAGAAGGACACAGAGATCTTTGACTGCTTATCATGACTGCCTCTTAAATCTTCTCACCCTGCTCCATGGCTTAAAGGTCTGTGTTCTCATCAATTAGTGTACCTCTTCCAATGGCACAAAATAGCTCATGCATGCCTGTGTACTAGGTATCTTGTTTGTGTTCCCACAAATCCTCCATGGAACTCTACCCATTGTGTTACAGACCTTTCTCTAAACCTTTTCACATCTTTTGAATGCCAATGTTGTACTTGTTATCCTTCACTATATGACTGACCCAACTCTTTTTCTGATTATACATTCTTTAAATTGTCTTTAACACCATTTTTTACATACAAGTCACCATTGATCATATGTTGCATTCTACTGAAGGAAAAGTTATATCTCCTTTATGTCCTTCCGCTGGACTTTAAGTCACCTGAAATTTTGATTCTTCAAAGACTGTAACATTCCATAATTTAAGGTCATGAAACATCCTTGGAAAAATATTGATGCAAAAAAATGTGGTTTTGTTTCAGGGAGTAGCTTAGGATTGTTAAAAGTCTTGGGTCGAATAATAAGGGTAGTAAATGTCAAGTATTTCTTCATATATGAAACATGGATGGCAGAAAGAAATCAACATGTTGAAGTAACAACTTCCTAAATGCAAAATTTAATTATGCAAATAGCTCATTTTCTATCTGCTATACCTGTTGGAAAGCTATGTATTTCCAGATTAGCTCAATAGATTATCCCTTTAACATGTCATGGTCTGGAAATAGGTATTCCTCTTCTGCTTGACTTTTCTAGTGTGGATTGTTAGGACAACTTCTACTGAATCATTATGGATCTCATTAAGAAACCTTCACAATTTCTGGGGGCTGATGTAAGTAGCATGACTGGTTCTTATAATATTCTATTGGTTCTGTAGTCATGGCCAGGTATGGTCCCACTGGGCATGGGGTTGTGGTATTTTTATGCAATTTCTTTGATTCTGGCTTCACTTGGAATCTTTTCCTAAAGATTCACCAGTTCACCATTTCACCATGATAGGAAGAGTATGCTCTCTCAATTCTCTTTTGGTTTAGAGCCTGGAGGCTTAAGTTTCTGCTTTTCTAGGAAGTGAGACCTTTTAGACCCCCAATTTTAACTTGGGAACAATGTTTAGCTATAACAACAATAAAAAAAATTTTTGAAAAACTTAAGAGCACTAATCAACACAACAATCCATCATTGTTCTAGAAGTCTAAATACTACTCATTTCCTGATAGAGGTGATGGACTCAAGATGCAGAATGAGAAAGGCATTTGGGGACATGGCTAATATGAGAATTGTTTTGGTTGACTATGGGTTTTGGTTGCAAGGGTTTTGTTTTTCTTCTCTCCTCCCTTCCTGGGGAAAGACATATGGGCAGAAGAAAAAAAATGCTTGATCATTAAAAAAAAATTTTTAATTTTTAAAAATGCTTGACTGTCTTTTCTCCTCATTAGTAGAATATGTTAGTTCTCAAAGATCTAAATATGATGGACTTTTCCTCTCCAAAAGAAGAGTCATAACTCCAAGGCCCAAGTTATTCTGGAACACATAATAGTCAGCCTGTTAAGAAGTACCAAAAGATATCAAGTCTATCATTTTCATATTCTTCTTCCTGCTCAGCAAGGACAAATTCTGCCCCAAGTCTCTATCTGACTTAATGTTAGAAAATCCCTGAAGGAAGGGCAGAGCCAAGATGATGGAGTGAAAAGGAGAAGTATGTTGAATTCCCATAATCTTAAGCAAAACAAACTCTAACAATGTATAAAAATATTTATATCTCTGAGGTGGCAAAGAATAGGAATCTGAGGGGGTGTCCATAAATTGGAGAATGGATTTACAAGCTGTGGTATATAAATATGATGAAATACTATTGTGCTGAACTCTTATCAACATAATGACCAACCAAGATTCCAGAGGACAATTGATAAAACATCCTGATAGAGAGGTGAAGGACTAAGAATGCAGAATGAGACAATTTTTTTTCTGGCCATGAGCAATGTAGACATTTGTTTTGACTCTACATGTTTCTAATAGACTTTGTTGTTTTCATGTTCCCAATTGGATAAGAAGGGTTGAGGGGGGAGGGTGAGACGACAGATTGTAGCTGATTAAAACAAATAAAATTTTTTTTAATTAAAAAAAAAGTCTGTGTGAGTCTCAGTTAATGTTTGATTGCCAAACTATGACCCTTCAAGATCCTTGGGGTGTTTCCCTTTCTATGAAGTCTGAAATTCCCCCCCTCTTCCCACCAATCTCCCAGTTTTCATAAACACAGAATTCCTTCTGGCCTCCCATGGAAATTATTGAGAAAGGGAAAGGCAAAGGAACAAAAGCCACAAGGTGGAGTGGTATCACTCTATTTAAATCCTCTGTGACTATCAACAAGCCTTCTTACACATATAGGGAGGAACATCTGCATAAGGCTCAGAGGCAGAAATAGAATTTTGTGTATGGAAAATGGTTAACTGGTCAGCTGAACTGGAATAGACTCCTATTCACTGGTGCTCATCCAGAGCTAAAGCACTGATCTTTTATGGGCAGGATTGATCTTCCACCAATATCAGTATTAATTATTTGTTCTTGACAACACTGAAATATAGCCAATTTATCCTAGTCTGTGTTTTGAGGATAACAAAATAATCCTGAGCAAATTCTAATCTAGTTAATGAGAGGAAGCAATGCTTTAGTCAGTTAAGAACATTGTAAATGAATACTTATCCTCTTATTGGACAAATTAATGTTCACATCATTAGGGGGGAAAATTTAAAGCAATCTTGATTTTGGTGAGTTGCAAAGAAATAATCATTAATGTCAATTAGATTTTGAAAAATCATAACGGGGACCTCTCTCGCTGTCTTTGACCTCCTTTTGATGTATACCCAGCCATGAGATATCTGGAGCAAAAGATATGGACATTTTAGACACTTCCTTAAGATAATTATAAATTACTTGCCAGAATCATTCAACCAATTCCCAGCTGCACAAAAGTGTTAGACTCTCTTCCCGTAACCCCTCCAACATTTCTATCCTTTGTCATCTTTGCACATTTGATGGGTGGGAGGCGACTCTTCAGAGCTGTTTTAATTTCTATATCTTTTATTACTAGTGATTTGAAGTAATCTTTCCAGTGGTTATTTATGACTTGAGCTCCAGGGATACAAATACAAAAAGAGCCAGATAGCCCCTGCTGTCCAAAGGATCTTACATATTCATTTGGTATGTTACAACATGAGGGGAATATAGGAGTGGTATCATTGGCATCATATGGAAATGGCCCAGAAGTGGTATAGACACCTGGTTCCAGGGTGATCCCAGGTTCAGGAATTAAGATTCCAATAGAAGGGGAATTGAGGCTGAGGACAGGGGTAGGTGGCATGGTTTCCATCTCCATTGTCGCTTATACACACACATACACAGTAAGTAGTTTGGTGCCCCAGTATATAGTGAGAATGAAATGAGATAATGATTGTGAAATGTATAGCATAACAACTGACACATAGCAAGCACTATATAAATGTTAGTTATTATATCACACCCTTAGAGTTTTTCTCAGTTAACAGATCCTTACTCCCCCAACTGCACTGATTTTGTGCAACAGCTTTTCAATTTCCTATAATCAAAACTGTCTAACCCTTGTGACCTTTTCTGTCATGTGCCAGAATTGTGAAAGTCATCAGCTTCCATTCTCCTGATTTTTTAAATGACATAAACTTTAACAAGTTTATCAGACTGCTTCCTATTTCCACCAGAAGTTCTTGTTAAATAGAGAATTCCTCCCCAATTAGCTTATGGTCTCAGGTTAACAAAACATGGGTGATAGAATTTGTTTCTGAATCTTGCTTATCTAGTCTGTTCCCCTGGGATATTTTTCTATTTTTTTTTTAATGATCAGTTTTGTTATGTAGTTTGTGGTCTGGTAATGCTATTGCTCTTCCATTTCTACCTTTTTTTCATCATTTCCTTTGAAATTCCAGCCCTCCTAATGACTTTTATTTTGTAGAGCTCTATAATGTAACTTCTTGGTTATTTGATTGGTATACTACTAAATATGAAAAGTAATCTAGGTTGTACTTTTATTATATTGCTGCAGCCCAGCCATGAGCGTTGAATATCTTTGAGACTGTTCATCATTCTTTAATTTTTTAGATAATGTTTTACATTTGGCATTTATACAAGTCCTTGTATATGTCTTGGTAGATGGACTCCCAGATATTTTCTTGATTTTGTAGTCACTTTGAATAAGAGTATCTCCCCCTCACTTTCTAAAATTTGCTCCTCAATTTTGCTCTTGCTATACAGAAACACTGCTAGTTTTGTGCATCTTTTTTTTTTCTTTTTTCTGTTACTTTGCTAAAACTATTATCTATTTCTTTGGTGATTCTCTGAATTTTTCTGAGTAAAACATTTTCTACAAATAGGGATAATTTTGTCTTCTCTTTGCCAATATTTGCTACTTTCTTTTGTCATTAACATAGAAATTCTTCATCTATAAAATGGGGAAGCCACTGTTCATACTTCACAGGACTCTTGTGAAAATAGCACAAAATTTCACAAAAATATGTTATTGTATACTTAAAAAAAAACAAAAAAAAAACCATAATGTAATGCTGCTTTATGTAATGTCAATCCCAAAGGATCAGAGGAAATATAGCATTTATAGAATCACTTACTTTTCATACTTGGATCATACTTGCTTCAAAATTATCCCATAGCATACTATACCATACAGTAGATCTGTATATCTTTATTGTTCCATGCTTTAGAAGTAATTTCCTCTGGAGATATAATTCCATCACCATGCAATTAAAAAATTACATTAGATAGAAAATAAAAGATCAAGATTAGTTTTTTCACAAATGAAACTAAAAAAATTAATGAAGCAACAAAATCCAGCCAAAGATAAAAGGTAATGTATAACAACTTTTAAGACAGTTCTACAAACAGGATGTCAATAACCACTGATTGGTTTCCATGTTATTACCCAACAAATCCTATATACAAACTTTGCACTTTGAGGGAAGGAGTAGAGAAATTAGTGAAATCAGACAGTTCCCTAGTGGCTGTATAACAGAATACACAGAGGATCTGTGATTCCATCCTACTCCCATTGTGGGAAGTCCTTCCTGCAAAGCTGGTCACAACCAGTCTAGGACTTAATAGATAAGTCCTAGTAAGTTGCCAAAGAAACATAAAGATTAAGTACCTTGTCTAGGGTCATACAGTTATTAAGTATCAGAGGCAGAATCTGAACCCATGTTTTTTTTGCTAAAAAAGTCAAGCACCCTACTCACAGCACTACACTGCCTCTTACAAACATCAGAGATATCTACAAAAAAAGAAAGCTATCTTGAACTAGGATGCATTCACTAAATATTAAAGTTCTCTAAAATATTAGATATGTCTTCTATGAAGAATTTGGTGATGTGGACAAAAAAAATGACGCTAGATGAGGAGGTACTGAATGAGAGTTGAGATCTGCTCCGATTTAGTGAATAGATATACCATAGACCCAATAAAGGAAGAAATTGAATGAAAAGTGGTTAAGTGACAATGGTAATTAGGATTTTTAAATTATTTTAGGCAAGGATAATAAGCAAATGGTCAAGACATAAGGATGTTCTTATGGATATTATCCATGGTCAATGATTCTTTTTGACTTTTAGTTAAGCGGTCCAATAGGACCAATACCAGAATAACCACAGGCATGGTATAAAATAGCTCTTAGTTCCAATCTAATTTGTCTGTTGCCCCTTTAGATTTTGAAAAAAAATAAAGGAAAAGTGGCAAAGCATGCAGGATTTTGCATAGTTCACATTTTAATCTTTCCATTTGTCACCACAAGTTTAGAAAAAATACTTTAAGAAATAATGAACTTTTTATCTTGAATACAGAAATAAGAAAAGTTACAAGGACTAATATTTTATCTTTCTTTCATTTATTGAATCATTTCATTTTTAGGGGTAATATAACATTTGACACATCTTTAGGAATGAGTTCAATGGAGTATACACGAAATCCATTTTCAGGAATAGCCTCTCAGTTGGTTGTTCTACAGTGAATGCTCTAGCTTATTTCCAAGCCAGAGATGGTTTTCTAGCCTATCTGTTACTACAACTTTCTGACAGATCACTATGATGATGTATAACTCCATTTATATAAACAGGCTGTTTTCACAGCAGGTATCTAAGCTCTTTCCAATGAGTCATTCATCAAAACAATTTCTGCACATAAACTTTGCTTTCTTTCACATTTAAAGCAATTTGCACTTAAAAAAAGTCATCTTATCCTAGGCTACATCATTATTACTTTTTCCTTTTCCCAGGAATGATTAAACTGAAAACAACATCATACAAGCATGCAAGTGCTAAATGTAAGTCTATATAAAGCAAAAGCCCTAATCATCTCCCTTTAGGACCACTACACATTTCTCACTAGCATTCCTGACACATGCTAAATCATCTCCATCATCTACTACTTCAACCACATCACCCTTCCTGTAAAAAGAAAAGGCAATAACCTCTGAAACATTCTCCTATGATATGTGCAGAAAAACTCCACTGCTTCTCTTTGTTTCAATAACCTTTAAAACTCCCTACACTGTTTATTTCATCCCCTATAATCACCCTCTCTTTTCATTCCAGATAAGACTACCATGGTCTTCTTCTTCCTCTTTTCTCTACTACACTGATAACACCCTAGTTTAAACCCTCATCCCCTATCAACAGGATTATTATAATAGTCATTTAATTGGTATTTGTTTTTATTGTCCCCCATCCCCCACCTGCACCAATCCATCTTCTAATTACCTGTTAAAATAATTTTTTTTTCTGAATAGGTCTGACCATATCATTCCACTGTTCAGAAGTTTCCAGGAGCTACCTAAATGCCTCTACAATAAAATAAAAACTCTTCAACCTAGTATTTAAGATCCTCCACAGATTGCAAGCTACTTTTCCAGTCCTATATCATATTATTGCTTTTTATGCATTCTATGTTCCAGACAAATTGGATTAGGATCTGTTCCCCTAACTTTTTATTCCATCTACTGCCTTCCCATATTTATATGAGTCATCCCTCATGCCTAGAATATATTCTCTTCTCTTTTCCACCTCTGAGAATTCTTATACTTTCAAGCCTAAGCTCAGGAATGTGTAGACCCAAGTCACCTGGTATAAAGATAAAATCCAGTGTAGAAAGACTATGAGCCAGGTCCCAAACTACCTGAGAAAGAAGAGAGAATGACCTCGTGGCTGATAGATTTCTGTCACCAAGATCTGGATTAGCTGATATATTTCAACTGAGTAAACTTTAAAGGAAGAAGCATTGCTTAGTGGTAATGGCAGAGGGAAGGTCTGGAAGTCGCTATGAGGAACAACAGAAGCGAATTGATTCTTCCTCCAGTACTAAGGCATGAGAGAAGGTAGGATCAGTGCTGGAATTACTGGAAGTTATCCAGAGAGAGCTAAGGTCTCCACAAACGCCAGATGAGAAAAGCATGAGATAATAGGTCCAAGATCAAAGAGTGCTATTGTTAGATCAAAGGGTATAAACAGTTTTGTAACTCTTTGGGCATAATTCCAGATTGCTCTCCAAAATGGCTGAATCAGTTCATGGTTCCACCAACAGTGTATTGGTGTCCCAATTTTTCTACATCCTCTCCAACATCTCCACCCTTTCTATCATCTTAGTCAATCTGATAGGTATAAGATGATATCTCAAAGTTGTTTTAATTTGCATTTCTCTAATTTAGAGCATTTTTCATATGATTATGCATATCTTTGATTTGTTTTTTAAAAACTGCCTATTTTTATACATTTGACGAGGTTTAGGGGTTCTGGGGACCCCAAAACACCGACAGTCCGGGTCATGCTTGAATGAATTCAACTCAAGCCTTCTTAAAGCCAAAGAAAACAAAGTTTATTAAAGATTCTTAAAGATTCATCAAATTGGGTTGGCTCTTAAGGAGCCTAAGTAGTTGTAATGCTTGTATTACAAAGCGGGCCAGATAAAATCTCACCTAGACAGAATCTGAGCTGGATTGTATCTGAGCACCTACATAGAGGTAAGATGGAACTAAATACAGAAAAGACTATAGGAGGGATCTGGGGGTGGTCTGGTAATCCAGGGTGATGAAAGGAGGGGTTTAGGGAGGGTTTTGAGGAGAAGTCCAGGGAAGGAATCCAAGGAGTGTCAAAGGCTGGAAACAGCAGGAGGCAATCAGGAGATATCAGACAATGGAGGGCTTGGGTGGGAAGCAGGCAGGGTAATCTAGAGGTAACAGATAATGGCCACAGATTTGAGTATGAAAGGCCAGGTTAAGTGGGGAGATTCAAGGGGAGCTCAAGGAGGCTCCCAGAGGCTGAACCCCTTCACTTTGACCATTAATCAGTTGGGGAATGATTCATACTCTTATAAATTTAATATTTTTAAACTCTTAAATATAAGACATTTACAAAAAAAGCGGCAACAATCCTAGCGTTTCTTAATTAGAAGGTAAAAAGAAAAATAATCATAACTTTTACTTAGTAGAAGACAACAATCAAAATATCATAGTCTATCCATAAATACTCTCTACCCTCTTACCAATGCATGCAGTGATCATGGGTGAGAGCAGGCACAAACCCATAGATACCTATCAAAGAGGTACATGTATAGGGATATCCATATGCTTGGAGCAACTCACAGCCCTGGACTACAGGCCTTGCTGCTGTTGGTCCATTCAGGAACAATCGGTACTACCCAAAACCACTTTTCTACTGGTTGCCGCCATTTTGCCCCTCACCAACTTCTTTCTGGGCAAAGACATGCCTGTTCTGCTCTCAAACCAGCAAAGCACTGACAAGATCTTTTTGCTAAGAGACAGCTTTAAAAGGGCACCATAAAAGTGCTCTTCTATGTTCTAACAAAAACAAAATGAAAGAAAACATTTTACTTGCTCAGCAACAAACAGTTCCCTTGGGTCAGAGAACTGCTCAACCTCTCACGGTGACTCTCTGGGCAATGCAAACAAGCCCAGCCAGCTCTTCACAGAACAGGAGTATACGTTCTACAGCGAAGTCTCTCCTCCAAGTACTGCAACTCATATCAAAACAGGCGTAAAGTCTTTCTTTCTCCCAGAGTTTTAATAGCCAGTAACCACATCCAGGGAAGTTTCCCCTCTTTTAGCCTGTAGATGGCACCAGAGAGCAATAAACTCAGACAGGTCTGTTGATTAGCGCTAAGGATAACTTTCAAGTGAGCCAGCCAATCTCCAACCTCTCTTAAACCTCTTAAATGCCTCTCTTTAAATCAGCACGTTCCAAACAAAGCATCTTAGATTCATGTATGAGTTAGAAGAACCTTGTCTATTATAAATATGGCAAAGTTGTCTATAAATTTGAGATATGAGACCTTTATCCGAGAAACTATCTATAAAAATGTCTCAATTTTCTGCTTTCTTTCTAATTTTGGCTACATTGGTTTTATTTTTACAAAAACTTTTTAATTTAATGTAATCAAAATTATTCATTTTATATCTCATAGTGTTCTCTGTCTGTTTTTATTCATAAATCCTTCTCCTATTCATAAATCTGATAGGTAATATGTTTCATGTTCTTCTAATTTATTTATGGTGTCTTTCTTTAAGTCTAGGTCATGCATCCATTTTGACCTTATCTTGGTAAACAGTGTAAGATACTGGTCTGTACTTAGTTTCTGCTAGACAGCTTTCTAGTTTTTCTCATTTTTTTTTTTTACCAAGTAGTCAATTCTTAATGCAAATGCTTAAATTTTTGCATTTCTCAAACAAAAGTTTAATCCTTTGCTACTATGTATTATATATCTACTCTATTCAGCTGAACCACCTTTCTGTTTCTTAGCCAGTACTAGATAATTTTGATAATCGCTGCCTTATAATAGAGTTTAAAATCTGGTACTGCTAGACCTACTTCCTTTACATTTTTTCATTAATTCCTTTGATATCCTTGATCTTTTAGTCTTTCAAATGAATTTCAATATAATTTTTTCTAGCTCTATAAAATAATTTTTGGTAATTTGATTGAGATAGCACTGAATAAATAAATTAGGCAGAATGGTAATATTTTATTATAAGGTCATGGCCCACCCACGAACAGGGAACATTTTGTCAGTTATTTAAATCTGACTTGCTTTGAATAAAAAGTATTTTAAAATTATGTTTGCATATTTCTGGGTTTGTCTTGGCAGTTATACTCCCAGGTATTTTGGGCTGTCTGTAGTTATTTTGAATGAAATATCCCTTACCATGTCTTTTTGCAGGAATTTGTTGATGATATATAAAAATGCTGATTTATGTGGGTTTATTTTATATACTGCTACTTTGCTAAAACTATTGTTTCAATTATTTTTAGTTGAATTCCTAGAATTTTCCAGGTATACCATTATATTATCTGAAAAAATATATACATGTGTATATATATATATTATATATACATAATATGTATTGCCTCATTGCCCATTCTGATTCCTTTGATTTCTTTTTCTTCTTTTATTGCTACTGCTAGCATTTCTAATACAATATTGAATAATATTGGTAATAATAAGCAACCTTTCAATTCTGATCTTATTGGGAAGTCTTCTAGTTTATCCCCATTACAAATAATGCTTGCTGATAGCTTTAGGGAGATGCTGCTTATCATTTATAGAAAAATCCGTATATGTACATACTTTTAAGTGTGTTCATCCTTTGTTGCCGAAGAAGACCATGCCATCAGAGAAATAATGACATGACTCGCACTTGACTTTGTTTTGAGTGAGGGAGGGCTGTGCAGGTCACCAGCCTCACTTCCCCTCCAGAACCATCTGAATCCAGTGACGTGATATTCATCAGGATGACTGGAGATGACCCAGTATGAGGCAATTGGGGTTAAGTGACTTGCCCAAGGTTACACAGCTAGTGAGTGTCAAGTGTGTGAGGTGATATTTGAACTCAGGTCCTCCTGACTCCTGCACTGGTGCTCTATCCAACTGCACCATACTTTTAAATATTTCTAATAGAAATGAGTGTTGCATTTTGTCAAAAATCTTTTTTTCTGCATTGACTGATATAATCACATGATTTGTTATTTTTTATTGATATAATCCATTATGTTAATAATTTCCCTTATATAGAACCAGATCTGCATTTCTGGTATAAATCCCACTTGGTCATAATGCATAATCTTTGTGATATATTGTTGTAGTCTCCTAGCTGGTATGTTATTTAGGATTTTTGCATCAATATTCATTAGTAAAATTGTTCTACAATTTTCTTTCTCTGCTTTTGCTCTTCCTGGTTTAGGTATCAGCATTATATTTATTCCATAAAAGGAGTTTGGTAGGACTCCTTTGCTTATTATTCCAAATGATTTATTTAATAATGGAATAATAATCTTTAAATGTTTGGTGGAATTTACATGTAAATCCAACTGGTCCTGATGCCTTTTTCTTAGGCAGTTCATTTAAGATCTGTTCAATTTCTTTTCCTAAAATAGGTTTATTTAGATATTCTATTTCCTCGTCTGTTAATCTGGGTGGTTTATATTTTTAGACATGTTCTTCCATTTCACTTAGAATGTTAAATTTATTGGCATATAACTGGCTAAAATAACTCCTAATAATTCCTTTGATTTTATCTTTATTGGTGATATATTCACCCCTTTCACTTTTGAGAATAGTTATCTGGTTTTTTTTTCTTTCTTTTTTTGATCCATATTAAGCAACAGTTTATTTATTTTCTTATTTTTTTCATAAAACCAACTTCTAGTTTTATTTATTGATTCAAGGATTGTCTTACAAGCAATTTTATTATTCACACCTCTGATTTTTAGAATTTCCAATTTTGTGTTTAATTGGAGATGTTTAATATGTTGTTCTAGTTTTTTAAATTGCATATCTAAGTTATTGATCTGCTCTTTCTCTATTTTATTGATTTTAAAGATATAAAAATTTTATATAAAATTTATATATATATTAAAGTCTTTACACAAAGCATTAAAGATATGAATTTTCCTCTTTTAGTTCATCCCATAAATTTTGGTATTTTGTGTCATTATGATTCTCTTTAATAAAATGATTGTTTCTATGATTTGTTATTTGCCCCACACATTCTTAAGATTACATTGTGTAGTTTTCAATTAATTTTAACCTGTGATTTCATGGTCTTTTATTAAATGTTGTGATCTGAAAATGATGCATTTAATATTTCTGCTTTTCTGCATTCTGAATATAAGGTTTTTATGCCCTAACATGTGGTTAGTTTTTATAAAGGTGCCATGTGTCATGAGAAAAAGGTAAATTTCTTTCAATTCTCATTTAATTTTCTTCAGATGTCTATCATGTCCAGCTTATCTAAGATTCTATTTATCTCCTTAATGTCTTCCTTATTTATTTTTTAATTAATTAATTAAATATTTATCTAGTTCTTGGTGGTAATTCTCTGCTTCTAGTGGGGACTGTCAGCTGCTTCAACCCCCCACAATCTATGGGCCTACAAACGGTGGCTGCAGCTGCCCCTCCTGCTGCTGTGGCTGCTGCAGGTTCCTCCTCTTCCATCAACCCAACCCCAAGCCTTCTTCTATGTATATTCTTTCAAACTATCCTAGCAACAACAATATTCTTAAGAGTTACAAATAACATTTTCTCATATAAGAAGTAAACAGCTTAACTTTACTAAATACCTTATAACTAGTCTTTCATGCTTATCTTCTTAAGTTTTTCTTGATTTTTGTCTTTTCCTCAGGAATACCTGGAAAGTCCTTTAATTCATTAAACATCCATTTTTTCTTGTATAGGACTATACTCAGTTTTGATGGGTAGGGTAATCTTGGTTGCAAAACCAGTTCCCTTATTCTTCAGGATATGATGTTCTGTGCCCTTCAGTCTTTTAATGTAGAAGCTGCTAAATCTTCTGTTATTCTAACTGCAGGTACACAATATTTAAATTGTTTTTTTCTAGTGGCTTGTAATAATTTCTCCTTGAGGGGGTGGAGCCCAACATGGCAGAGTAACAACATAGACTTTCTAGAGCACTCCTGCCGAGCCCAGCCAAATACCTGTAAAAAACGTCTTTGAACAAATTCTAGATCTGCAGAACCCATAGAATGAGGAAGTAAAGCAAATCTCCAGCCTAGGACAGCCTGGAAGGTCTCTGGGAAATGTCTACTGCACCATGCTGGGAACAGAGTGCAGTCCAGTATGTCCCACAAGTCCACAGAAGGGACCTGAGCAGGCCTTAGGGAGCCTGAATCTCTCACACCCGTGGTGGTTTCCAGACTTCATGACACCAAAACGCTGAGGATAAATTGGAAGGTCAGTGGGAAAAGCCTGTGGGACCAGTGCAGGAAAGTGGAGTGGTCTGGCTGAGGCCCCATGACAGCAGGGCAGGGGGGAGACGTGGGGGGGTGGGAAGGGGGGTAGAACAACCTGAGGCAGACACAGCAGCAGCAGAGGCAGCTGCAGCCACTGTTTCTGGAGCTCTAGCCCCACAGATGGGGGGGAGAGGGGAATCAAGCAGCTGACAGTAAACCTCCTACCCCCACTGGAAGCAGAAAACTACATTGACAGAGCTCAAAAGTCAAGTAAATGGTTGGGGAAGTGAACAAAAACCAGAAAAAGAATCAGACTATAGAATCTCACTTTGGTGACAAGGAAGACCAAAACAATGCAAACAGAAGAAAACAAAGTCAAAGCTCCTCCATCCAAAGCTTCCAAGAAAAATATGAATTGGTCTCAGGTGATGGAAGAGTTCAAAAAGGATTTTGAAAATCAAGTAAGAGAAGTAAAGCAAAAATTGGAAAGAGAAATGAGAGCAATGCAAGAAAATCATGAAAAAATGAGTCAACTGCTTGCTAAAGGAACCCAAAAAAATGCTGAAGAAAATAACACTTTAAAAAACAGACTAACCCAAATGGCAAAAGAGATTCAAAATGCCAATGAGGAGAAGAATGCCCTAAAAAGCAGAATTGGCCAGATGGAAAAGGAGATCCAAAAGCTCACTGAAGAAAATAATTCTTTAAGATTAGGATGGAGCAGATAGAAGCTAATGACTATGAAAAATCAAGAAATGATAAAACAAAACCAAAGGAATGAAAAAAATAGTCAATATGAAATATCTCATTGGAAGAACAACTGACCTGGAAAATAGATCCAGGAGAGACAATTTTAAAATTATGGAACTACCTGAAATCCATGATCAAAAAAAGAGTCCAGACATCATCTTTCATGAAATTATGATTTTCTAGAACCAAAGGGTAAAATAAATATTGAAAGAATTCACCAATTACCTCCTGAAAAAGATCCAAAAAGAAAAACTCCTAGGAATATTGTAGCCAAATTCCAGAGTTCCTAGATCAAGGAAAAAATACTGCAAGCAGCCAGAAGGAAACAATTTGAGTATTGTGGAAATACAATCAGGATAACACACAATCTAACAGCTTCCACATTAAGAGATCAAAGGGTTTGGAATATGATATTCCAGAAGTCAAAGGAGCTAAAATTAAAACCAAGAATCACCTACCCAGCAAAACCGAGTATAATACTTCAGGGGAAAAAATGGTCATTCAATGAAATAGAGGACTTTCAAGCATTCTTGATGAAAAAATCAGAGCTGAATAGAAAATTTGACTTTCAAACACAAGAATCAAGAGAAACATGAAAAGGTAAACAGAAAAAAAGAGAAATCATAAGGGACTTACTAAAGTTGAACTGTTTCCATTCCTACATGAAAAGATAATATTTCTAACTCTTGAGACTTTTCTCAGTATTTGGGTAGTTGGAGGGATTATATACATATAGACAGAGGGCAAAGAGTGAGTTGAATGGGAAGGGATGATATCTAAAAAAATAAAATTAAGGGGTGAGAGAGGAATATATTGGGAGGAGAAAGGGAGAAGTGAAATGGGGCAAATTATCTTTCATAAAAGAGGCAAGGAAAAGCTTTTTCAATGGAGGGGAAAAGTGGTGAGGTGAGAAGGAAAAAGTGAAGCTTACTATCATCACACATGGCTTAAGGAGGGAATAACATGCACAGTCAATTTGGTATGAAAATCTATCTTACACTGCAGGAAAGTAGGGGAGAAGGGGGGTGTGGAGGGATGATATAAGGGAAGGCAAATGAGAGGAGGGGGTAATTAGAAGTAAATACTTTTGGGGAGGGACAAGGTCAAAAGAGAGAATAGAATAAATGGGGGGTAGGATAGGATGGAGGGAAATATAGTCTTTCACAACATGACTTTTATAGAAGTTTTTTGCATAACTACACATATATAACCTATATTGCTCGCCTTCTCAATGGTTATGGGTGGGGAAGAGGAAGGGAGAGAAGTTGGAACTTAAAAATGAATGTTAAAATTTGTTTTTAATGCAACTGGGAAATAAGAAATACAGGGCATGGTATATAGAAATCTATCTCACCCTACAAGAAAATAGAGGAGATAGGGATAAGGGAAGGGAGGAGTGTGATAGAAGGGAGGGCAGACAGGGGAAAGGGATAGTCAGAATGCAGTGTCTTGGGGTGGGGGGAGGGGAGAGATGGGGAGAAAATTTGGAACTCAAAATCTTGTGGAAATGAATGTTGAAAACTAAAAATAAATAAAATTTTAAAAATAAAAAAATAATTTCTCCTTGACTTGGTAGCTTTGAAACTTAGTTTTGATGTTCCTGTGAGTTTTCATCTTAGGATCTCTTTCAGGTGATAATTAGTTGATTTTTTTTCAACTTCTATTTTACCCTCAAGTTCAAAAATGTCAGATCAATTTTCCTTAATAATTCCTTGAAGAATAGTGTCTAGAGTCTAGACTTTTTTTTTACCATAACTTTCAGGTAGTCCAACAATTCTTATATTATCTCACCTTGATCTGTTTTCCAGGTCACTTGTTTTAAACCCTGATCTCTATCATCATAGTAGCTATCAATAGCCAGATTCTTTCTCTATTGTTTACTCATTTTTAGTGGTCTATTTCTTGACCATTAATTTTGTGTTAGGGTCAGGCTCTGCTCCTGGGGTACAGAGGCTTCCTTTTTTTTTGTTTGTCTGTTTTTACTATTGTTTCCTGGCCTCTATCTTGGGAGTCTTTGACTCTGTTTCTTCCAGTGTTCTATAATCCAGGATCAGGGGAAGTCACTGTTTCTCTGGCTCATGCCCTGGTCTCTTAGTACCAACCACTCTTCTCTGACCCTGAGCAACAACCAAGGCCCCAGCACCACTGCTACCACAAATGCTCTTGCTCCCTGCAGTCATTACAGCACCCAAATGTCAGCTTGCCCCCTGTCCTGTAAATAAAACCAGGGACTCCACTCTCCTGGAAGTACCCACAGTAAGCAGAGGCCTGCCCTTCTGCAACCTCACTCCAAGCCTGTGCTTACTCCTCCTCATCTGAAGGCACAGCCTAGAACCATGTCTGGTCATGGCACCTGGGCCCCCTATCTAGCAACAGTGGAATGCCCTGCGATCTTTCTCTGATCAGCCACCCAACCACCACAATGTGGAGTGAAAGTTCCTGAAGCTACTGTCAACACAACTGCCCATAGGGTTTGCTGTTTGTTGATTCCGCATTTACACTTCGCTCTGGCCAGACCACTATTCCAGGAGGTCAGATCTTTTCTAACCCTTACCAAGTTGTCTTTGGCTGGACTACTACTTTACCCTGACTTTTAATTATTTCTGCTGCCATAACCATGAGAAATTATTTTAAATTATTGGATGAGAAGAGGGGGAAATTTGGGAGACTCAGGTAATTTCCTTTCTTACTCTTCCATCTTCCAACAATTCCTTCCTGCTTTCCTCTGTAAAAAAAAAAAAATCAATGCCACATTGGATGGAAGAGAAGGGGAAAGAAATGGAGAAAGGGAAGGGAAAAAGAGAAGAGGGGGCAAAGGAAGGGAAGGAAGGAAGAGGAAGAAGGGGGGAAGAGAGGAAGGGGAGGAAGGGAAAAAGAAAGTACATCAGTAGTGACTAGTCTTAGGAGCAGTGACCCACAGGGTCACTGAGGGGTTACCCTCAGAATCCAAAGCAGCAATCATGTGTCCGAAGAGTTCAACCTGCCAATGGGGAAGCTGCATAATAGAAGGGGTGCTACATAAAAAGAAAAAATTTTATAGTATTCTCAAGTCTAGCCCATCCTTCAAAAACCTTCACTAGACCATAGCTACCATCTCCTCAAGCTATTGTTCTTTGTCTAGCCTTCCTTTCTTGAATTCTTACAAAAAAAAAAAAAAGCTTACTATAATCATTGCCTCCATGGGTTGAAACTGTATCTTGTTATGATTGCCACAGAAAACCCAACAGTTATTATAGTATGTAAGTAACCAGCATAAGACAACAATAAGTAGGAAATAGTAACAAGGAGTGTAAAGAGTAACATAGAATCCCCTTACCAAACTGCCTCCTAAATTAATTAAGGCCACATCCTGAGACTATGTGCTAAATTACAAGAAGCCAGCTAGGCCCCAAATAACTAATAATAAGAGAAATGCAAATTAAAACAACTCTGAAGCTTCACTTTTTACTCATAAACTCGGTAAAGATGAACACAAAGAAAAATTATGATTATTGGAGAAAATGTTGGGGGAAAAGGGCAATGACTCATGTCATTGGAAATCTTCACTGACTATATACAGCTTGAATATTCAACAAGGATATTGACTTGGTTATGACTCTATTCGGCACTATTTCCTATCTTAAAGAAGTTCATGGAAATTCTTTTTCAGAGTACTGGAGATAAAAACAGCACTGATGTTAAAGATGAATAGTGTGGCACCAGAACCAATATGTATGTTCACCTCATGTATATCCCAATTTATAACAAAGAGATTCCAACTCATGCCTTAGCTAATCTATGATATTTAATGCTGATTCAGTAAGCAGGGGTCTTTTGAGAGTTGCTGCCTGTGAGACTGCCTTAAATCCATGAATCGTACATACAGATTGATTTCTAAATTGCTGTGTACTACCAATTCTCAGTGAATATTCTTTAAATTCTATGCTCAGGCATAGGATCTAACATAAAAGCACCAATGGCATTGGTAATTCAAAACATCAGAAAGTTTCTAAAATCATTTCCATTAGACTTTGAAATGAAATGTTCTATTTACATAAGAATATACATTTTGTTTAATTTCTTAGTGTTCTTCAGTCAGTATGGATCAATCATATAACTGATTCAATGTTACCATAAGGGAGGCTACTTATTCATTCACACTTTCTCTCAAGGCAGGTAATTAAATGTTTTTATTTTAAAAGAGGAAACTCATACCACATCACACCTATCAGATTGGCTAACACAACAAAAGAAGAAAATGATAAATGTTGGAGAAGATGTGGGAAAATTGGAACACTAATTCATTGTTGGTTGTGGGAAATAAAGGAAAGTTTCATTTCCACAAGGTCAAAACTTCCAAAAGGGAAAGCTGATCTGTGACCTAGCAGAGTCATGTGAAAAAGATCAGAAACTAATGTGTAGACCTGACGAGTTTGAGGGAAAGTCTATCAGAAAGGAGAAAATTCAATCGCATTTGTTAATGACATAAATGTGTCAAAAGGTTGTGACCCGGAAGATAACAAACCAATCCATCCTCTGATGGGAGGATCTATCCTGCATGAACTTTATAAAAATGCCTTCACTTCCATATCTCTTTCTCTCTCTCCCCCTTTCTGAAGAAGGGTAGAGTTCACCTTGACCAAGGCATTTAATTCCTATGAACTCCATTTTAAATAAATTTTCCTTGATACTTTTTTTGCATGTCAAGTTTGTCTCTAATATGGTGGAGTTGTGAACTGATTTA
Source organism: Notamacropus eugenii (assembly GCF_028372415.1). Taxonomy (NCBI): domain Eukaryota; kingdom Metazoa; phylum Chordata; class Mammalia; order Diprotodontia; family Macropodidae; genus Notamacropus; species Notamacropus eugenii. The sequence continues at coordinate 140,274,464 of NC_092877.1, forward strand.
ACTATTCTGGAAAACAATTTGGAACCATGCCCAAAGGACTACAAAAATGTGCATACCCTTTGACCTAGTAATAAGACTTCTAGGGCTGTATCCCAAAGAAATCATAAAAATGGGAAAAGGACCCACATGTATAAAAATATTTATGGCAACTTTTTTTGTGGTGCCCAAGAACTGGAAATTGAGGGGATGCCCATCAATTGGGGAATGGCTGAACAAGTTGTGGTATACGAATGTATTGGAATACTATTGTGCTATAAGAAATGACAAACAGGTAGACTTCAGAAAAACCTGGACTTATATGAACTGATGCTGAGTGAAGTGAGCAGAACCAGAAAAACATTGTACACAGTAATAACCACAGTGTGCAATGACTGACTTTGACAGACTTAGCCCTTCTCAGAAATGCAAGGACAATTCCAATGGATTCATGATGGAAAATGTCAACCAGATCCAGAGAAAGAACTATGAAGTCTGAATGCAGAGTGAAGCAGACTATTTTCTTTTTTCTTTTTGTTTCATTATCATGGCTTCTCTCATTTGTTCTAATTCTTCTACACAACATGACTAATGTGAAAATATGTTTAATAGGAATGTATATGTAGAACCTACATCAGATTGCATGCCTTCTTGGGCAGGGGGAAAGAAAAAGAGAAGGGAGAAAATTTAAAACTTAATGGAAGTGAATGCTGAAAGCTAAAAATAAATAAGTTTAAAAAAAGAGGAAACCTCAGATCCATGCCCTTCTAACTTGCTGGTTCTACATGCAACTGTGTCAGAGTAAGATAACAAGGAGAAATACAAGTAGAAACAAAGCAAGAAAGTAACACCAAAGAAATCATTAACAAAGGATTGATCTTTACAGAGAAGTTGAAAATGTCAAAAATGAATTTGAAGATTTATAAGAATACATCTTAAAAAATTGAGAGGAAAAGGTCAAGCAATATAAGGACATTTTTTTGTCTCAATATTTGTTTAGGAGCAGCCTTGCTTAGAGACAAAAGGATATGGTGTGATTTTTAATGGTTCTTCCATAATCACCATCAATTATTATCATTATCATCATAATGGTGGTAGATAAGCTTTAATGGCTTACTTCAGTTCTCCATTGTGACATAATGATGACCCTGGGTTCACAAAAGCAATACCAGTAGAGCACAAGCATTAACAGGTTGAAAACAGTAGTGGCAACAGACTTTGTCATGATGACTTCATAAGCAGTGGTTACCCTCAAATTTACAAAGACCTTTCACAAACATCCTCTCATTTGATCTTCATAACAGCTCTATGAGGTAGGCATAGCTACAACATGGTTTTGTAATCCTTAAAATGGTATGTGAATGTGAATTACTATTACTGATGTCTATAAAATCATTCCCATAACAAGTGATGGAACTGAGGCTTGTAGATGTTAACTTTCCCTAAAGTACACAACTAATAAGTAGGACATATACATTAAACAGCATGACAAAAAGATGGTCAGAGTACATTATGGAAGACAAGCCAGACATGGCAAATGCTTAGCAATCAGGAGAGAATGGATGTAGACTCACTCACAGCTCATAGATCTGCACTTTTCATCCAATCAAAACCAAATTGCTCTTTTCACCTTACAGCCCTTCAGGTATTTGAAGATAGCTATCTCTTGTCCTTGCTAAGTTTTCTCTTCTCTAGGTTAACCATCTTCAGTTTTTCTATCATTCTTCCATTTCTGGATGCTCTTTTATCAATGTCTTTCCTAAAAAGGCATCAAGGACTGAACATAATGGTCCAGAAATGGTCTTGCCAAGGTAGAGAATGGCCAAACTGTAACTTCTCTCCTTCTGGATACTCTGACATGCTTAGCACATCCTAAGATTATGTTATCTTTTTGAGCTGCTGTTTCATACCTACATTGAGCTTGTGATTTATAAAGGGGTAAGGATAGCTATTGACCTGTGATTTCACTGGAATAGAGTAACATAATAGAGAAAATAATTTTGCACTAAATTTGTCTGATAAAGGTCTAATATCCAAAATATCTAAGTAATTGCTACAAATATATAAGAACAAGATCCATTCCCCTGTAGATGAATGGTCAAAGGATATGATCCAGAAGTTTTCAGAAAAAGAACAGCAAACTATGAACAACCATATAAAAATGTTCCAAATTACTAATGATAAGAGAAATGTAATTAAAATAACTCTGAAGCTTCACTTCATGTCCATAAGCCTGGAAAAGATGACTCCCCCCCAAAAAGGAAAATTTTGAGCATTAGAGAAAATATGGGGGAAAAGACACAGTGATGCCTAATTATTCTGGAAAGTAAAATAGCACTGTACCCCAAAATTCACTAAGCTGTGCATATCCTTTGAACCAGTGATACACCTATGAAGCATATGCCCCAAAGAAATAAAAGAAAGAGGAAAACAATCCATATGTAGGGGAAAAAATTTATAGCCTCGTATTTTATAATAGGAAAGAACTGGAAATGAAGAGGGCTCCCATCAGTTGAGGAATGGATAAACAAAGTATATCATAAGTAATGGAATGTTATTGAACCACAAGAAATGATTAAAAGAATAGACTCAGAGAAATCTAGAAGGACTTGTATGAAATGATGCAGTGAAGTGGGCAGAACCGGGAGAATAATTGATATGTCTGTAATACCACAAAAAAAAATAGTAATGACTGATTTATGAATCACAACTCCAGAAGACTGATGATGAATTATGCCTCCCACTTTTTGGCAGAAATGGGATTAACTAGAGATGCGGATGAAACATACATTTTCAGACACAGCTAATGCACAGATTTATTTTGCATTGCTATCTTTATTTATTAGAAGTGAGGGTTTTTCTATTTGGGGAGGGGAGATAATTACAATTCAGAGGGTAATAGTCATACTATAAAAAGTAAGACAGGAACATCAATGAATCTTAAAAAAAAAACAGAAGACTTCAGAAGGAAACTCAGAAAGAGATAGGGACAAGCAGGAAAATGTTGAAACTCATTAAATTTAACATTCAAAAAGTTACACAGAGTATAGAGTAACAGTTTCATATGGTCCTCTCTTTCTGTGTATACAGAAATGGCTGTTTTTTGTTGGTTTTCATCAACAATAATAAAAAGGAATGCTTTAAAAACAAAAGATATAGTTAACTGGGAAGATGTAATAAATGTCTGTGAAAAATCTGATTTAAGATATTTAAGGAGTTACATATAAGAATAAAAGCCATTCCTCATTATATAAGAGGTCAAAATATATGAACAGATAGTTTTAAGAAGAGAAAATGCAGGTTATAAATGACCATATGAAAGAATGATCCAAATCACAAATAATAAGAGTTGCATATGGTTTCAACTCAAACTCATGATAAATACTGGAGGCACTGTGAGGAGAAAGGTACAGTAATGTATTGTTGGTGGAGGTATGAATTGGTCTAACCATGGTAGGGGAAGAAGGGGAGGATTGGAATTTTTTTCACTAAATTATACATACACTTTGGCCTAGAGATAGCACTATCTGTTCTATTCTTCCTCCTCATTCCAACCTACCATTTCCTAGTTCTCTCAAGGCTTCACTCCAGTCTTTGCCTCTCTCCCTTTCAAAGCTGGACTCTTGGTTAGTCAGTTGAAGTATCCACAGTCCCCTACTATTGAACTCTGTCTCTTTGACAAAACCCAAACTGGATTACCCTCACCTTCTCCATACCTCCTTACATGTCATGATAAAAGCCATCCTCACTATAAATTTAGGTTATCTGCCAAGTAGCCTGGTATCATTTGGGTTCAGTTCTCAGACCCTGTCAATCTACCCTTCTCTCTCAGCACTTTTATAGGGATTATTAATCCACTTAATACTCCAACTGCTATCATTGCTTCAACCAACATTATCACTTCCAATCCTAATGTTTCTCTGGAGCTCCTACTTTGTATCATCACCTCTAATTCAACATATCTAAATATGAACTTACCATCTGGACCCTAAAACTCATTCCTCCTCTAATATTCCTATTTCTTTCATGTTACTTCTTCTTCCAGTCTGTTAAAATGGTAATTTGTAGCTATCGTCCCTCATCCTCTCACAACTAACCAGTCAATTCCTATCAATTCATTCATAGCCATGTCTCATATCTATCCTCTTCCCATTTCCACTGTAGTTACTTTATCTCAAAATCACAGAATAACAGAAATGAAAAGGACCTCAGAAGCCATCTAGTCCACCTGAACCAAGTCACCTGAACAAGAATTCTCTCTACAAAATACTTAACAAGTGGTTATCCAGCTTGAAAACTTCCAAGTAAGCCCAGTTCATTTTGGAATTGGCAAGGTTTTTTTCCTTATATAAAACCCATATTTGCTTCTCTGAAACTTATAATCATCACTCCTCATTTTGCCCTCTGAGTCTAAGTAAAACAAGTCTAATCCTTCTCCCATGTGACAATCCTTCGAATACTTGAAGATACATTATCCTTACCCCCTTATAAGTCTTTTCTGTTCTAGGTTAAATAAACACCTCCAGCACTTTCAGCTTATTGTCACATGGCATGAAGACAAAAGATTTTATCACCCTGGTCTCTCTCCTCTTGATGTTCTCCAGTTTATCAATCTCCTTCTTAAAATGTGGCACCAAGCAATGAATTGAAATGCTCTAGATGTGATCTGACTAGGACAGAGTACAATGGGATGAATACCTCTCTTGTTCTGCAAATTATACCTCTCTTCAAGTATCCTAAGATCATGGATCTCCTTTCCTATCTACACCTAAGTTCTTGGTACCTGTTTGGGTACAGTCAAAACTGCAACTTTGAGCCCCCAATATAGGAATCTCTGCCTGAACAAGTCAAATGACACATGAATTAATGGAAATAGGTACTTAACTAAATCAAAAATCAAGGTAATAACATGGCAGTGAATCAGGTAGCAAGTACTTTTTGTACCTATACCCATACAACTAAAATAGCTTGCAGATTAGTTTCCCTGCCTGTTGTCCTTGTCCCCTTCCAGTTCAGCCTGAAAACTACCACCAGATTAATTTTACCCAACATTTCTTTGATTAAACTACTCCCCTGCTCTTAAATTTTCAATTGCTAGAAGAATGAAGTTCAAACAGTCTGGAATTTAAGATCCCCCACACTCTGGCCCCAAGCTAATTATCTAGTTTTATCTTCTAGTTCATCTAACGTTGGTCTACTGGTCTAATATACCTACTCTACTTACTGTTGCTTTAAACATAAATACTAAGGCACCTGCTACTTTCCATGACTCGAAAGGAAACCACAAGTTTCAGTTCAAGACCCATTCAGTTCCTCAGTGTCCCCAACACAGTAAGAGAAGGATGCAGTCTGTTTAAATTCACAGGAAGGTGTAAGAAAATCACTTACCTAAGGAGTCTGAGCTTCAGCTTGGTACAGCAGGTAATGATACCAGTCCTTCTAGGAAATGAAGCTCAAGGCTGTCAGGACCTGTGCCTCTTCCATCATCTGCAAAATGCAGAGACAAGGATTGAACTTAATGGCCTTCAACGTCCCTTCCAGTTCTAAATCTACAATCCTGTGATCCTCTTTTCTCTTGTTTCTACCCCAGAACCACACCAGCATGTTCCAGCTCATATCCAGGCCCTCTGGTCTGTCTTTGTGGCCACAATTTCTTCCTGTACTTTGTCTCTCTGTCTCTGTTTCTCCTTCTCTCTCTCTATCCCTACTCCGTCTCTGTCCCTCTCTCTCTCCCTCTTTCTGTCTCTCTCTCCTTCTCTCTCTTGACTATATCTACCAGCTATTACAACTCCATGTTTCACCATTACTTGGTCCATCAGACTCTTGTTACCCTTTTAAGCACAGGGAACATGCCTAGTCAGACTAAGTGCTGAGTGATATTGCTATTTGGTGAATATGGAGAAATAGCTATAAAGAATTGCCCCCAGTGATTAAGGGTCTCCCTGACTGAAGAATCATGGGAAATGAAGTCCACTATGTCTTTCTTACCCTTTTTGTTTGTCATAACACACCATTGGTTCGTATTAAGTATGTAGTCCACTAAAACTCCCAGATATTTTTCAGAACTATTGTTTAGATATATATCTCCCATTAATTGTTTGTAAAGTCAATCATTTGAACCCAAGGGTAAGACTTTACATTTACTTTTATTAAATTTCATCTTATTAGATTTTACCCAACATTTTAACCTGTCAATGTTTTTCTAGATCCTGACTCTGTCATCCAACATAACTCACATCTGGACAACTAGAATAGCTTCCAAATTAGTTTCCCTGCCCCCTTCCAGTTCAGCCTGCAAACTGCCACTAGATTAATTTTATTCAACCTTTCTTTGATTAAAGTACTCCCTTGCTCAAACTTTCACTTGCTAGCAGAATGAAATCCAAACAGTCTGGTATTTCAGATCCCCCACACTCTGGCCCCAATCTAATTATCTAGCTTATCTTTTAGATTATCTAACATAAGTCCACTGGTCTAACATATCTTCTCTACTTACTATTGCCTTAAACATAAATTATAATTTTTCATCAACTCACCTTGCTCACATTTACCCCTAGATCTTCTAGGTAGGTGCCTCCCTTTATCTCCACCTAGCAAAATCCTTTAAGGATTAAATCCATCCTACCCATCCTTTAAGGCCTAATTTAACTCTCTTACTTCCTGAAGCTTTCCCAAGCCATAACAAGGCTTCCATTCTCTGAATTTATAGCATTCATCATTTACATTCCTCATTTTGCAATTAACTGTATACTGACATCTTTTGTTTTCATTTTTTTCTAAATTCAACATTTATATTTGTCTCCTTAAGTATTCTGTTAGCCCCTTATAAAGCAGGGAGTATGTCACGGTATTTTTATATTTCCCCCAGTACTTAATGCAGCAGCTTGTTTATATAGGCACTGAACACGTTTGCTGATTTTTAACTTGCAAATTGGCTAGCCTGATCCTTTAATATTTTTGTATACAGACATTAAAGGAATTTTCTTTGACTGCATATTTGTTACAAGGATAGGTTAAATAACTGGTAAGTGGTCTAGTGATTGTGTCAGAGCTAGGATTTGAACCCATGTCCTCTTTCTTCACTACAATATAGCATTGTACTAGGAATCAGGAGACATAGATTTTAACCTGGCTATGCCATTAATCAGTTTAGTGACCTTAAGCAAATCATTTCACTTCTCTTGCCTTTAATTTTCTACAATAAGTGGTGTGTACTAGAAGATTTCTAAGGTCTCTTCAAGTTCTAAAATTCTAAGGTACTATGATTCTATTATAACCTGTAGATGGCACTGTAGAAAATGAAGTTGTCCAGCTAGTATTCAGTACAGCTCCCAAAAGAAAAGGGGAGGGGCCAATTCTTTCCAGACTCTACCTATCTCTGCCCACAGGGTCAGCTTGGAGGGAGGACATTTTCCTCCAGTCCTTCCCTCTACCTTTTCACTCCTCCCTTCTTGAGGGATGGAAAATGCCAAAACTAGTAAATGCAACCCAGACTGCTAAAGATAAAAAAAAAAAAAAAGATAAGCTTACAGTTCACTAGGGGTGATATACCACATACACAAAAATCTTTTCCTTAGCTGAAATGGAAAGCTGAGAAACATGAATTCTTAATACCAGTTACTAATCAAATAAATATAATAAGAAAAAGCTTAGAGCCCCCAGTTGGAAAAGGTTCTTCTAACCACTGACCAGTGATTAGAATATATGCTCTAGTTTACATTCTGTAAAAATCCCAGTTAGCCATTATGTTTCTTCTTACTCTTGTCCCATATCAGCAAAATGCAAACATACAGTGTGCAATGTTCAAAGTCAACCTTAGATATTGATAAGAAGCCAAAGTCCACTACAAAACAAGAAGAGCTTACAACAAAGCAAGGAAACATATAAGAAATAGATGCAATAAACTTGGGGGTAAGGCAAAGAAGTAGAGAGGAAGAAAAAACCTTCAGTAGCATTTCCCAGAGTTTTTAAGAGGACAGTCAGTAGCCAAATTTAGTTTAAAGTCTTTAATTCTTAAAAGGAGAGACAGACTCTCGGGTTAGCCTGTCGTGTTCAGTGTGTCATCCTGGACTGCACATTGCAAGATGTCTCCAGGAAAATGACTGCTGTGGTGCTGCCCTAGACCTCTGCTGAAGCTTTACAGCATTGTCTTCCCTAGCTCTAGCTCCCCTCCTCCACCATGCCTTTTTAAAAATCTTCTGCTATATTACAAGTATGAGCAATAAACTCAGTGTAAGCAATAAATCCTCAGAGCATTGGATTACAAAACCCAAATTGCTTACTGAAGACCTGGACTCTGACCCTAGCCTTTGGTCAGGCCAATTTGAGCCCTGTTTACACTGTAATTCTAAAGTTCTCATAAAAATTATTCCTTCACAGGACCTATGTGCTATGGTGGTGAATTCTAGGGGTCTCAGCAGGGATATTTCAATGAACTATTACTCTGTAGAAGTAATACTGAAAGAGCAACTCATGCTGATCTTGGGCATGGGTACTGAGAGACAGCCCAATTGAGAGGCTGCTAGGAAGCCTATACTGAGCTGCCATTGGAAGCAGTAAATATGATCAATATTCAAAATAAATAAACATTTATTAAGTACCTAATATGTACAAGCACTATACTAAGCGCTGGAGAATACAAATAAGAAAAAGATAGTCCCTGCCCTCAGAAAGCTTACAAAATCTATTGGGGAAAGACAATACATAAAATGACGCTAAAAAATTGGGGAAAAGAGTTACCAGCAGGTACCTGACATGGGGGCATGATGTTCAATGGAGTGGAAACCAAGTGGAGGCATTGATAAAAAAATGGAGAATTACCTGCCAAGTTCAGAACCGTCTATAAAGCAAAGCTTTGGGAGATTCTTATCGTCTACCCTTCAGCCTTCCAATCAGAGGAGAGAGGCAACTGAGGGAGTTGTGCTGAGTATCAAAAACTGAGCCACTTACTATTGTGATGAGATGTCAGGTGTCAATTTATCCTGAAAGAGGCTTGAAGCGGAGTGGAAACCAAGCTGATGATAGAGGATCATTGGGAAAAGAAGAGTATCAGGGTAAGGGGGCTTTCAACAACCATCTTTTAGATCCCCAATGACTAACAATGAAGAAAAGGGAAAGAGGCAAGGCAGAGCCTATTATACTCTAGAAGGAGAAAAATCACAATTGTCAGCCAGGAAAACTATGGAAGTTAGAGGTGCAAAAGTTTGGGTGGGCAGTCAATCCAATTACAGCAGCCTGATCCTCAGATTCCAAACCATGAGGGTGAGACCTTAGGAAAGAGGATGACAATCATAAATAAATTTGCTAGGCATGAATTGTTCCTAATAATTAGTACTACTGTCTGTAGGGCACACCACAGAGAGGGGTCTGGCCAGTTCCCTGTGCACCCACTTATCTGTCACGTCAAACCTGTATTTTTGTTTCCACTGTTTTCATTCCTACTCTAGTCCTAAATACTTCTTGCCCAGCTTTCCTGCGGAAAATGACAAAGGTTTCCAATTTCTATACTACTCTGCTATCTCTGGAATGAATGCTGCTAGTATCTGTAAGTAAATGTGCAGTTTTAAAAGCAAAAACAAAAGGGAGGACTTAACATTACAGAACTTTTAAAACTAATCCTGGTCTTCTAGGTAATTAGAACTTTTACAGCTTTTCCCTGTAGAATCTTACCTCCTGATCTTTCTTAAAATTATCCTCCCTGGGGGGAGGAGCCAAGATGGCCGAGTAGAAAGACACACGTATGCTAGCTCTGAACCCACAGCCCATAAAATATCTGTAAAGAAGAACTCCCAACAAATTCTGGAGCAGCAGAAGCCACAGAACAATAGAGTGGACGAGATTTCTGTTCCAGAGAGACCTGAAAACCTGACATGAAAGGTCCATCGCATCCGGACCCGGAGCTGAGCCCAGCCCTGCCTTGGCCATGCAGAACCAAGAGGAGCAGATCCAAGCAGGCTTCAGGGATGGAATCACCAGCAGCCGCGCAAGTCCCTCCACCCACAGGTGACAAGAGTTGGTGAAAGGGTCTCTTTGGCAGGTCGAGAGGGGAGTGAGGTGTCTCCATAACTCAGGCCCCCTTGGGAGGCAGCAGCAGAGGCAGCAGCAGACAGGGGCTCCCCAAGCAGGCAGGAGCTCAGATCCATTGTTGAAGGTCTCCACATAAACCCCCTGAGGGAACTGAGCCCTGTGCAGCGGCCCTGCCCCCACCTGAGCACCAGAACTTAATCTCACACTGAACAGCAGCCCCGCCCCCGCCCAAAGCCCTGAGGATGGGAAGCAGCATTTGAATCTCAGTCCCCAAGTGCTGGCTGGGTGGATCTGAAAGCATGGTGGGGGTGGAAAGAAAACTCAGAAGTCAAGTCACTGGCTGGGAAAATGCCCAGAAAAGGGAAAAAAAATAAGACTATAGAAGGTTACTTTCTTGGTGAAGAGATAATTCCTCCCTTCCTTTCTGATGAGGAAGAACAATGCTTACCATCAGGGAAAGACACAGAAGTCAAGGCTTCTGTATCCCACACATCCAAAATAAATATTTAATGGGCTCAGGCCATGGAAGAGCTCAAAAAGGATTTTGAAAATCAAGTTAGAGAGGTGGAGGAAAAACTGGGAAGAGAAATGAGAGAGATGAAAGAAAAGCATGAAAAGCAGGTCAACACCTTGCTAAAGGAGACCCAAAAAAATGCTGAAGAAAATAAAACCTTGAAAAATAGGCTAACTCAATTGGTAAAAGAGGTTCAAAAAGCCAATGAGAAGAAGAATGCTTTAAAAAGCAGAATTAGTCAAATGGAAAAGGAGGTCCAAAAGCTCACTGAAGAAAATAGTTCTTTAAGAATTAGAATGGAATAGATGGAGGCTAATGACTTTATGAGAAACCAAGAAATCACAAAACAAAACCAAAAGAATGAAAAAATGGAAGATAATGTGAACTATCTCATTGGAAAAACAACTGACCTGGAAAATAGATCCAGGAGAGACAATTTAAAAATTATGGGACTACCTGAAAGCCATGATCAAAAAAAGAGCCTAGATATCATCTTTCATGAAATTATAAAGAAAAACTGCCCTGAGATTCTAGAACCAGAGGGCAAAATAAATATTGAAAGAATCCACCAATCACCACCTGAAAGAGATCCAAAAAGAGAAACTCCTAGGAACATTGTGGCCACATTCCAGAGTTCCCTGGTCAAGGAGAAAATATTGCAAGCAACTAGAAAGAAACAATTCAAGTACTGTGGAAATACAATCAGGATAACACAAGATCTAGCAGCTTCTACATTAAGGGATTGAAGGGCATGGAATAGAATATTCCAGAAGTCAAAGGAACTAGGACTAAAACCAAGAATCACCTACCCAGCAAAACTGAGTATAATACTTCAGGGGAAAAATTGGTCTTTCAATAAAATAGAGGACTTTCAAGCATTCTTGATGAAAAGACCAGAGCTGACAAGAAAATTTGACTTCCAAACACAAGAATGAAGAGAAACATGAAAAGGTAAACAGCAAAGAGCAGTCATAAGGGACTTACTAAAGTTGAACTATTACATTCCTATATGGAAAGAAAATATTTGTAACACTTGACACTTTTCAGTATCTGGGTAGTGGGTAGGATTATACACACACACACAGGCACACACAGAGACAGAGAGCACAGAGTGAATTGAATAGGATGGGATCATATCTTAAAAAAATGAAATTAAGTGGTGAGAGAGAAATATATCAGGACGAATAAGGGAGAAATGGAATGGGGCAAATTATCTCTCATAAAAGAGGCAAGCAAAAGACTTCTTAGTGGAGGGGAAAAGAAGGGAGGTGAGAGAAAAACATGAAGTCTACTCTCATCACATTTGACTAAAGGAAGGAATAAAATGCACACTCATTTTGGTATGAAAACCTATCTTACAATACAGAAAAGTGGGGGAGAAGGGGATAATCAGGGTGGGGGGGACGATGGAAGGGAGGGCAGTGGGAGGAGGGAGCAATTTGAAGTCAACACTCTTGGGGAGAGACAGGATCAAAAGAGAGAATAGAAGCAATGGGGGGCAGAATAGGATGGAGGGAAATATAGTTAGTCTTATACAACACGACTATTATGGAAGTCAATTGCAAAACTACACAGATATGGCCTATATTGAATTGCTTGCCTTCCAAAGGGAATGGGTAGGGAGGGAGGGATGAAGAGAAGTTGGAACTCAAAGTTTTAGGAACCAGCGTCGAATATTGTTCTTGCTACTAGGAAATAAGAAATACAGGTAAAGGGGTATAGAAAGTTATCTGGCCTTACAGGACAAAAGAGAAGATGGGGACAAGGGAAGGGAGGGATGATAGAAGAGAGGGCAGATCGGTGATAGGGGCAATTAGAATGCTTGGTGTTTTGGGGTGGGGGGAAGGGACAAATGGGGAGAATATTTGGAACCCAAAATTTTGTGAAAATGAATGTTAAAAGTTAAATAAATTAATTAAAAAATAAAAATAAAATAAATTATCCTCCCTGGAGCAAAGAAGTAACTAACTTAGGGCAATCAATGTTCATTCCCAAGCCATCAACCTCCTGAAAAATATATTTGCTCCCATCCCCTATCCCACCTCTTCCTGGTCTTCCTCGGACCCTGCATTGTCTCACCCCTCTCCTGGAACCCACCTTCCACTATGATGGTCTCACCGAACTCCTACCTGCCCCATTCCATATCCCCTTGATTCTTCTTGGAGTTGCCCAACAAGAAGACCATCAAATCTCATATCCATGTGTTGCTTCTTCACCTCCTCCCCAAGACTATCCAGTACAAATGTATTACATTTCCATTTCTTCCAAAGGGTTAACTGCCTGACAGGACTAACTAGGGCAAATTGTCATCTGCACCCCATCTCATCCTTCTAGGAATTGTCCAATGAGACTGGAGGGGACACCATGGTATGGGAAAAGCACCGACTTTGCAGACAGAAGATAGCTTCAATCCCCATCTCTAACACAATACCTTTTTGTTCACAGCAAGTCAGCTTCCCTGGGTTTCATTTTCTTGATTTGTAAACTGAAGGGATTAGAATAGATGGCCTTTGGGGCCCCTACAAGCTCTAGAGCTATCTAGATCACTGGATGGAAAACAAACATGAAATTTTCCTATGTACCCCTCAACTTTGCCTTAGCCTCTTCACAGCAGTTTTTCATTACTACTTGTCTTCTGTACTACCACCCACAACTTTTCCCCAAATGCCAGAATTCCCAGTTAGGGTACTGCCCTTGAGTCAGCAACCCAAAGCTTCTCTGAGTTATATATGAGATCACATTCCTAGGTTTTTGACTTAGGTAGATTCAAATTGCCAAGACTTCCAGGATTTTCACTTCTCCTGGAATGTGTTTCCTGGCCACATCTCACCTATAGATAGGTGTATTGTGTCTACTGAGGCAGGTATTTTCCTATCCAATCCCAAAAGCTTCTTCCCATAGGGTTGACACCAACTAGCAAAGACCTTACAGCTGCCTTCCCAGAAGTCTCTGTAATTCTAAGCCCTTGGAAATGCTAACATGAGAAGACACTTTTCTATCTGGCCTCAAAAGATTCCTCCCATGCTGACCTGACATTACCTTCTTCCCTCTTTCAACCCATTCATTCCACTCTGCCTTAATTGGTTTGCCAGAAGTAAATTAGCAAGCCAGTTGTAATAGCTTAGCTTTAGGTGAAACTTGATTTCTCTAGATTAGAATCTAAGACTAGTGGTACTCTAGGTCCACCCAAAGGAATGGTTTTCTAAGAATCCTATTATTACAGGTTGATAATAATTTTTAACTATACAGAAATAATGAAGACTAAAATTTTGAGAACTCTACCCAATGTATAAGTCTTAGGTGTCTGAGGACTTTATTAGAGATTAGAGCTGTCCAAAATTGGAATAGGCTTCTTGGAGAGGTAATAGACTCCCCATCAATGGAGGTCTTCTGGTACTGTCTGGACGACCATTTGTCAGGAATTTGTCAAAAAGCAAGAGTTCTTAACCTGGGATCTATGAACTTTCTAAAAATACACTTTGAAAACATATCTTTGCCTTTGTATTCCTGTGTATTTTATTTTATGTATTTAAATATATTATTCATAGGGTCCATGGTCTTCACCAACCTGCCATAGGAGTTGGTGATACAAAACAGATTAAGGACTCTTTTCAGAGAGCAGTAGTTTGTCCTCAGAGTTTGTACTGTGGTCCTCAGACCCTTGAGGGTTCCTGAAACCCTTTCAAGGGGTACACAAAGTCAAAACTATTTTCATAATAATATTAAGATGCTATTTTCCTATTAAAATATACCCCCTTTTCCAACTACATATTTGTATTCAGCCAATCTTTAACCTAACTAAAACAACATATCACAATAGATCAAATGCACAAGCATATATGAGAATCTAGCTGTCTTCCGTTAAACCAGACATTAAAGATATGCAAAACAATGTCATTATTCTCACTAAATTGTGTTTTGGAAAATAGTTGTTTTTCTTAGGAAATGTTATTTAAGCTAATATGCAATGGGGTTATTATTGTTATTTTTAAATAAATATTTTAATGTTATCCCCTTTAATTTCTACTACAATAAGTATCAAAGATATGGCACACATTAAAGAAAAGCTCTTTGGAGTATTCAAAAATGTTTAAAAGTATAAAGGACTCCTGAGTCCAAGAAGTTTGAGAGCCCAAGCTGCAGAGGGAATTATTTTCGGGTATGAGTTGGACAAAACAGCCATAGAGGTCCCTTCAAAGTTTGGAATTTTGTGATTTAAAAATGAAAATAGCCCCAATCCTGCCAAACCTAAGTGTGGGCATCTTAATCACTGTTTCAGTATGAAGGAATACTACTGACTCAGTTATTATTTTTATTTCCTGTGGCCAAAGAGGTTTTATGAACTAGGTAAAGACCATCAGTGGAACTGCCATTTTGATGAAAGTGCCTTCCTGCATAGATACTGCCCTGGAGTTTTCTAAAAATATAGCAGTTTTTTTCCACCAGAGAAGTAGTCTGACTTGTTCTAGAACCTGGAATAACTTACCTTATTTACTTGTTATTAAAATATTTTCTTTCTGTATCTGAGAGTTTTATTCTTCAGTGTACATAAGCAGTAAAAATATTACTCTGGAAAAAAGGGAAGGTGGAGATAATGCAGATATACACAGCATTAATAAGGGAAAGTTTATTTGCTCATATCATCATACAATTTGTCACATGTCAAATCTTCTTTCAAATAGAAATGAAACCTTGACAAAACAGTTGTCCCTAACTTCCCTTCCTATCCAAACAAGTGAACCAAAATAATCCTCTACCACATTAAACAGCCAACCTAAGGAGGTAGAAAATATGACACTTAGTTCAAGTAAGAGTCACTTTAGTTTTCATGATGGGGTCTCCCACCTCTTGGGGTTTAAGACAGCTTACTAGAAAATTTCGTAGGAACAAGAAAATCGGCAGCAGATGCCACAGCTGTTATCATCCAGTGCCCTCTTGAGGTGAGTCCCCTTTTACATCATATCCCCAAAGGCACTATGATTTGTTGCACTTTGATTAAGTCCAATTCTTTTAAGTATGACCTTTGGTAGTACTCACTTCAATGAAATGCTGACTCACAGACATCCTGTTAAGGATGTAATTACGTACTGGCATCTCCAATTATACACAGATTATAATTTCTTAAAATAAAAGGATCAAATTTTCTTTTGTTTCAGAATGTGAAATCTATGATCATTCAGCCACCTAGCAATTAAAACTTATACTTTAACAGATCAATGGCGCTTTTTATATCTTCTATCCAAAAAAAAAGGTGATGTTTCTTGTTTGTAACGTGCTTCAAACTACCTATACCTATCATATACCTTTGATTGAAAGTAAAAACAAAAGCAAGTAAAAAGTACTCCATTCACCCCTTTCTACTACTATTTCTGCTCTACCAAGAATCTTGCAGCGTTTCCATAGAAAACTGTTACAATTTTAAAAATTAAACCCATTATAGCAGATTCCTTAAAGCTCTCCCCAAAATGTCTGTACATTCAAATTTCTAGTATTTTGTTAGAATGATAGTGCTAGAAACCAAGCTACCCAGGAGATGAAATGGCAGCCTTGACACAAAGAAAAGCAAGATAATGAAACATGGAAGCAGATTATGTATAATAATATAGCATTACCGATGGTTATCTCTTTCTTCCAAGATACATGACCTTTTTGGGAGGGGATTTTTTGGTTAGTTGTTTGATTTTCAGTGAACAGTCTGTAAGTCTAACTGTGGCTGAAGTTTTTGGTGGCTGTTTCAGAATTTGAGACACTTTCTTGGCAGGAAGTTTGGGAAATTGGTAGGAAAGAATGAAAGGACTTAAAAGATTACCACTTTACTAACAAAAGAGTTTAGTTTAGCAAACCCCTGCTATACAATGTACAATTCGGGTTTATTTTTTTCTATTAGGAGGCATAGTAAGAATTTGCTTTCTACCTTGTAGAAAATTTGTTGCACAGCCTTCTACAGAAGGAAAAATATATACTATATATATATATAACATATACATCATATACACATGTTGAGAATAGTTTCATTGTGTGTGTGTGTGTGTGTGTGTGTGTGTGTGTGTGGTTTGTCCTTCATTCTCGAGGAGGACCACAAGATCAGGGAGGTGAAGACATGACTTGCTTTGAATTACATTGGAATGAGGGGGCGATGAGGTGATGGGAACTGGACTCCACTCCTTAATCTTTGTATCTGCAGCACTGAATACATTCATTACCAGACAAATAGGAAGCACCTAATAAGTGCCTGTTGATTGATTCTCTTCTGTCGACTTTTACTATTATAGATCTTTCATTAGAAAATGTCAATGTTCCCCAATTGATACATGGTCAAAAGATATGAACAGACAGTTTTCAGAGAAAGAAATTAAAGCTATCTATAGTTATATGAAAAAAATGCTCTAAATCACTACTGATTAGAGAGATGCAAATCAAAACAACTCTGAGATACCACATTACACCTATCAGATAGGCTAACATGACAAAACAGGAAGATGATCAATGTTGAAGAAGATGTGGGAGAGTTGAAACACTAATTCATTGTTGTGGATCTGTGAGGTGATCCAACCACTCTGGAGAGCAATTTGGAACTATGCCCAAAGGGCTACAAAAATGTGCATATCCTTTGACACAGTAATATCCCAAAGAGATCATAAAAATGGGAAAGGGTCCCCCATGCAAAAATATTTATAGCAGCTCTCTTTATGGTGGCCAAAAACTGGAAATCAAGGGGATGCCCATCAATTAGGGAATGGCTGAATAAGTTGTGGTATATGAATGTAATGGAATACTATTGCGCTATAAGAAATGATGAATAGGAAGACTTCAGAGAGGCCTGGAAAGACTTATATGAACTGATGCTGAGTGAAAGGAGTAGAACCAGGAGAACTTTGTACACAGGCAACAACCACAATATGCGAGGAATTTTTCTGGCAGACTTAGTCCTTCATAGCAATACAAGGACCTAAAAAATTCCCAATGCACTTTTGAGGCAAAATGCCTTCCACATCCAGAGAAAGAACTATGGAATTGGATTGCAGAATGAAGCAAATCATTTTCTTTTGTGCTATGTTTTGTTTTGTTTTATGGTTTCTCCCATACATTTTAATTCTTCTATTCAACATGATTAAGGTGAAATTGTATTTAATAGGAATGTATGTGTAGAACCTACATAAGATTGCACACCGCCCCAGGGAGGGAGTGGGGAGGGAGGAGGAAAGGAAGGGAAGGGCGGGGGAAAAAAATCTAAGATATGTGGAAGTAATTGTAGAACACTGAACACAAATAAAATAATTATTAAAAAAAATAAAATCTAAATGCAAATACTTTCCAAGACTAAATAAAGCAGAATTTAAAAGGTACTTTCAGTTCTATTAAAGAATAGAATAGTATAGGGTATATATTATTTATAACACAATAAAATTGAAATCTCAGTAATGTGTAATGAGATTGATGAGTCATTTATCTGTCTACTCTAGTATATACAAAGCACTGTTCTAGGAACTGAGGAAACACAAACAAAATGAAAAAAATCTCTGCTTTCAGAAATTTGCTATTTCCCCTATCACTAGCTGACATTGTTCTCATCTTTTTCTGAACATCTAGCATACTTTAGCTATACCACAAAATTTGGAAGTCTCATTCATTTTTTAAAAAGAAATATAAGTGATATAAACTTTTTTTAATTTTAAATTGTCATTCTTAAATTATTAGATGCTTCCTAATGAGGAAGAAATAGTCTTTATGTTCCTACAACCACTGATTGCAAATTCATTCCTCAGGCTTCTCTCTAGGTTTATGCTGGCACTTTAGGAAATCCATAGAATTGACAATAACATTTTATGAACAGAATTCCAGTACAATCTAACTTTTACTGGAATATTGATCCATAAAAAAGATGAGATTTTTCTTTTACATTTTTAGGTCATTCTGAAGGTCATCAGAAAAGTTAAAAAATAGTATTTAACAGACTCAATGAACATAGTGTGAGTAACGAAAAATGATAAGAAAACACTAACAATTCTAAATGTCTTATACCTTAAATACTTAGATTTTTGTTTTGGTCACAGCAGACTTGCTTTCTATTCCACAGGGATTTAAAAGTAGAAGGAACCTTAGAGACAGATTTTAATCCACCATACTCATTTTATAAATGAGGAAACTAAAGCTGAAAAATTTTAAGTGACTTGCTATGGTCTTAAGACATAGATCTGAAGAAGTAGGATCTGAACCAAGTTCTTCTGATTTCAGAGCTAGTTTTCTATTATACACCTTATATAACAAGTTAAGTCTTGTAGCCAATTCATAACATCACACTGTGGTTTGGAGTCCTTTAGAAAGGAAAAGAAACTTAGGATTAGTAAATGTCTATTTCTCTAGAAGACATTCCAGTATGGCAAATCAGGGTTTCCTCTAACTACCTTGTTGCACTTAAAAAAGCTGTCACTCACCTCTGATATTCACTCAAGGTGGCAAACTGATATTGCTAAAATGGTGCTTTAAAATCTTCAATTGCTTTCTATTTTCTCTAAGACCGTATAAAATCCGCAGCTACCAGTCCAGTCTTTTGTATTTTATACCTATTATATGTTTTCTGTTCTAGTCAAACAAACTTCAGTTCTTTTCACAAACACGTTCCATTTCCCATCTCTGTACCTTTGCACAAAGTGATTCCCCCATGTCTAGAATGCACTCCCTCCTCACTCACATCCATTAGAATCCTTAGCTTACTTCAAAGCATGGTTCAGGTGCCACTTCCTTCTATTTTCCCAACACTTTGCTCTACTTCCACCTTTTATTACTCCTCTTTCCTTGAATTATTTGTATATTCTTTGTGTTTATATGCCTATTTATGATGTTTTCCTCCCCAGCAGAATGTAAGCTCTTTAAGGTCAGGGATCTTTTTGTCTCTATAAATCTAGTGCTTTATAGTGCTTGAGAATCCTAGGCTTTTAATAAATGGTCTGTTAAATTGAGTGGATCAGTTATCAAGCAGCAAGAAATTATCATCAAGTATTTAGAAGTGCCAGGAATTTGACTAAATGCTAGTAATGTAAATACCATACCTAGTGGTTTGTCAGTAAATGTTTAACAATTATCTGGATGGGGGAGGGGGCATGGAGGGAACGCGGGGGGGGGGGGGGGAATGAAGAAATGTGTATATGGCACACTTAATCTGCATTATTAACATTTTCTCCGTCATTCTCTTAAGACTAGACATTCAACAAAACAATAAATTCAGCCCTGATTTGCAGCATTTGCTAATTTCTGAGGTTGTGAATGCTCACATTGACAATTAAACCGCAGCAATCTGTTAGAACTGGCTCTTGCACATCTCTGCAAATACCTTTGGTAGGAGGTGGCTCCTACCAAATTTTCTAAAACCTCTAACCCTCAGTCCTCAAGCACTTATTTCTACAGAAATGTCATTAATGGGCATATCCTAGTACAAAGTGAAGTTGTCCATAAGCATGTCTAAACCCTCCACAGGAAGGTACAAAGTCACAAAGCCTTACCACCTTGTTAAGCTCATCACTGAAACAGAGCATGGAAAGAATGCTACCTTTGGAATCCTAAATGCTTCTCCATGTATGATCTTCTCTGAACCTGTTTCCTCAGCTGTTAAATAAGTTGGCTGCACTTGAAGGTCCCTTTTCAACTCCAAATCTATGCAACAAGTACCTTCCCTAATCACCACCTCCACACACACATTCCTAGGATGAAGGTTAAAAATTAAAAAAAAGCAGAGCCCAGACAATCCTGTGATCAAAATAGAACATATGTGAAATGAACTTCTTCCTAGGAGCATAATGTCTTTAGTTCTATTTATGCATATTTTAATTTCTTGTATTTGTTTCATTGAAAATCTGTCATCTAATCAGTTTTTCAAAGACTTTTAGTCAGTAATGTACACGCTGACTTGTTTCTTCTTATCCATTTTTCTTTTTTGCAACAACTTATCAATTTTCACTATTAATGTTATACAATAAAGAAATGATAAAAGGACTGGTTTCAGAGAAACTTGGGAAGATGGTGGGAACTTGTGGAGAACTGATACACTGTAAAGCAAGCAGGACCAATAGAACAACTTATACTACAACAACATTACAAAAATGAACAAATTGGAAAGACATAACTCTGATCAATACAACAATCAGGCATGATTCCAGAGGACCTATGATGAACGCTACCCATTGCATGGCAGAGAACTGATAGACTACATATGCACAATGAAATACATAATTTTGGATGTGATAAATATGGGAACTTTACTTGATTACCCATATTTGTTACATGAGGGTTTTTTCTTTTTTTCTCCTTCAGTTTGAGTGGGGAAGTTTGGAGGGAGAAAAGTAAATAAATATTAATTGGAAAAAATTTAATTTTGAAAAATCTTACTGTCAGATAAGTAGTATCTATCTAAAACCATCAGCAAGCATTATCTATAACAAGGATAAGCTAGCAACCTTCCCACTAAGATTAGGGTTGAGGCAAGGATGCCCATTATCACCACTATCATTCAATATCATATTAGAAATGCTAGCTATAGCAGTAAGAGAAGAAAAAGAAATTAAAGGAATTAGAACAGGCAATAAAGAAACAGAACTATCACTCTTTGCAGATGATATAATGGTATAATTAAGAGAATCCTAGAGAATTAACTAAAAAATTAGTTTAGTAATTTACAAATTCAGCAAAGTTGCAGGATATAAAGTAAACCCACATAAGTCATCAACATTTCTAAATATTACCAACACAATTCAGAAGCAAGAAATACAAACAGAAATTCCATTTAAAATAACTGTAGACAATATAAAATACTTGGGAGTCTACCTGTCAAGACAAAACCACGAACTATAAGAACACAAAACACTTTTCACAAAATAAAGTAAGTTCTAAACAACTGGAGAAATATTCGTTGGTAATGAGTAGACCAAGCCAATAAAATAAAAATTACAATTCTACCTAAATTACTTATTCAGTCAGTGCCAAACTAACCAAATCTATCAAACTAATGAAAAAAAATATTTTATAGAGCTAGAAAAAAATAATAAAATTCATCTGGATGAACAAAAGATCAAGAATACCAAGGGAACCAATGTAAAAAAATGTGGAGAGGTAGCCTAGCAGCACCAGATCTCAGACTGTATTACAAAGCAATCATCACCAAAACAATCTGGTACCAGCTAAGACATAGAGTGGTGGACTGGTGGAATAAATTGAGTATGCAATACACAGTAATAAATGACCATAAAAATCTAGTGCTTGATAAATACAAATATCCAAGATTTTGGAACAAGAACTCACTAGTTGACAAAAATTACTGGGAAAACTAGAAAGCAATTTGGTAAAAACCAGGTATAGACAAAGATCTCACACTACATACCAAGATAAAGTCAAAATGGGTACATAAATGATGTGCCCAAATGTCTAAATGAGACATAAAGGGTGACATAAGCATATTAAGGGGAGCGGGAAATATCTTACCTATCAGATCTATAGATTAGAAAAGAATTTATGACAAGTATACAGGAAGGAAAATGGATAATTTTGAGTACATTAAGTTTAAAAATTTTTGCACAAACACATCCAAAGCAGCCAAGATTAGAAGAAAAGCAGAAAATTGGGGTTGAGGGAGAGGTGTGAGAGGGATTTTACAGCAAGTTTCTCTGATAAGAGCATCCTTTCTCAAATATGTAGAGAAATGAGTCAAAACTATAAGAATACCCAACTGATAAATGGTCAAAAGATTTGAATAGGTAATTTTCAGAAGAAAAGCTCTATGTATAGTCACATGAAAAAATGCTCTAAATCACTATTATAGAAATGCAAACTAAAACAACTATGAGGTACCACCTAATGCCTATCCGAAAAAGGAAAATGACAAACGTTGGAAGGGATGTGGAAAAAATGAGACCCTAATGCATTATTGGTGAAACCGATACTGAATCTGTATCCCAAAAAGACTTAAAAAAAAAAAAAAAAGGGAAAGGACCTGATGCAGTTTGGGGTTGCTGGGAAATGTCAGGGTACAGGGGGTCTGCCTGGAAAGAATTGAAGCACTCAAACCTTTTTCATCAAGGGGCAATTTATTGTAAGTCAATAGAATCTGGCAGAATTCCTAATGAATTTTCTTCTCGATGGGGGTGAGACTGATACACACACACACAAAAAAAAAAGGAACAGTGAAAAGATCTGGATAGGATCAAGGACTGGTAAATAGTCCAAGACCAGGGGCAGCAGTGAAAGGGTCTAGATGGTATTAAGGAGTGGTGAATAGCCTGGTGTGGGTCAGGTGCAGATGGTGAAAGGAGTTAAGTGGTCTGGACTGGGTGAAAAGTCACTATGAAAGGACTATTGAGTATCTAGGTGGGCTGGGCTGGGTCAAATGCTTGGGGTGAGATGCCAGGCACTGGGTTGTGTGGGAAAACTCATAGACTGGGTTGCTGAAACATATGGGTCCAGGTTAGACCTATACATACAAACATATTTATAGCAAGTTTTTTATGGTGGCACTGAATTGAATATGGAGGATATGCCCATCAACTGGGGAATGACTGAACAAATTATGGTATATTATTGTAATAGAATATTATCATGCTGTAAGAAATGATGAGAATGGTTTCAGAAAAATCTGAAAAGACATATATGAACTGATACAAAGTGAAGCAAACAGATCCAGAACATTGTACAGAGTACCAGCAATATTGTACTGATGATCAACTGTGAGTGACTTAGCTATTCTCGGCAATACAATTATCCAAGACAAATTCCTAAGGATTTATGATAAAAATTACTATCTACCTCCAGAGAAAGAACTAACAGAGTCTGAATGCAGATTGAAACACTTTTTATTTTACTTTTCCTGAGATTTTTTTTTTTGGTCTGTGTTTTCTTTTACAAAATGGCCAACGTGGAAATTTGTTTTGCATGATTGAACATATATAATCTATATCAAATTGTTTGCCTTCTCAAGGAGAGAAGAAGGGGAGAGGATTTGGATTTCAAAATTTTTTTTTAAATGCTGAATGTTGTTTTTGCATGTAATTGAAAAAAATATTTTTTAAAATCTATTAACTTGGAGTAGAAAAGATATAATAGTTGTAAGAGGCCTGGTACAACAATATATTTTTGCATTGTATTGTATAACCTTTACTTAAACATACCAGGGGCATTCTGATATAGTAAAAGCCCTTGATCAGAAGAGAACTGAAACTGTATTGCTACTTTGACACTTACTAATTGTGTGACCTTGAGTAAGGTGAATTTTACTCTTTCAGTCTTCAAATTTTTTCAACTCGTAAAATACACGTTTCCCAACTTCATGAGGCAATTGTGAGGAAATGTTTTCGTAAATCTTTAAACTGCTAGTGAAAGTTAAGCTGTTATGGTCTACGGGTCCTGGGAACCCTGAAATTCAAGGGCAAAAGGCCTCAAAAGAGTTCAACCCAAGTCTTCTTTCAGAGGTAAGGTTTATTAAAACACTGGTTGAGATGGCGTAATGGTAATTTAAATAGGAAGATCTTTCCCATTCATTAATAGGGCCATGTGACCTGTTAAAAATCACATGGAAGTCTAAGTCACATGTGGTAGGAGGAGCTTGCTGAATGGGTGAAATAGGAAAGGTAGAGTAGAACTGAGAGAAAGTGAGAGCAGTTAGGACAGAAAGAGAGAGGGGCACAGGCAAGGAAACAGCTAGGCTTGTGAGTATTTGTGGGAAGGGGTTAGGGGGAGGCTTGGGAATGGTTTTGTCCCCAGCAGTGATAATGTGTATTTATTTCTTGGCTATTATGATGGATTTGGCTTTCTGGTGTCTGAATAAATGTTTTTCTTCTGCCTTCTATATGGAGAGTCTGTTCTACTTTGCCATTGAATATGCAATGCTGGCATATACTCACAGTCACCACCAGTGCTGCGAACATTACCTTGCCGATCCTTGTGGGTGAGATTTCTAATGAGTCTGTGCTACTAGCCAGATTTTAAGAATCTGAGCAATTGAATGGGGGTAAAATAGACCTTGTATATAGAAAGACTATGGGAAGGTCTGGAGATGTGATCAAGGAGTGGCCAAGTAGTCCGGGGTGACTGGGAGGTACAGAGAAGGGGTCTAGATGGAATTAAGGTTGGCAAGCAGACTGGCCTGGAGTGATCTGGAGGTGACAGACAATGAAGAGTTGGGCTAGTTAAGAGGTAAGAGAGAATTAGAGATTAGGGAAGGGTCAAAGCCACCATACAAAGACTGTTCAAAGCATTATTGGGCCAAGAGCTCCAGGTAAACACCAGAGACTTAATCCTGGCTCCATCAAAGCTACTATTAACAAGGATAACTATGCTGGGGGTAGAAGGGGGAGCAGGAAGGAAGCAGAAGTAGCAAAAAGGGATGGTGGAATGGCATTAGGTAGTATAATGATAATAGCTATCATTTGTGTAATTAAAGGATTGGAAGAAGGGGGTTGTTTTCAGAAACTTGTGATTTTATTTCCCTGTCCACATACCTTTCAGGCTTCCGTCTAGATTAGGGGCTCTTAACTTGTTGGAGCACTTAAAAATATATTTTGAAAGCTGCATTTCAATATAATTGATTTCCTTTGTCTTTCCTCTTTTCTCTTGAAAGACAACTTGGGGTTTACAGGCTATATTTCTTTCTTAAGGACTATGCCTTAAACCCAAATCGCCCTGGCTCTCGCTGATTGGCCAACAATAGGTCCCAGGCCAAACCTCATCTGGCTGTGGTTTGGACCCTGGGGTCTTCTCCACTTTCATTTTTCATTCTGTGCCACCTTTTTTACCTACTTTTAATCACTGAATGGACGCCACCTCGGTCAAACTGAGCCTCGCTAGAAGACCTTAACTCTACAAAGCGGGGATCTCCCCCTCCCCACCCCTCACCCCCCACCCCGGGGCCATCTCCTGGCCCTGGACCTAGAGGACCCCAGAGAAGACAGCCAGGCTACTGACTGCGCACCCGCCCTTCCTTAGGGCCAATTCACTCGCAGGTCGTGACGTCACCTCCATGACGTCACGGCCTCTTTTCACATTCTGGCTTCCTGGGCCTCGCGGAGGCGTGGCACACACACAAACGCAGTTTATGGTTTCATAGAGCCGGGTGGGAGCTCAGGGGAGGTCGAGGCTTCCTCTAGCTTCGTGGGAGAAGGCCGGACGCCTGCGGCCCCACCGCTCCTCGGCACAGAGGCTGAGCCCGGCCAGGGCAGGGTGGACAGGATGGGGAGGGGGCTTGTCCCCGGGCTCCAGCCACCCCCACCCCCCACGACAAGGGCCCCCGGGGACCGTGTCACAGAGGCCCGTGAAGCACGTCGGGGCTCTGCCAAGCGCTGGGGGTTTGAACCTCCACAATCCCGGGGGCAGGCGCTCACCCCACCGCCACCCCGGGAGGACAAGTGGGGACACCCAACAGAGTCCTTCTGTATCTGAGGAGCAAGTGAGGTAAGTTTTACGGATGAAAAAATTAAGAATTAATCATGTGATTAGCTCCTCCGGGCCCCACCGAACTTGAGGCATGTCTACTCCTCTGGGGCTGAAGTGAGGCCCCCTGGGGAGAGGGGGAGAGAAAGGTCCAAAGGTCGGGGCCGAGCCCAGCCCGGGAGGGGAGGGAGCCCCCAAGGAAAGGAGGAAGGGGGTCGAGGCAGGCGGAGGAGAAGCCAGGCCGGAGGAGGGCAGGTGGAGTGTATAGGAACAGCTGCACACGCGCAGAACGAAGAATGTTGGGGGAGGGGAGGGTGTGTAGGGAAAGAACTGCCTCGAGGCGGCCGGAAGTGAAGGCGCGGGGGCACGTCCTCCCCCTCATTCCCCCGCCCCCGCGCGACCGCTCAGACCGACTGCTTCCCGGTCCGGCCTCTTCTTCCCTCCGCGGACGCCTGTGACTGGACAGAACCTCCCCAGTGACGACGGAGCCGCGGGCGTCGGCTACGTCGCCGCATGACTGTGCTTGAGGGGAGGGCCCAAGAAGGGGAGGGGGAGGGGAATTACAGGGGGAGGGGGGCGCGCCTGCGCATTAATCGGAAGGGGGCGGGGAGGGGAAGGGGGTGGGAGGGGAAGGGGGAGGTCCAAGGAAGGGGCGGGGCCCCCGCCAGCCCATCTCAAGCCGAAGAAGGGGCGTGGCCCTCCTCCTCCACTTCCAACTGACCCAAATTTCCCTCACTTCCTGTTTGGAACTACTTCTGTATCCGGGGTCAGCGGCGTTCGGTCCCTCTTCTCGCTAGTTCCCGGTCCGGTTTTCTCTTTCCTTCCTCCCGGAGCTCACCCCGACCTTCTTCTAACCCCGGGGGTTGGAAGAGGGGCAAAGACCGAAGACCCTTCCTCCCCGCTGGGCTCCGGGACCCCAGCCGCCGCTCCGCGGCCGGCGCCCATGGTGAGGGAGGCCGCCGGCCCGGGACCGCGGCGAGCTTCTGCTACGGACGAGGCGGCGTTGGCGGGTGTCGGGCCTCGGGCGCCTCAGCGGCCGCACAGCCGGAGCAGCGGGGCGTCGGCGGCTCCGGTGCGGGTCCCGTCCCGTCCTGGGCGGCCCCCCGCACGCGCTCGCCCGCGGATGGGCCCGCCCGCCCCATAGATGTTGCTGCTGAGGCGGCGGCGGCGGTGGCTGGTCCAGCTGCTGCCCCCCCTGGCCTGCGCCCGGGTCCTCTCGTCCCCTTCGCTGCCGCCCGCTCCCCCGTGCCTCCCCCGCCGCCATGGACAAGATCCTGGAGGGCCTGGTGAGCTCGTCGCACCCGCTGCCGCTCAAGAGGGTGATCGTGCGCAAGGTGGTGGAGTCGGCCGAGAACTGGCTGGACCAGGCGCAGTGCGAGGCCATGTTCGGCCTCACGACCAGGCTCATCCTGGAGGGCCAAGACCCCTTCCAGAGACAGGTGGGACACCAGGTGCTGGAGGCCTACGCCCGCTACCACCGATCGGAGTTCGAGAGCTTCTTCAACAAGAGCTTTGTGCTGGGCCTGCTGCAGCGCGGCTACCGCACGCTGGACAGGAAGGACGTGGCCATCCTGGACTACATCCACAACGGGCTGAAGCTGATCATGAGCTGCCCGTCCGTGCTGGACCTGTTCAGCCTGCTGCAGGTGGAGGTGCTGCGCATGGTGTGCGAGAGGCCGGAGCCGGCGCTTTGTGCGCGGCTCAGCGACCTGCTCGGCGACTTCGTGCAGTGCATCCCCAAGGGGAAGCTGGCGGTGGCCTTCTGCCAGCAGCTGGTCCGCACCATAGGCCACTTCCAGTGCGTGTCCACCCAGGAGAAGGAGCTGCGGGAGTACGTGGCGCAGGTGACCAAAGTCAGCAGCCTGCTGCAGAACATCTGGAAGGCCGAACCCTCCACGCTGCTGCCTTCGCTGCAAGAAGTGTTTGCAAGTATCTCTTCCACTGGTAAGGAGTGTTGTTGTAACGTTCTAATGCAACTATGTATCCGGAGCTCCGGAAGCAAAATGAACCCGTCGGTAGCCTCGTCCAAAGTTCAGGTCAACTCTTGTTTTCTTCGGGTCTCCCGGCGCTTTAGAAATACACTCAAAGCAATGTTTGTTCAGCCTTTAGTCAGCGGGCATAGTGTACCAACACCGCCCTGCCTGGGAGATAACGAAGATGAATAGGTGGTTTTAGAGCTGGAGGTACGGTCAGAGCAGTTTTGGAGGTTCCCCGGAGAAATCCCCGCCTCTCTATTCACGATGGGAGGTGTCTTTTGAAATGGCCTTCAAGGATAGGATTTCCACTGATGGGGAGTTGGGCCATTCAGGGCATTGCAGGAAAGAGTGTATGAATAAAAGTTTGAGGACTGGGAAAGTTCCTGAAACCTAGGAGGATTAGAGAGGACTCTGCTAGTATATAGGGAAGGTAGTGGGAAATGAAAACTAGAAAACTAGAAAAATGAAAACTAGAAAAATAAAATATTGCCATCTCATGAAGGCTTTCCGCTCGCAGCATATTTACTGCTTGTCCCCCATGATATGGAAGGAATGCTCTGCCTCATCTCTGCCTCCTGACTTTTCTCAGCTCTCTTCAAGGCCCTTCTAAAATCCCACCTTCTACTGGAAATCTTTCCAAATCTCTCTTAATTCTAGTGCCTTCCCTCTGTTGACCATTTCCTATTTCTCTTGTATCTAGCTTATCTCTGGACATATGTTTTCCATGTTATATTTGAGCTCCTGGACAGGAACTGCCTTTTGCTATTCTATATACCCAGTGCTTAGGACAGTTCCTGGCACAGAGAAAGCACTTAATAAATACTCATTGACTAGCAAGGAAAAAGTCAAAAGGAATAAAATTTAAAACTAGATGACTTAAGGAGAAACATAGGGAAACCAGAAGCTGGAGGTGATTAGTGGAAGATGAATTTTGTTTTAGAGAAGTTTTAAAACAGTTACTAGGTTATAGGAACATAAATTTAGAGCTGCAAGTTTCCTTAATCCCCATGCAGTCCTGTTTGCCTCCCTTTACAATTGAAAAACCCAAGGCCCAGAAAGTTTGACAGATTTGGCCAACATCATACAGGTAGTGACTGGATTCTCAACCCAGGTTGTCTGACTTTCAACTAGTGTTGTGTCTGTTGTTCCAGGCTCCCCTTTATCAAGAAAACTAGCGGCACTGATCAAGCTTCTTTACCACTTTACCTTTTGCTCAAGTTATTTACGTACTGCCTTGAAGATGTTTTTTCTCTAATTGTTAATGACTCGTTATAATCACAGGGTAAACATTATAGTTAATTCAGTTTCCTTAATGTGATACGTCTCCTATTTCTGTGAGTGTCCTAGACTTTCCAGAAAGTAATCTGTGCCCTTATTCAACCTATCACTGGGATTTTGTTCTATCCATTGCAGTTTTTGTTCTCTAATTTATAGAAGGGGAGAATAAGATTGGGAATATTTAATGATGGGTAGATATATAAATCTTAATAGATAGATAATAGATGGATAGATATCTTAATAGATATATAAATAGATGTTCTTTGGGGAGAATTCTAAAGAATACTATCTACAGATAAGGTGGAAGGAAAAGAGTAAAGTAGGCCTTCTTGGGGTCCTAGACTTCATCAGGAAATCCCTCACCTATGACTCTTCCATTTCTTAGTCTGACCTGGTATTTCCTGTAGTGGAGGTGTTCTTTGGGGTTAGACGCCTGCCCCCACACTAAATTACCTTTGTTTTCCACACCCAGTCTCCACACTCCCATTTGATATGTCATTTAACTATAATTATATACCCTAATTATACTAGTCATGTCTTTTCTGTCTTGTCATCCTCTTGTGCTCAAAACCTTTAATAATTTCCCTTTGCTTACTCGATAAAATTTAATTTTGTAACCTGATATTTAATGTTCTCCTTGCAGTGGCCTCATCTTACCTTTTTAACTTAATGTCCCTTAGCCCTCAACTAAAGTCATTCCCAGATTATTCCTCAAACTTTTCTAATATGGTGACTTTACTTAGGCTCTTCACTCCTTTGGAGTGCCTTCCAGTGAAATCTTACCCATTCTTCAGTATTTTTTCTTTGTAGGAAAGTAGGTATTACCAGATATGACTGACATAAAAATAAAAGGCATTAGCAAAACTTTGAAATGCAGCCTTCTTTCTCTCCTTGCCATCCTTTACCTTCTTTGCTGATTCCCCAGTGGAATGTGATCTCTCCACAGAACTCCCTATATTCATTCATTGCCTGCTTTGATCACTCTGCTTTTGGAAAATTAATTATTCCTGCTTTGGGTAAATTAGTTATTCTTACACTCTTATCTTCCTATTAGGTTGTGTAAATTCTTTGAAAACAAAAGACCATATTTTATTAATCTTCATATCCTAAACATAATGACTGACCAAGTAAATCAATTTACTGATGAATTCCTTTGGTGATTTGTTGAGATAAAGCTGGTAAGAGGAATGCACTCTAGGTTGACATCCTAAATCAGCTTTTAGTGACTGCTAGACATTTAGAAGTGGGGGTCTGTTTTTTTGCCTTGGCTCCTCTCAAATCATATTACTTGATGAGAACTGTAATCATCTAAATCTATGTAAAACACTTTATCACCACTTACATGGTAAGAAAAAAATGGGATATCATAATTTTATGAATGGTGATGTTACATTTTATGCTGCATGTCTACCTGTTCAGTTTTTTAGTTATGCCTGATTCTTTGTGACCCTGGTTGGGGTTTTCTTGTCAAAGATACTGGAGTGGTTTGCTATTTCTTTCTTGAGCTTATTTCATAGATGAGGAAACTGAGGCAAACAGGGTTACTTACACAAGCTCACACAGCTAGTAAGTGTCTGAGGCCATATTTGAACTCCCACCTTCCTGGCTCTAGACCAGGGCTCTCTCTACTTCAAATTTAGCCTGACTACTAATTAAGATTGTCACGTTTTTTTCAGAGTATCTTTAAATTATCATTTTAATCCATATATATCGTTATAATTTTGTTAGTATTCTTTTGTAAATTGAGCAATTTTTCTAATGCATTAATGTTTGCCTCTTTATCCTCCTTTTTTATTAATGGATGTGATCAAAGTAATTCTCATCTTTTAATATAAGTAATATAAATTTGCTACCTAGCATTTATAGTTTTCATTTGATCCTCTCTACAAGTGCCCTGTGAAAACTATCTCAAGTAGTATTTTTCTCCTCTTTCTTATGAGAAAACTCGGAATTTGAAACTTTTACCCCCTGGTTTCATTTAAGAACTAAGTGGAGAAGTTGGACTCCAACCCATTGGCAGTATTGACTAGGTTCCTTTAATGGTTGTAAGTTACTTTGAAATAAAATGTCAAATGATGTAACTGTCCACCACTTTCTTTTATAAGCTATAACACACACTTACATGGAAAATAAGCATTATAACTGCTTCGTGCCAGACACAGACGCCGCACTAAGATCCTGGGAAGCAGATGCTGTTATCATTCATGTTTACAGTTGAGGAAACTGACTCGCCTAGGTACATTCCTGAGGGCTAGATTTGAATTCAGGTCTTCCTGACTTCAGGCCTGGCTCTCTCTATCCATTGTACCACAAGCTGTTTCTGGTTATTAAATAGATATTAAATTATGTAAATATAAACGTTAGCACAAAATAGCCAAAAAATTGTAACGATAAACAAAAAGATAACCTTGATATTTTTAAGAAGTAAGATGTTCCAGATTTTTGACCATCTAGTTCATGCATGTACGTAAGATGTAGTTTAAGACTATATAAGCCACCATTTTCCTCCTTTTTTACCATTGTTAAAAGATATCTTTGGGATATAGCATAACAATTTATGTTGTAATTTACGTTCTCTTAATTACATGTCTCTAATAACGGGCCATATTCCCTAGTGCTTTATTTGGGCTTTCTTGTTGTATGTTTTCTAAACAGATGCTTCATTTGAACCCTCTGTTGCCTTGGCAAGTCTTGTGCAGCATATTCCACTGCAGATGATCACAGTTCTCATCAGGAGCCTTACCACTGATCCCAATGTCAAAGATGCAAGCATGACTCAAGCTCTGTGCAGGTATTTCATGTCACTATCTTGACAATGATTATAAATTTGGAAGCAAGAGACATTTTTAATTAAAATGCAAAGATTACAGAAATCACTGCAATGAATAATCTCACACTTGACAACTCAACTAGATTTCACTGCCAAACCCACTTTTAATTTTTTTAAACAGCATAACAAGATTATAAAACAATGGGGGTTTTTTTTATACTTTAAAGTCATAACAATGCAAAATACTATATACCGAGGATTTTCATAAACCTAACCCCTTCTGTCTCTACTTCATAGACTCCCCCTTCCTTCTCCCCCAAACTTAACTCCTGTACCTAACTTCCCTCTCCAGAAGTTTAACTTTCCTCACTTGTTTCTTCTTTTCTATCCTCAGATGTTTTGGTCTTCGTTTGAAAGACTTTTGTCTGATCCTTCCTTTTTTAGCTTTCATTCTGTCTGCTTCCTGTCCCCATCAGCTTTAAATGAATTACCTTACCCCTAATGCCTTCGTTTTCTGGCCACCTTTTCTTTTCCCTTCTTAACCTCATTCATCACTGTTCTCCCCCACCTCCCACCGGTAGACTAGAAGCTTCTTAGGGAAGAGATTGTTTTGTTGTTGCCTTTGAGTACCCAGCACGTAGTACATCTAATGCCTGACTTGTTGATTGAATGAATGCTTCACCAAGATTATACTATTGGTGGCTTTTCCCTGCTCTCATTCACCTTGGCATTTCTGGAAATTTTAACACTACTCACAACCTACCCCCTTTCCTTAAATTTTTCTTCCTATGCTTTCTATTACCCTTCTGGTTTCCTGGTACTTTTTTAGCTTTTGATTCTTCCTTTCTCTCTCCAGATTTAGCCTTTAGCTCTTTTCTCTTCCTTTCTTTAAAAAAAAATTAAGCAAAATGTACTAACATCTGGTTTCATTGGTATAAGGAAAGGAAATCGTGTCAAATTCACAAAGAAATAGGCGCACTAATAAATATGTTACGTATTTCCCATTTACAATTTAATCTGGTTCAGGCCATAACTTGGGAGTTGACACTTCTGGTCAAGGGATCTCCCAACCAAGACTCCTTCAACCAATGTGGACTGACAACCATTCTGTAGCATTCTTTTATCAGAGTAATATGTTAAAAACCCCAGGAGGAGACAGATTGTCCCTTATTCATCTGTCTTACTCTTCACAGTGTCTCACTCATGGGCACTCACATATTCAGTCCATAGTCAGTAGATGTTTATTAAAAACATACTGTGTGCCAGGCACTGTGCTAAAAATACAAGTACAAAAATGAAAGAGAGTGCCTACTGGATTTTGGTTTACAATCTAATTGGGGGAAACAGCACACAAAAGAAAGGTGAAAAGCAGAGATACTTGAGAGTAGGGCATGGTGAAGAAATCTGAGAAGTCCAAAACGAGGACATACGGCCCTGTGGAAAATGAGATGTGTGTCCTGTCCCTTCTCCTGAAAGGCAGGAGTTTATGACTCTACCCTCTAATTGGTGGGGCAAAGGGTATTGATGAGGTATGAGTAACAAGGCTGATTGGATCTTGCAAAATGATGAGATTTCCTGATGATTAGTATACTAGAGGCATGGTGGAAAAATCCTACAGGTCCAAAATGGGAGGGAAATAAGATATCCGAGGAGATACTCAGATACTTTTGAGTGAGTGAATGGATAATGATTCAAACAGTTTCTTATATGTATGTTAGATGGAGAGGGAATTAACTGTTACTTACTCATCTGAGAACCTGCATTTTTATTTTCATCTTCGTTCTTTGTAAAAAATAGATAAATAAATAAATTAGTGCTTTGTGTTGGAACTCTTGTTGTCCCTGAACAAAATACTTTGAAAATATGCTTACAAGTTTTTCTGTTTTTCTTTTGTCTTTCAGAATGATTGATTGGCTCTCTTGGCCTTTGGCACAGCATGTGGAGACATGGGTGATTGCACTGCTCAAAGGACTGGCAGCAGTCCAGAAGTTTACTATTTTGATAGATGTTACTTTGCTCAAAATTGAATTGGTAGGTGGGATGAGAACCTTTAAATTTAGGGGATGTAATGAACAAATAAATGCTTTGGGCCTTTTTGGAAGGTGGGAGAGGGAGTGCTCGCTAAAGGTATGTGAATATTCAGTTAATCAGTTATATGCAGTATAATCAGTTATAGTTTATGATTTATTTGCACATAATTAAAAGTACCTAAAAGACCCTTTAGAATATGGTGTTACAATTGAATCATACATAGTAATAGCTCATTTTCCTATAGCTCTTTAAAGTTTAAGAAAATGCTTTACATGCATATCTTACATAAAGACGTATCTCTAGTAAGATTATGTAGTAAGTATTTTACTTTGCATAGTTGCCTTAACTTATTTCTAGATATCAGGAAATGCTTTTCAGACATATTTAGACCACTGCAAAGGTGTTTTGGGGGAGGTAGGGGGTTTCTGATTACATTGAATCTGTCTCATTTCTCTCAGCTACCAAGTGCAAAAATAAAAGTTACTTCAGAACTTTAGGAAGAAATTTTGGCAACTTAAAATATCTTAGGCTAAATTTTTAACATGTTCATGATTTTTTGAAAAAATTAAAATGATAAATATTTGAATTTTTTTTTTAAAGGTTTTTAATCGACTTTGGTTTCCTCTTGTGAGACCTGGTGCTCTTGCAGTTCTTTCCCACATGTTGCTCAGTTTTCAGCATTCTCCAGAGGCTTTCCATTTGGTAAGTTACTTTTCCATTTTATTTCTGCATACTAAATTACATTTAAAATTTTTGGTATTAAGTCAGGTTTTATAATCTCAAAATGAGATAGTTTCACCATATTAGCTGCAGGCTATTTAAGGTATCCCATAGGGCATAATAAGATGTTAAGCACTTGTAGTCTAGGCAAATCAGGTTCCAGTTAGTTCTGCTGCTAAGTCATGATCTCTCAGGGTCCCTAAGGCAACTCTTGAGGACTTTAAAAGTTACAGATGAGTTACTGTTTTGTGTTTGGTGCAGGAAGTTTCCACCCAGAAATTCCCAGCACTTGTGGAATTACAGGTTTGGATTTGATTTTCTTTTTTTAATGGAGATTGTAATACTTGAAACACCTGTATCAAACCTATGTCACTGTAAAGGAAGTGCTCTGTAAATGTTAAATGTAAACTCTAAATCTGGGTTAAAACTAAGGAATATTTTCAGAAATTGAAGGGATAGCCTTTTTTTTTTTTTTTGCTGACCTTTTTGGTATCATTTAGTGAATAGGTAAAATTCTTTCAAACACAAAACTGCTTTATAAGAAGGACCTTGAAATAAAGAAATAAAATGGAGTACACAATCTTGATTTAACCATAAGGTTCCTTACAATTCCAGAATGATGTGGAAAGAGCTTAACATCTCTCTTCCTTCCCTTCTTCCACTCACCATTTGTGTCCTTTGCCCCAACTGTTAATTTCTTGAAAAAAATTGTTTTTGTTTGATTCTTCTATCTGTTCAGTCTCCAGGCCTGTAGAAGGTGAGCTAAGTCTAGGCAGAAGTGAGGGAGGAGATACTGTGCCCTCTCTATGCTGTATACTCTGATTGGTTATATCAGTACCAACAGTTTTCCAGTTTTCCTTTT
This sequence comes from Notamacropus eugenii, assembly GCF_028372415.1. Classification (NCBI taxonomy): domain Eukaryota; kingdom Metazoa; phylum Chordata; class Mammalia; order Diprotodontia; family Macropodidae; genus Notamacropus; species Notamacropus eugenii. The sequence continues at coordinate 140,310,025 of NC_092877.1, forward strand.
TATGTCGAATTCCTGAGCCATGCTTTCATTATTAGGAATGGCACAATTCTAGTCCATTCCCTTAAATAATGGAATTGAGTTTGTTATATTACAGGTTATAAAGAAAAAAATGGCTCAAGTTGCTGAATTATTTTTTAGTCTTAGGAGGGAGGCTTCCCCTACTCTTAGAATAGCTGTTGAGCCTGTGCTGTGATTGTATATGTCCTGTGAGGTTTCTTATTTCCAAGATTTTGATTAGTGTTGTGGTTTACTATGTAATATAAAATTCTCATAAATGGAAAGTTTAAATCCACACTAGATGGAGCTCCAAACTAAATTTGGGCTTATCTTTTAAGAAATATAATTCTCATTGAGAAAACTGATTAGTGTGATAAAAACTAAGGTTCCTTCATCTTAAAATATTTTCAGGATGGTAATGTTGACCTCACTATTTTGGAACTTGATTTTTTATACATATATTTTGTTGCTTAAAGAATTACATGAAATTCTGTGTAATTTTGAAGGCTAAAATACTGTCCAAATTTTAAGAATAGTAAGCTTTTAAAAATATTGTAACATAAAATATTCAGACAAGTATCTCCTGTCTAGCATTAAAATACAGTTTATTAGCTAGACTGTTAACAGATTTATCATCTTCTAAGTACATTTCAAGTGATTTTTTTCCCCTTTTTTCCTCTTTAGATTGTTCCACACGTGGTTAACTTGGTTCACTCTTTCAGAACTGATGGCCTGCCTTCCAGTACAGCCTTCCTAGTTCAATTAACAGAACTGATACATTGTATGATGTATCATTATTCAGGATTTCCAGATCTTTATGAACCTATTCTGGAAGCCATCAAGGTACAGTGTGACATGAATGTGCAATAACATTGACATGTAGACAACTGAAATGGTGACAACTGTGAAGTGTGTCTTGAAAGGAAATAGTAAAGGTTAGCATTCTACATGATCATTAATACAATTTTTGTGGGCTCTATAACTTATCAATATATTAATAATTATAAATTAAGGGCAGTAATTTGCAGTGTTACTGAAATGAGTGGTGACTTAGCTCTCCTTTTTATATTCCTCATGTTAGGAATTATTTGTATATCGGTTTGTTATAAATTACCTGAACTGGTTTATAGAAGTATTAAAAATTAGTATGAACTGTGGCTTTGTCCCAGAAGGTAATTCAGTTAGCCTCTGTGTCTCAATATTTCAAAGACAAAAAAAAGGTATCCTTTAGATAAACCTTGTTTTTCTTTTAATGTAACCTAATTGCCAAGTTGTTTTTCATGACAGCTTAGTTTATAGGTATATGGATTCAGTCATTAATTTGTTTTGTGTTCCCTCCTACTTACATCCTGAACTTTATTCACAGGTTGGCTAATGGGTTTTCCATTTGAAGTCTTTACTCTCTTCCTGTACTGAAACTCTACATGGTTCTGTTTATTTTAGAGTCATTTCTGTTTCTTGCTAGGTACTTCTAATTTAAATTTCAAAAGAAAACATAATGATCCAAAAAAGCAGGACATGTCAATATATAGACAAAACAGAAACAACTTCAAAAAGTGATAGCTTTCATTTTCTTTCACATACTGACTTTATCATAATAGATCAATATACTGCCTTATACTTACTCTGTACTGTTTTCCAATTAATAGATTAGAAAGTATATATGATTCAGTGAGTTCATAACACATAATATTACAATGAATACACTGGTTTTTTAAAGGGAAAAAGTGGTGTAGTGTCATTGAAAGAGCACTTCATTTGTATCAGTTTGAGTCACTCAATCTCTCTGAGGCTGATTTTCCTCCTTTGTTAAAAATGAGGATGAATGATGCTTGTGTTACCTACCTCACAGGGTTGTTCTTAGGATCTAATAAGGTGATTTAAAGAGTTTTTTAATAAAAGCATTTTAAAAATGGAAAATGCTGTCAATAAAAATACTGAACTCTTCTAGCCAGGGCATCTTTATCACTGTGTTTAGTATTGTCATACAAAACCTCACAGGAGCTTGAGTAATAACTAACTATTCCTCAGTAAATAATAGCTTGTAGAGTTTGTCATCTTGAGACCTGTTGCCTGTTGGTTCCTTAGCCTTTATGCCATCCTGAATTTGTTGAGTTAGTTGCCAAACAGTAAAATTCATTAGCAATTTTCAGTTCTGGTTGACTAGTAAAGATTTTATCCTGCGTACTAACTTTCCTGGTCAGTACATGACCATAGTTATGTTCCCAGCTTATTATTGGTTTGTAGCACTGTATTCATCAGAATAGCTCATTATGTGCTGCATGAATTGGTAAATTACATGAGTGCCTTTTACCTACTTAAGAAGATAGAAATTCCTGAGATTCTGTTTTTTAAATGGTTTTCAACCAGTGGAATTGGAAAGTATTTCCCAAATGTTTGGAAAACATTCTGATAGCTTTCTAATTTCTTTCTCTTTTTTTGCATATCCAACTATGGCTTCTCATGATAGAATAAAAATTGGATCCCTATACAGCCATGCCTTCCTCTTTCTAGTGCTACAGGGTGAGTCAGGCAAGGCAGCATTTATTCTAACAAAAACAAAACCATCAGAAAATCAGTTTGTTAAACTGGAATCAATGAGGCTTGTTTATACGTTGTTGCAACCCAACTAATGATGTCCTTTGGGGTTTGTATGATCTCTAAAGGATCCTGGTGACTTAGATTTGGGTTTTTCAGTCACCAGTAGAAGAAAGTTCTGATGATTGCTTCAGCAAATATAAGAGTGGAGGAATGGATTCAAGTCCTACCTCTGACACTGGTTGTACCCCTGAGCCAGTACCTTAACCCCTCCGGGCAGTTCTTTAAGACTATAATTTAAAAGAACAGTTACAGATCTGCCCTGGCAGAGGGAATTTTCTCACCAGAAGTTCTCTAAACCAATAATATCATAGCTCCAGTTTTGTTTTTTTTTTTAAGTACAAAGTACTGTGCCTTCTCTTGTTGTAGCACTTTTGCAGTTTTTGTAAGTAATCATTAAAAAAACTACATGAAGCAATACAAAGAACAGAGTAAAGCCAGATGATGGAAATAAAAAGGATAATTTTATTGCCACTTTGTTAAAGTCACTATCTATATCTTGTGGATTAAAACAGTCCACAAATAAAAATTTATGGCAACATGTGACTTCATATCTTGAAGATAGTGAGAATAGTAGTATATTCTAAGTTTTGGGAATTTCTAAAATATGCTCTATTTTTAAAAATTATGCTAACATCTTTTTGCGTAACATTTCAGTAGAAATACCTTTTTCTTTGTCTCTGACAGTAACTTGTTCCAAAATTGGGACTGTGCTCTTAATAATAGAATTTGTGTTATTATCTTATGGCACATTACCATTTACAAGAAATTTTGGTACTTTTCTGAAATCCAGTTTAAAACTTAAAGTTTAGAAGAAGCCTCATGTGGTTATTTTACTTCAGACTAAAATAATTTCTGTGGAAATTAGCTGTCAATGTAAAGCTAAGAAAAGAAAACCATTTCATGAAATCAGATTGAGTTCTTACCTTTCTAAAATTTATGTAGCAGGTGGTTACAGTTTTGAAAAGTCTTGCTTCCACCCACTTCCCTTACTCATTTTCCCTTTGGTTCCTCCTCATACTTCTCTTATCCATCAACTCATTTCAGGTCTTTACTTGAAAATTTTCTCAACTGCATCATAGAATCTGGATGGGAAGTAACTTTCTCTCTTTAAAGAACAGTGACTTTTCTACTGAACTAAGAAAATTAAATGGAGTTATTTTAGGTAAAAATATAAAGTTTGACTTGATAAAATATACATGCAACTATATCTAGATGTTTCTTTTGGCCCCAAATCAGTTTGTACATGTAATTGTGGCATGAATGTTGAGAAAATAATGTGTATAAATGATGTACATACTATATCAAAGGGGCTATAGATTAATTTTTTTTTTTGCTTAATTTATTTGATTGCATTTCAGTTTAGTTCTTTATTTTTCCATCTTGTAAAAACGCTACTGCATATTTTCTAACTTCAGTTTTATGTTCATAAAAGTGTGACATACAGGGCACTGTTGAAAAGGGATCATTTTATATAGATAGATGTATATATAGATATATAGAATCCTTGTAGTATTGTTAAAGTTGATAACCTGACTCTAGAAAGATTTATTTTGGCTCTGTAGTGTAGTTTAAGTCTTCAGTGACTAGCCAGACAATTTTACTGTCTGATTTCAAAGCCAACTAAGATAACAACCCTGGGTTGTGAAAGTGAAAAATTGTCTAACTAGAAACTTACTGCTTTAGTAGTGCTGGTTAATTCCAAAGCAAAACATAGCACATTAAGCTTCCTTCCCCTTGTCTGTGTTTTCTTTTAATAATCTACAGGAGTTTCCTAAACCCAGTGAAGAGAAGATTAAGTTGATCCTGAGTCAGAGTGCCTGGACTTCTCAGTCTGATTCCTTGGCATCTTGTTTGTCTAGACTTTCGGGAAAATCGGAAACTGGGAAAACTGGCCTGGTTAACCTAGGAAATACTTGCTATATGAACAGTGTGATACAGGCATTGTTCATGGCCACAGAGTGAGTTTAAACTTAAAAATGTTTTATATATTTGTTAAACTACTGTGGTAGGAAAAGTACTGGGTTACATGCTAGGGAAAATACAAAGTCAAAGAAGTCTTGTCCTCACTCCCGAAGGAGCTCAAAATCTAATGGAGAACTAATACATACCAACAGCTAAGTGTTTATTAAGCTGTTATCTTCTGGGAGATGGGGATACAAGAGAAAATTCCCACCCTCAAGAAATTTACATTTCATATACGTAATATATAAAGAGCATAAATCCCATAAGCGCTCCAGAGTGTTATGGATCACGAGAAAGAAAGGTTTGTTTATGATCTTGGCAGGATTAGGAAAGGGATCATGGAAGAGCTGGGATTTGAGCTGGGTCTTGAAAGAGAATAGGATTTTAACAAGCAGATTGTTTATACCTGGAATAACCTAATCTATCAGATAGGATACTGTTCCATGTTGTTGGAACAATAAATACCGCAGTTTAGCATATGACTTAGTTGGAGAGAAGGCTGGATAGGACTGGAATGGTTCTTGGATGACACACCAAAGACTCTGAACTTAGGGAATCACTGAATGCTTTTGAGTAAATGTATTAAGAATTACAGCATTAGAAAGATGAATAACAACACATAGGCAACATTAGAATGTGAGAGGTTATCAGTTTAGGGTTTAACTACTCTAGAAGTTAAAAAGGAGAGAGCCTTTTAGGCCAGGTAATCTTAATAATAATGGAATTTTTTCTCTTTTAAAAACTTATCCCTATTGATCATATTAGTATTCTAACAGCAGAAATAAGAAAAACACTTTCTGTAACTATCTTGTTCAAGAACTAATGAAACCCAGGAAATACAAATGTAAAAACTATTTTAAAGATTAGTGTCGATCATTTCCTATACACTTTACAATCAGCCAGCAGGCATTTTATTTAACTTTTGCTACACAGAAGGCAGGCACTGGAGTTTCAACGACCAGGAAACTAATCCTTTGTCCCATGGAGCTAACATTCTATTGGGGTAGGCATATACAATTGCAGAATATTTGGGGACAGGTACACTAGCTATTGGGAGATATCTGGAGAGATAGTCTGTGGGACAGAAGTGAGGAGGAAATGCACTCCAGACATGAGAATTGACCAGTCTAAAAGAACAGGTGAGAAATGGGCTATCTGAGGAACAGAGAGAAAGCCGATTGCCAGCAGCATACAAAGAGGTATATGATGTAGAATGGGACTGGAAAGCTAGATTGGGGCCAGGTTGTCACTTAAAAGCTAAAATGTATATTTGTTATCCTGGAAGCAATGAGGAGTCCTTGGAGTTTGAATGAGGGGATGACATGGTTGGATATGTCTGTGAGCAGAATAACTTAGTGATTAGGGGAAGGTAGATTGGAGTGGAAGGAGAAGTGATGAAGGTATGACCACAGAGGGAGTGATAGAGAAAGGGATAGTGCAGAGACAAGAATATTTGGAAACTTACTGAATATGTGAGATAAGGAGAGGACAATAGAAATAACAAGTTACATGCAGCGTGCTGAGTTAGAACTAGAATTCTAGTCTGAAATTTTTAATAGGTGATTAGTAATGTGGAACCAGAGTGCAGGAGGGAGACTGGGACTAAACATCTGAGGGTCATCTGACTAGAGGTGATAACTAATAATCGTGGATAAAAAGTCCGCAATGTGAATAATCGCTGAGAGAATGTAAAGAGAAGAGAAAAAGAACTCAGTATAGAAGAGCCTTAGAAAATGCCCACAGTTAGGGGCTATGACGTGGATTATGAACCAACAAAGGAGACAGAGGGGTAGGAACCCAACCAGGAAAAGAAAGTTGTGTCCTGAAAACCCAGAAAGATGTTTGAAATTGAGAGGGGAACTTGGAGGGGAGGGGAGGGGAGGGGCGGAGAGGACCAGAAACAGCACTCAACCATGTCAGATGTGATGGGAAAGAACAGTGCAGCTGGTAATTAAAAGATTCTTGGTAACTTTAGGGAGAGGAGTTTTCAGTTGAGTGTGAAGGTTAACAGCTTGCAAAGGATTGAGAGGAGAAAGAGGCAATGAGTATACACTCTGGGAGTTTGAAAAAGGGAGGAAAATTGACTACTTCAGAGGATAGTAGGGTTTAATCAAGTTTTTCAAGGATAGGAGAATCTTGGACATGTTTGAAGGCAATAAAGAAGGAATCAGTAGATAGGAAGGAAAGAAATATCACAGACAGGATTGAGAGAACAATTTCCTGGAGGAAGATTGGAGGGAAAGGTAATCAAGTGCAGTTACATAGGCAGAAAGGACTGCTTAATCAGAGTCTAATAAAAGATGAGAATGGGGGAGGATGTTGGGGGTATGGGGACAAAGGAGCTCCTGGGGGATGACTTGGATACTTTCAGTAAAGTAAAAGGTAATCGCAGCAAGAGAAGAGTGGTGTGTAATTGTGCTTGCCTTGGGCATAAATGGTAACTTTTCTTAAAATCAGAATAACCATGTATGTTCTTCCTACAAGGGAGTAGAAGAATATGCTGTGGAAGCACTTGGTCACACTGCTATCCCATCATACTTTGTTACTTAAGAAATCATTAAAATTAGGGCTGTAGTGTTATCCTCTCTTATCTCCAGCCCATTTAAAGCAATCCATTTATTTCTAAAATTGGGGATGAGGAAAAAGGCTTGAGTGAAGAAAATAATGTAGATTAACGTTGATGGCTAATAGTGAACAAGAGGCATCATTTCCCCAGAAAGGCATCAGAAGATTTGGGTGAAGCACAGGTATCTTCTCTTTACCCCCCTTTAAAGATTCATCTCGCTTTTCAAAAGCACGTGAGTAGGGGGAATAGGCAGTTGCATCTAACATCAGGTGCTGCTCCACAGCAGGTCATTGCTTTTACTGGTTTTTATGATTTACTTAGGCCTAACTCACACCTCATATTGCATTTGATCTTTATAATCCCCTAAGATGGACAAACTATAATAAATACACTTCCTATTTTTAAATGAGGCAACTAAAATTCAGAGAAGGTAAGTGGCAAAATCAACTTCATAGAGCTGGTGATTGGCAGAGCCAGATTTCAGACATGGGTGGAGCACCTTGCCTGCCTGTGCCCTTGGTCCTTGAAGCTTGCAGCATTTCTGGCACTTTTTACATTCTACAGAATTCTAGTTGGGGAAAAAAATGTAAAAAAAAAATATATGCGGATGGCTCTGAGAAGTGAGTGTCAGGACACTTGGAACTTCTCCGGCTACACTAGTGTCTATTTAAGCTTCATTTGTTAGCTCAAAATATTTTAATGCAGTTTCCTATTCTAGACATTTGGAATGCATACTTACATAGTGAGTGACACTTAATTCAGTATCATAGAATGAGATTTTCAGCATAACTTGATTTTTCTATGTAATTTTAAGTTTACTTCTTTAAGAATATAAAACATTTTAACCTTAAAAATTAAAATAATTACAAAACTTACTGCACAAATCTCTGCCTTAACACAAGAGGGTACAAGGTGTAATTTAACCTTTTTGTTAAATTTTGTTACAATTTAACCTTTTGCAATAACTTTTATAACTTAATGTCATCATATTATTGTTATACTGTGTAACATTCATACCTTCTAGTTTATTGAACTAGGTATTGTTATTTCGCCCTATGCTAAAGGTAAATGGCTATTCTCTTTCAGTTTCAGGAGGCATGTATTATCTTTAAATCTAAATGGGTGCAATTCATTAATGAAAAAATTACAGCATCTTTTTGCCTTTTTGGCTCATACACAGGTAAGTATGAATTTATCTGTGTTGATTATAACTAAACACATTGTGCCAGGTCTGATGAACTATTCATATTGTGAAATAAGACATTACATGAAAATAAGGCATCAGCTTCAAATGACCTCTTTTACATGTTTCATGGCAGACATTTAATAGGGGTAGTATGTATCATACTTTCTTATTCAGGTAGTAGTTTTTGCCGACTACTTTTGAGTCTAGTGAATTATGACATTTAGAATTATTTCTGTATAACATATAAATGAAAATAACAAATTTTTTTCATTGGGTTTTAATTTTTCCAGCATTATGCAGGCATGTTAACGAGAGGGAATAAAACAGTGCAGGAAGAACTTTGATTTCAAAATAAAGGAGAGTCAGTAATTTAACGATATTTGCTTTTGGGGGGACTTTTTTTTACCCCACATTTTAAAACGCCCTCATTGATGAAAGTGGGCCTGACCTTCACTGCTCTCCCTTCTGGCCTAGTGGCTTCGCAGGAATTCGAGTGGCAGTATCTCGTACTTTTCCCCCTGAACTTGGGATGGTTTGCTTTGTTTTTTAATTCTTCTTGTCCATAATTTTGCTCACTGGCCATTCCTAATAGGTCTTTCTTATTGGTAAGAATCTGGTACCAAAAGCCCTTCTTGGTTTCAGTGACTGCCTGCAGGATGGACATGTAAAGACAAGGCAAGGATTTACTTTGCTTCTGAATATTCCAACAATGTTCACATCCCGTCACAGCTCTGCGATGTGTTTATGATCTATTTCTACTTTGCTAGTACAATTTTTCTCCACCTCTGGTTACTTGATTTCCTCCCATCAGCGAGGGTGTACTATGCTACTTAGCCTCTAGGTGGCGCAGTGGATAGAGCACTGGCCCTGGAGTTAGAAGACTTGAGTTCAGATGTGACTGCAGACACATAGAAGGTACACAGCCAGTTCCTTCACCTGTGTCTGCCTCAGTTTCCTCAGTTAGCACCTACCTCCAGAGTTATCTTACCAACAAGAAAGCTTATTTCTCCAGTAGGAGTAGTTAGAGCCTCAGGAAGAAATGACTGTATCTTAGAAATGCTAAAAGAAAGGCTAGTTATAGTGCAATGTACAATGTAGATTCAGGGAAATCAGTTTTCAAAGTCTTCGTAGAAAAAATACGTAGGAGCCTATGGACTGCAATTCTCAAGGGCTAATCAGCCCTGAAGAAGATGGGTAAATTTCCAGAATTACTCTGAAAACTAAGAATTCCAGTGAGGTTGTGAGTCAGTAAATGTAGAGGAGCAACCGAAATAACTTAGTTGATATGTAGCTGCCATGTGAGAGGCGACATATCTAAAACAAGAAAAGCGATCATCCCTTTGTACTCTTACTTAGACCATATCTAGAGTATTGTGTTCAGTCTACATTTTAGGAAGGAAATTCATAAAGTGAAAAGAATCCAGAGGATAATAGCCAGGATGGTAAAAACCATCAATCATGCCAGGAGAGGACTGGTTAAAATAGTTGGGGATATTTTAACCTATAGAAGGCAAAGGGAACATGATAGCTAACAGTAGATTTTTGTGCAGATTTTAGAGTAGATAGCCTCTGAGGTCACTCCAAGGCCAAAATTTTACAAAATTTTTCATAAATTTAGAGGAATGACTTGGCCAAAAGTTATTTTGTTCACTATAGATAAATTGTTTACTTCTGTCCTAATCTACTTCTTGTCAATAGAGGGAAGCATATGCCCCACGGATTTTTTTTGAGGCATCCAGGCCTCCCTGGTTTACTCCTAGATCACAACAGGACTGTTCTGAATACCTCAGGTTTCTGTTAGACAGGTAAAGTATTTCTGAACTTTACAAATATGGCATAGGTTTTTATATTGATCTTTCAACATTATTTTTTAAAATTTAGTTCTTCCTGGATCATCTTATTTTATTCCTTCTGATAACTGGTTGTTTTGACTAGATTTTACTGTCACTTTTCTACTTAAAAAATATTAAACCTGCTATCCTTTTCTTGCTCTATAACCTAAAATCCCCTTTATTGAAGATATGCTATGTTTAACTAACAAATTCTATATCTTAATCGTGGTGAGAAATTCTAGAAAACTTAATAAAGTAGGAAGATTTTAAGTATAGTTCATTCTTTATTTCTTTTCCTTTCCTTCTCTTAGTTTTTTCTTGTTCTGATACCCTGTAAGCTTTCAAATTCTGAGCCTGGGCACATGTAGCCAACTGCTTGTTACTTAAGACATCGAGATAGCCCTGGCCTCAGCTCATTTTCTGTTTTCCTTCACCTAGCCTTTCTTTTCTCTGTTTAAACAAGTGCAGTGGCTACTGTATAGTTATCATCTCCAGCAAAGTGTTATTGAGCTGAGGCCTTGAAACATGAGGTTTAGAATAAGATATAGAGTATTATTGGCTATTGACATGTAGAAAACGAATCCAAAAATAAACTTACTGTTTCACCATTGGCTATCAGATTTGCCTCCCAGTTTAACTACTAAATGCTATGTAGGACTAATTGCTTCTTTCCAAGCCTTGTCCCACCCCAAGAAAATAAACTCTCTTTGATTATAGGGACATTTTAAAGATGAGGGCATTAGTTGGTAATAAAGTACTTCAATTTAAGTGATATGAAAACAAGGACTTTCTTTTCTTTAGACTTTGAGGAGTGTCACTTTTGGTTCATATAGATCAGTTGGTTTTCTTGCAAAACCAAAATGGTGTAAACAACAGACTCCAACTTATTAATATTATAAAAATAAGAAGGTAATATTTCTTAAATTTGAGGGAAGGAAAATGACCTTCTAAATTATTGATTTTTCTGAAAACTTGGTTACTTGTAATTCTGTAGCTGGTTAAGAAAAGGTCAATGTGGTCATTTCCTTTGTAGACTCCATGAAGAAGAGAGAACCTTGAAAGCCCTGTCATCGCTGAAGCCTTCTGGAAATGTGGGATCCAGTGAAGCCTCCTTACAGGAAGTAGCCAACAAGGCAGCACCATTGACAGAGATCCCTTACACAAATCATAGTGAGAAAACCTTGATAGAAAAAATGTTCGGGGGAAAACTACAAACTAATATACACTGTTTGAACTGCAGGAGTACCTCCCAGAAAGAGGAAGCCTTTACAGATCTTTCACTTGCATTTTGTCCTTCTTCTATGGAAAACCTGTCTTTTCAAGGTCCATCATGTTCTCCTAAGGTACAGGATGACTTTGTGGTCCAGGCTAACATGGTAACAACTGGCTCTCCTGAAGAGTCAGCCCTTTGCCATCCTGTCCCCTCTGGCTTTGGCTCGGAGACAGTCATGGATGAAGCAGCTTTAGACAGTTGTCCTTCTGAGCTTCACTGTACAGAAAACACTTTGGTCTCTAATGAACCATGCAAGATTCAGATTAACAGAGGAGGATCTCAGAAACCAGGAGGCGAAAGCACACCTTCAGTTACTGACTTGCTGAATTATTTTCTGGCACCAGAGATCCTTAATGGCGATAACCGCTATTATTGTGAAAACTGTGCCTCTCTACAGAATGCAGAGAAAACTATGCAAATCATGGAAGAACCTGAATACCTTATTCTCACTCTCCTGAGATTTTCCTATGATCAAAAGTGTCACATACGACGCAAAATCCTAGACAATGTGTCACTGCCATTGGTTTTGGAGTTACCAGTCAAAAGAACTAACTCCTCTCTAACTTCATTATCAGAAAGTTGGTCAGTAGATGTTGATTTCACAGATACTGGTGAGAACCTAGCTAAAAAGCTCAAGTCCTCAGGGACTGATGAAGCATGCTGCCCCAAACTGGTGCCCTATCTGTTAAGCTCTGTTGTTGTCCACTCGGGCATCTCCTCTGAAAGTGGACATTACTACTCATATGCCAGAAATATCACAGGTTCTGACTCTTCCTTTCAGCTGTGCCATCAGTCTGAAACTCTGGCACTAGCTTCCCCTCAGGGTCATTTGTTGGGGGGAGAAATTCCTACTGCGGTTATTGAGCAGGACCTGGAAAATAATGAAATGTCCAAGGAGTGGTTTTTATTTAATGACAGCAGAGTAACATTTACCTCATTTCAATCAGTCCAGAAAATTACCAGTAGGTTTCCAAAGGATACTGCTTATGTTTTATTGTACAAAAAACAGAATAGTACTAGTGGTTTCAGTGCTAATAATACAGCTAATGGACTCTGGGTGAATGGAGACCCGCCTCTGCAAAAGGAACTTATGGATGCTATAACAAAGGATAATAAACTGTACTTGCAGGTAAGTTGGATGGAAATATACCTAATTTGTGACATACAGAACTTTTCCTTTTTGCAACATTCCCTTTCAGGGTTATCACATGTAGTCAGAGTTTTGCAAATCTTACTTAGCTAATTTAAAAATCTAATCTCTAAGTTCTCTGAGATTTGTTCTTAGACTGGAAATTTTGATTTCTGAATATGAGTTTAGTGTAAAAGATATTGAGTATATAAAATGGCAAATGAGCTTTCTAAAGTTTTTGTAAACCATTATATGCATTATAAATGTCAGTTAGCAGTAGCAATATGTGAAGTTTGTTATGAAATTCATAGTTTATAGTTAATTATGTTCAGTTATTTGAAAGTTGTCTCACAATTGAGGTTAGCGAATTGTTCAATCAACTTTCAAAAGAGAAAAAATGCCTTGCTGTTTATTGGGAAAGTCATAAGGCTTTTACTGAAATCCCTGCTTGAAAAATCTCTCAGCAGCACAGTTGTCGTATATGTTTGAAGTGGTTAAGTCATCTGGCCCAGGTGACTTTCTGGCCTTACAGAACTGGCATGCTTTGGAGCTTTGTTTCTGACAATCACATAAAGAACTGTTGAAGAGACTGGTGCAGGACAGAAGAGGAAGAGGGCTACGGGTGCTAATTTTTAAGGAGGGAAGAAATCCCAGGGATGTTTGGCATTAGATTTACAGTTTGGCAAAATAATGGGTAGAGTATTGAGGAAAATGCAGATATCTAAGATGGGGACTCAAGAATGTCCTACTAGGCAAAACTTGATACTTGTCATAATGGGTAAAGCAAATGCAATCAAACTCTGGGATTTAAGTAAGCTATGTGACTATAAGATTTTACTTTTGCAAAATTGGCTGACATTCCCTGGCATAAAGTACAGTATAATGATATGGCAGCCAAAGTAGAAATTAATTTTAAATCTAAATTTTCTCTAAAGGGAACAAATAATGTGTTAATTAAATGTCTAAATTACATCATAGTGCAAGTAATTCCCTCTTAGAATACAAGTTGGTCAAAATACGAGAAGAAACAGTGGAAGGAAAAAGAGTCTAAGTTAATCCTTAGACAAATACAGCTGGAAGAAAGTTTCTTAAAGATTTATAGTACAACATTGTAATAAAATCCATAATTGAACCCCAGCATATGAATGAGTAATTTTCCAAAAAGTGGTCTCTAAATTGGCTTTAATTTCAGAAGGCATTTTCCCAAAGAAAAATATTACGGAAATGGTGGTTATGGTCCCCAGGCTAGTCCACAGCACAGCAACCAGAAAGTGCTTTGAAGTAATTGGCCCAGTATTAATAGCTAGAGAGCTTAAGCACAGTGTCTGATAATCAAACCTTTGTGCCTACATGTGCTGGGCACTGGAGATACATAGATAAAATAGTTCCTGCCCTTACAGAACTTATATTCTGTGCCAGAAAATAGCTTGTACAGTGATTGGTAAAAACCTTTTTTAAAGAATTCCACCTTGGGATAAATTCCTCTTCCACCAGTCAAAGCTACTAGTAATGATTTGCATGGTGTGGTTAAGAAAAGGAAAGCAGATAGGATTAATTTTAGCCAGGTTGGAGAACCTGGACCTTCGAGCCACACGTGGCCCTCTAGGTCCTCAAGTGCATTTCTTTGACTGAATCCAAACTTCGTAGAACATATCCCAAGTCTTTCTTTTTTCTTTTCCTTAGCCCACTTTTTTGAGTCTAAATCAGTGTCTACAAGTGTGTCCAGGTCACCCAGGTTCTTTCACTAGAACCTGCTATCCCCTTGAGCTCTCTTCTAGTTCTGAATATAGTTATATTCAGTTAAATTCCTAGAAAAAGTTATTTTCTACACACATTTCTTCTGTTTTTTTCTTCTGTCATTTCTTAGCCCATGTCATTCAGCTGAAACTTCTCCCTGGTTAACATCTCTTAATCACCAGATCTAATGGGCATTTCTTTTTTCATCCGTCTCGCCATCTCTGCTGCATTCAGCATTCTTGACTAACCTCTCTTTCTAATTCTTTCCTCAGTTTTCATGACAGTACTCTCCTGGTTCTCCTTTGCTGGCTCTTTGCTTCTACTACTTAGCTATGCCCCAAGGTTCTGCTTTGTACCAACTTCTGTATATTCTCTCCCTTGGTGATTTCGTTAGCTCTCATGGATTTAATTATATTCTCTGGGCACCCAGCTCCCAGATCTACATATCCAGCCTTAGTCTCTGCCCTGCACTCTAGCATCACATCTCCAACTGCCTATTTAGAACATTTAAAATGTGTGTCCTGGAAAGCATTTTAAATTCACCGTATATCAAACAGAACTCATTATTTTCCTCCTCAAACTCACTCTTCTGAACTTCCCTGTTTCTTACAAAAGCACCATTATCCTACTAGTCTCAGAGGATTACAAATTTGGCATCTTACCGTGACTCTCTCCACCTCAGTTGACAAATCTTACCTCTTTTGTCTCTACAATTCTTTCTTGGCATCTAGTCCCTTAGTACTCCCACAGCTATCACCTAGTTCAGGCCTTCAGCACCTCTCTGGTATGTGGTGGCACATGTGGCAAGTCTTATTTATTTTGCAAATCCTATACTTAGACATATGAAGTATGCTGAGTATGTAAAACTTAAAATTATTTCTAAATTTTTTTTATTTACAGTAATGTAATGTGTTTATGAAGGTGTATATATATATATGTGTGTGTGTGTGTGTGTGTGTATGTATAAAATGGCTTATCTAGCAAAATTCAAGGCACAGTAAAAGGCCTTAACATACTTTGGAAACCATTGGTCTAGCCTTGCTGTTGCACATGTCCTGTATGTCATATCCCATGCCAGAAATCTTTTTCTGATTCTCCCAATGTCTAGGGTTGAAGCGTCCTTCAAACCTAAACCACCATATATTCTGTCTCCCCCAGTAAAATATAAGTAAGGTCCTTGAGAGCGGGGCTTATTTGATATTTGATTCACTTGGTATCCCCAAGATACATCATAGTGCCTAGCCATAGAGTAGATTTTTAATGCTTGTTAGTTGATTTTTCCCTTAATAAAGATTTAAACCCTTGAACCTCAACGCTAGCAAGAAATAGTGGTTCTTTGGATATACAAAACCTTTTTTACATTTCAGAGGAATTCTGGGCTTTAATTGTATCCAACTGTGGGAAAAATAACAAACTGGTTCTCAGGAAATTGAGAGTACTACTAAAATACCAGTACTGAGGATCCCAGGAAATAGGAGTATTTATCTTTTTTCTTCTTGAATTTCATTCTGGATCAGCCCAGAGGATGAGGTGAGAAGTAGGGTTGAAGATGGTCCAAGGTACCAACCAACCAGTGTTGGGAATGGAAATCCCAGGTTAGTGAGTTTTTAGGGACATGTGCCCTTTGCCAAAAATTAAATAGTTTAATAACGAGAAAAAGATTTCTGATTCTTAGTATTTGGTGTTGGGTTGTTTTTTTTTTTAAAGTGGGCAAGACTAATTATTTTCTCTTGCCATCCTGAAAGCATATTTGAAAAAAACAAATGGTTAACAAAATTTAATTCTTAGAAAAGGATAATATATATTTGTATTACCATGTGTTGGTAATTTTTACATAAGTTTGCTTCCTTCTAAAACATAACTTAATTCCATTACTTTAATCCAAGTAGCTGCCAGTCACTATGATCTTTCAGTGCCAAGAATGCTTTTTTTGGTACTTGTCATTATTGAGTAAATTTTGCAGTTTTCTGTATAACTACTTGATTGCCATTTTTCATTTACAGTATGATAGTTATACAGGTTGATTTAATCTTATGTCATAAAATTTGTGTGGAGGTAATTTAGCAAAAATTTAACAGATGCTTAATAAATACTGTGTCTTTTTCTATGTATTGAGAGTCAGCAGGGTGTACAAAGACTTTGGAAGCCAGAGAAAAACCTGTATTCAAATTCTGGTTCTGACATTACCCTTGTGACTAAGCAGACCACTGAACCTATTTAACTCTTATCTGTAAAAGAGACACTTAGCCTTGATAGCCTGTACTAGCCTATCCTACTAATAGATGTTCTCATTAGGAGACGCAGGAGTTTCCTCTTAAAATAAGAAATCGTAAGCTAAATGTTCACTATATGCTTAATATAAGGAAAATCAGATTTACAGATGGAATGGACTGTAAATTGTAATTTCTGGCTTCTCCGTAACCTAAATAGTAAGTAGCAGTGGTGAAATTTCAACCTGAGTAGTTTTCTTGACTCCAGAGCCAACATCCTTCTCACTGTACCTGATCCATAGCACTATCCATGAGTGATCTAGCTTTTAAAAAAACCTTTTCTATAATTCACACTTTTTATATTGCTTTAAGGCTTATAAAGCAATTTCCTTACTTAAAAAAATCTGCAGTGGGTAGGTCTTGCAAGTGTTATTCCTATCTTACAGATGAGGAAACTGAGACCCAGAACAATTAGATGACTTGCCCACCACATAAGTAGGCAGTAGCCAGGGAGATTTTGAACCCAAATCTTTATTCCAAGTCCAAAAAGCTCTCCACCTAGCTGTTAGAAATCTAGCATATCAAACTCATTGTTAAAAATGTCATTAATCAGAATCCTTAATTACTAGCTTGTCCATGATATGACCAAGACAAGTGTATTCTGTTGTATTCTTCTGAGGCAATAGATGAAACACTTGTACTTGAAAGAGAAGGGAAATGACTACTAACTTTACTACTTTCTACCTGATGATTTCCTGCTTATCTCATCAGAGGGAGGACCTCCACAACACTGTGCCTGCATAGTGTGAGAGACTGAACCCAGATTGTATCCCTCTAGAGCTGTGAGAGCAGTGGAATTCAGATTACCAAACTGTATTAGGCACAATTGGCAAAGATTCCTAGGTGAAATGGGTGAAAAGAGTGTGTGCCCTCACAGATTGAGAGTGCAACAGTCTTGTTAAGAAATTCTGAACTTACTCTCCTCACCACCCACTACCCCCAACAACAAAAAATTCAATTACACATAGTATTTAGGTTAGAATTCTATACTTGAGGGAATTTGTGGATTAAATACAATTTTGAGGGTCACCCTAGACATTGTTTAAAGGAAAAGTATTTGTCTACTTTGAAATAGCTGACTTAAAAATAAACATTTGTAACATAGCCCATTTTGAAGTTGGGAATTATCTGTATCTGGTTATGTAGCAAGCCAAAACTTGTGCAATTTTTTTTCAATCTCTAGGCCTAATCACATTTCTGATTTAATTGTCATCAGCCTTATGTATTAAGGAAGTAATAACAATTTACATTTATATAGCGCTTACTACGTGCCAGGCATCATACAGTTTTTATCTCATTGGATCCTCACAACAACCCTGGGAGGTGCGATTGTTGACTCCATTTTACTGATGAGGCAAACAGTTAAGAGTTTAAGTTAAGCCCAAAACTAATAAGTGTCTGAGGCAAAGTTGGGGCTTCCTGGCACTACTTTGTCTACTATTTTCTAAATAACTAGCAAAGCAATTATAGTAATTAGAATAAGATCTAAATTGCTTGCTTTATCAAACCAAACCATTTTAATCATTTAGTTTTATGCCAAGAAACTTTTGTTTCTCTCAAAAAATTAAGCATTTAATAATTTTTAAACAACTGGAAAATCTGATAGGACTTGTTTTCAGCTGTTATATTTAGTATTGTTATTTTTAATATTGATAACTTGGTAGATTTTTTTTTTTTTATAAAATAGCTTTTATCCTTAGATTTTTATTTAATACAATACTACTAGTTTTGTGCCGATTTATACATTATAGTGGCTTTTTCATTCTGTAATAGATTATTTAGAATATCTTTGGCTTTAACATAGCATTAAAACTAAATCATTTTTTGTCAAGATTTTTCTAACAGTAATTTGCTAAAAAAGTAGAGACTAGGAATAAGCATTTTAAGGTTACTTATATATGTACAACACATCTTAAAATATCTTCATAAATTAGTATGTCATAGATTTGAAATTTTACTTGTACAAACTCAGTTTGTTACTGATAGGTTCTGGCAGCAACAGCAAGAGAAGTAGTCGAGTAAACTAAGTGTTAAGACAAGGCCGTCATGACCTTGGCGAACGTTCTTCAAGAGAATGGTTCTTTTCCAGTCTTTTTATACCAGTAACTTGATAACATAAATATGAAATTCAGTCAGATTTTAAACTCTGGGTACCCGAGTAACAGTTGCAGAGCCCTTTCCATTTGTCTTTTTAAGAGAGGATGTAGGGGCCTGAGGTATAATCCAGAGGAAGATTCCAAGGGGACAGCCACTGCAGGATCTCACTGTTCCTACAGCAGCAATCCCAGAGGAATAGGTTAGGAATAATGGCATGTATAGAACACTTTAAAATCTTCCAAGCACAGAGTATTAGGAGCAAACTGAGGTTCAGTAAAATTATTGCTCGTGGTCACACAGTTAGTGTCCGAAGACAGATAACAGTATTTAGTGTGTAGGCCCGTGGTGCCCAAGTTCAGTCTATCCTGAGTCTTTGATGGAGTTTAATTTTAATCATTTGTCTTAACTCAGAGCAAGGAATCTAAAATTCTCAGCCACCACAGCAATAGTGTTGTGCACAATATAATATTAATCATAGAATTAACGAGTACCCTGACAAATTTCCAATGTAAATTAGTTGTTATGGAAACCATGACTTTTGGCTGTTAAAGATGTACCCCAGAGTTAGGCTTTTCCCTTCTTTGTAGAGAAAAACCAAATGAAAAGGGCAGTTTTTCCTCCTTTCATTTGGGAATCTCTCCCAAAGACCAAATGTGTCATATCCAGACCTCTGTCAGCCTAATATCTGTACAGTCTGGTGACAACTGAAAAAAGAATGGCTATTTCATCTGCTACTTTATTGGAAAGCATCATGAATTAGGATACAGGTTTTATGATCCCAAAAGCAATGGGACAATTAACAATTGCTTATTCTATGTCCTTCATTAAGCCTTGAGAGAGGGCATGGCTTAACTTTTTGAAAGTTTCTTGAAATGCAAACCAAATTCTCTATCTTGGGAGCTGTGTACAAAACATCTTGTACTCACCACAGTGAATTTATCAGATTTTCCAGCACAAGTTATAAGTACAACTAAGAATTAATTATTCTCTTAGTACCATATCACATCTTCTATTTGAGGGATCACTTTAATGAAAGCAGTTATATAGCAGGGTTTGATACTTGCAGCCTATTCCAGAGGCTGGCTGTGTAACCATGGGCAAGACTTTTAACCTCTCTGAAACCTTAGTTTCTTCATCTGTAAATGAGAAAGATAGAGGTAGCATATCACAGGGTTGTTGTGAGGTAACATGTTAAAAAGTGTTATTTAAAGCATTTTACAAACCTTGAAGTATTATTAGATGCAAACTGTTGTTAATGGTTTGAGCATTGAAAATTACACAGTTTTTTCCATCTCTTTAACACATGTGACTTGTCTTTTACACTTGTTTTTAACTTATTTTTCAAATGAAGGAATCAAAAATTTTTACGTAGTTGGATTAGGTTTTAATATTGAATACTTCTGAAAAAGTTTACTATTCTACTGGAAAGGTAGTGGTCAGCATTTAAAAAGAGTAGTCTAGTTCTTTGCTCCAGCAAGTATTGGAGAGAGCAGGCTGCTCAGTAAAATGACAAGAGGCCTGTCCAGAAATGATCCTCAGATTCACAAATGGTATGAAGTGTTTTCTTTAGCTTGTCAGAATGATGGCTATTCTACTACGATTAATCATACCACTAACAGTGCTTCATTTTGATAGTCCCACATCGGTCACTGAGCACAACTAAAGCTAATGCTACCCCCTGAGAGCATCATCAAAGCACTGGATTTAAAAAAAAAAAATTTGCATAATGGAAAATTGAGTCTTGCATTACTTTGGACCAAGGGAATTAAATTGAAATTTTAACCTTGATTAAGCAGATCACCAGGCTTGACAGTACAGTAGTAGCTAATCTAGTCATCAAACAGAATGACCTGGTGGCAAGACATCCTTTTTAAAAGAGTCAAGCTGATTCTTTATCAGTAGCCATCACATCCAAATCTAAGCTTTCCTCTCATAGAAAATGATGGATTTCATCTTGCATACTTAAGTCAGTCATAGCAAATCTTATTTTTCTTTTGCTGTCTAGTGTACTGCCAAGATTTCTGCAGCAATGATAGGTAGGAAGCAAATAAAAATTATTTCTGTGTCAGTCTGGTCAAACATTGTTTATCGGTCAACGATGTCTCTCTCTGCCTTGACAGCAGGTAGAAAATAATTTGGGAACTACCTAGATTGCAGCTAGTCATCATATGTTTTGATTCTAAATTATCACTGGAATTTTAATTGGAACAAATACTTCACTTACTGATTTTAACCACAATCCATCATTTGTTTTTTGTTTGGTAGTCAAGAATAAATTGTGTATATATATATTGAATTTAGTCTAGCATATTTCAGATACTGTGAGGGCACAGGAGTTAATGTGCTGAACAGCTTTACATTTCTTAGAAAGAAAATTTATTCAAACCAAAGAGTTAACTTACGTTAACTGGTTAACTTAACTTCTAGCTCAGGAAAAACACTATCCAATAAATCGCTTGCCTTCAGACCTTATTAAAATTCTTTATCAGCAAAATAAAGGGTCTTGAACATATCCTATGATTCTCGTTATTGATAGAAATACAATGAAGATGCCCGAAATTAGGGTGCTGTTTTTTAAAATGGCATGCTGCAGAGTTGGTTGTAGTTTGTGATACGTTGAACTCCAGAGTTGAACAAATGAGGAGTTTCTGTTGGACTTAACTGGCTGAGTCCCCCTTGGGTCTTTTTATGTGTCTGGATTTCAGTTTTCCTTATCTACAAAATGAGCTAGGTGATCTTTAAGGTCCTATCCAACTCAGATTCTGTGACCTTATACAGCATCTGGCTGTTACTTAAATAATTTGCAAGTATTCACATCTCGCAAGTAAAGGCTTTGCTATCTGGATTTGCCATTGGTTTCTTTACATGTGTTAACAAATAGATGATACCTCACAATGCCATTGTAGATTTGGGGAAATGTAGAGGAAACCTGTCTCTATTTAGTTGATACTTTGTTTTCATTGCCTCAATTTATTACCATAATCAAATTTCCAAAATGACACAATCTGAAACACTTTGTGCTTGCTAGCTAGCATTTATGTCTGCACAAGTCTGTTCCTGTAATGTACCCTGAGTATGCAAGGAAAGATACCTTTTCATACATATTGGTATTTATTAAATAAGCTGTAATATTTTCTTTGGGGCAACTTAACAGGCCAGCTTTCTGATGTAGAATCATAGAATTTCTAGCTAGAAGGAACCTTAAAGATCATCTAATTCAACCCCCTCATTTTACAGATGATGAAAACTGAGGTGAAGATGAAATGACTTTGTCCAAGGTCACAAAAATGTAAGCAGCTGAGCTCTAGTATTTGAACCCAGCTCATTGCACTATACCAAGCTGACCAGCAGGCATTTATTAAGCACTTAATCTAGGTTAGGCCCTGGGAGTATAAAGACCAAACTAAAAGTCCCTACCCTCAAGGACATAGTGGCAACATATACATACATAAGAATGTACAAATAAAACCAAGGCAAGTGGAGAGCAGGGAAGATCTTGGAGTTTAGGGAGATCTTCATGTTGGAAGTATTGACTGAGCAGAGTTTGGAAGGAAATTAGGTTCTGTAAAGGTAGAAGGCGGCTGGAAGTGCATTCCAGGCATGGGGAAGAGCTGATGCAAAGGCTTGGAGACAGAAGAATGGGCATCATGTTTTAGGAATGGCAGGAAAATCATTTTGGCTGAACCAGAGTATATGAAGAGGAGTAACATATAAGGTCTCCCTTCTTGATCTGCCAATTCTGTGACTTCACATATTTTTCCAGATATAAAATTAAGATAGCTTAGTGTGCTTAAGTATATCAAGTCCATTTGTTCTTGAATATAGAGTATTGAGGTGTTCTATTAAAAGAGTAACTTTTTCTATAACTGCCATTATATTCAATTTGTTTTTATTTCAGGAACAAGAGCTGAATGCCCGAACACGCGCCCTGCAAGCTGCTTCTGCTTCCTGTTCCTTTAGGCCCAATGGGTTTGATGACAATGACCCTCCAGGAAGCTGTGGACCAACAGGCGGAGGGGGAGGGGGCGGTTTCAGTACCATTGGCAGGCTAGTTTTTTGATCCTAAAAAGGAAAAGTCCAATCCTGAATGCACTGATTATAAAACAGCATCCAATACTTCTTATTATGACTGTTAAAATGTCAGATTGTATCAAACATATCTAGTTTTCTTTTCTCATTTGATCTCTATACTAAGAACCTACCCATTACTTGTTTTTATTTTCTTGACAATACCTTTATTTATTAACAAAGTGCATCATGGAAAAAAATCTACCTCTTAAAAGTCCATTTACTTTGATGGTTAGACGTGCTTGACCAAAAGAAAACATGAAACTTTCAAAGAAAATATAGACATGGCCCCTAATTAAGCTGCATTAAATTTAGTGGAGGCGATTAAACCGTCCTGCTTCTGTTCCTGCTGAGCAAAAGAAGGACGGTTTATTGTCCTTTTGAAAAGAAATCTGCATTGAACCAAGAAATGAGGAGGGTGGGAAGAGGTTTAAACGTATTTAAATGTATCATACGTAGTTATCCCATCATTAAATTTGTACGTCCTTGAAAATGCCAGAGGTGATGCAGTCTGTCATGGAGGCAATAACTTAACATTTGTCCTGCTGTAGTACCTTCCAGGTTAGTGCTCTTTAGAGACATTTTATTTACATTTGAAGTACAGATGTTTAAGGAAGAACATTTATAGAGATTTGCTAAATTGATTTCAGAAAAAAAATGCATGTCCTATAGGAGCAAAATTTTTAACTAGAATTTCCTAACTTTGTAGTATTTCTAATTGTTTAAGGATTTTAAAATTCTATTTCAGGGAGTATATCTGCTTCGTGTTTTGAAGGAGGTGGGTTCTGTATGTGCCTTGCAGTACTGTAATTAAAAATGGGAGTCTTTGGCTGCAGAAAATTTAAAGAACATAAAACCTTAGAAATTATCTTTTTTTTGTGTTGATGGTATTAGAATTATAACTTTTTGAAATATATTAGGTTTTCCAGAAGTAAAATCTGGTGGTTCTAAAAAAAAAAAAAAAAGGAAAAGGAAAAAAAAGATGTTTGGTAGTTTACTTTGAACTCCTAAAAGAATTCAGAAGAAATTATTCTAGGAAAGCATAATTTTTTTGAATTGCATTAACCAAACAAAATCCTGAGATTAAACATTGATCCCACATTTTTGGAACTGTAAATTTGTTTTATTTTTGGTTCAGATCTCATCTCTAATTGTGTTATATGTTTATATCTCTGTAGTAGTCTTGAAAATGGCAGAGTGTGGACTTATTGTCCTGTACCTTTACCTATCAGAAAACTCAAATCAGAACTTGTGCTTTCTTATTCTACACAGAATTTAAAATATTTACTTTTTAAAAGTAATCCTCCTGCTATGTTCTTATGATTTGATTGTTTCATCTATGTGCATAGTTTAAGGGAAGAGTGGAGTTGGGGAATTTGTCTTTTTTTCTTTGTTTTATGACAATAAGTAAAAAGTCCAAGTTTACAGAAAAAAGGGAAGGAACCCAAAAAATTGGTTTGAATTAAAGGCTGGAAATACTTTTGCAGAATTAATTGGTGTGAAGAGGCAGCATGACATAGTGGATAGAGACTGGCTTCTGAATCAATAAATATGGGTTCAGATCCATCCTCTAACATATACTTGATTTTGTGACCCTAGCCAAGTCATGTAACTTCTCAGGGCTCCTCAGACAACTCTTAGGACTGTATGTTAGCATGTTATGAATTGAAGGGAGTCCCTCTCTGAAAATTTTTCCCTACAAAGAGAAAAACAGTGATTTTGTCAAAGCTCTGTGTTGCTTTTCTTAAGATAAAGGAGTTGGCTGGGGTTTTATTATTCATCTTTGCTGTAGGTTTGAGCCTCTAAAGATAACTACAGCAAAATTGTGCTTGTATTAATGTTTGTAATTTGTGACAATAAAACATGAATTCTGAGTGGAGGCTTCCTCAGATAGAATGAATTCGTGGCCCAGGTTTGATAGAAAAGCAGAACAATGAATAGGAAAGGCCATGAACTTTACTCTGGAGATTTCCTATCTAATCCATCCTTGGCACATTGTCCACAGGTGACAAGATGACATTGTTCTCCTGATTGGGTGAGGGTTGTTATTGTAATAGTGGTTGGTTGGTTGGTTGGTTTTTGGAGAGGGAGGGGAAAGCAATTTAGATGCAAGCAAATTTTTTTTTTAGTTTGGTTTCAGCTAACTTTGAAGTCTGCTCTTCCAAGTAACTTTTGACATGAAAATAAAGAATTTATATCCAGTGAGATAATGTATGTAAAGGGCATTGTAAATCTTAAAAGTATTCTGTGTCAGCCATTATATCAAAGACTTGAGATGAAGATTAAGAAATATTTCCCCAGCATAAATCCCGCTAGTAAAGAAATTGTCTTTAAAGTTTACCAAAATTGTAAATGCGTTAATTTGAATTTGCAAAGTTTAAATGAATGTCATTTATGTTATAAACATTGGCCATTTATTACTGAGACCATTCAGAATAATAGTAGAACACAAACTTGGCTTTGAAATAGTACAGAAATTAACAGCAGTTTGTACAAATACTTGTTTAGAAAAGAAATGGCTCCAGAATTACTGGAAGTATAGCTCATAAATGAGGAATTGCTTATCAGTAGATAAAAGACATGTATTCTGGACAATTTACTGTTCCCTTCAAAGGTTCCACATAAGTTATAAGCAGGAGAATATCTTCCCTTGACCACTGTGCTTTCCCTTCTTCCACAGGCTTCCTTCCCAACAGATTCCTTATGGAGAGTTGACTAGATAAAGATAAGTTAACATTTCTCTTTAGTTCAGCCAAAAGTATCCGTTTTGAATAGATAATACTGATTTCTCCCCATATGGAAATCCATTTGTTTTCAGTGCTTACCAAAAGATAGAAATCTAGACTTTCTTTTTCAGAAGCAGCTGACACAGAGATAAAAGCAAACTTTGTTCTATGCTTCTGAGAAGGAAGGAAATATTACTTGACACAAAGTGTAAGGGCTAAGCAACTAAATGGTTGTTTGTGCAGTGCTCCTCAACCCTTTAGAGGAGGACAGTACTGTGGCATGTTCCTGCCCGGGCCTTATCCCAGACACAGCCCCACCCCAGGTATTAGAGGTATAACCTGAACCCTGGTCTCTCCCCTCCCTCCCAAAAAAAAGTTCAGGATCCCTCTGAGTTCCAATGTGTGGAGTTAATAGTTCTCATAACTCTTAGTTACAAAGGCTCATACCATATGGTTGTGGGCCCCAATCACAACTCAGAGCACCTTAATAAGGTCTTAGTTTTCTAGGCTCACAACTGGCACAAAAATTTAAGAACTAAATCTGTCCTGATCATGAAATGATTTTCATTTCCTCTTTATTTCTGTATCTTTATATTCCTGTCATTTTATTTTTCTGACTAGTATTACATAATATCCATTAGCTAAAATAACAGTGAATGTGTACTGTGAATAAGTTGAAATTCAATCTGAAATGCTTTTTTGCAGGTTTTTGCTTTTGACAATTAAAGAATCTATTCCTCAGTAAGGGTGCTTCCTCCACTTCAGTAAAGAAGTTCTTAACCCTGTTTTAAATATTCATCACCTAACAGCCACTCTGTGGCATTTCTTTTAAAAACAAAACAAAACTCAGGCTTATTTACTGGAGTGGACAGTTATCTTTGAATCTTGCAGCAAGCTATAATTTTAATTTTGTGTTCTTTTCCTTATTTCTTAATATCTTACACCTTTCTGTGACTTTGCTAACCTTAAAGCACAATACAGAAAGATTTTAAAATACAAGATGTGAGGTGGGTAGTGTTTCATAGTAAATAATGACAACTTTATACAGTGCTGGGAGGAAAATAGGTCTCTGAAAAAAAGAATCTGCCACTACCTCAATATTTCCTGTAAAACTCAATTCACCTTACTAAGTGTCAGTTTTGTCATTTGTAAAATAAGAGTTGAACGAGATTTCCTCTCAAATCAAGTTTATCTCACCAGGTTGTTGTAAGGATCAGATAACATGTCAAGCCATTTGTAGACCTGTTGAGTTCCTTCACTTGTATTCGAAGTAAAAACCATTTATTCTGTCCACAAGTATTTATTGGCCTCTTATGTGCCAAGTACCGTGCTGGAGAGGCAGAGAGTGAACGTGTGTTTCCGTCCTATTAGAGGAGACAAGCACGCGTGAAAAAGCATAAATATAAACATGCACAGTTTGATTAGGAGGATCAGAAAAGGCTTTATGTATTGGGGACAGTGCCAAGGCCTGCAGCTTTAGAAACTGAGTGTTTGACTCTAACAGAAACAGGAAATTTGTGAGGCTAATTGAAGGGGGTTGGGGAGTCCACAAGGTCAGATTTGCCCTTAAGGACAATTGCTTGGGCTACAGCATGTCGGATGGATTGTAGTAGGGAAGAGTGGAGACTAGGAGACCAATTAGAAGGAGGATGTAGCATCTCTAGGTGAGATGGCCTGAGCTAAGGTGGTAGCCATGGGAATGGAACTGCAAGACTGGGCAACTGGATGACCCTCCACCCTTCCCCCAAGACAGCCTCCTGCAGTTATAGTTCCTACCCTGACCAAATCAGGTTTGAGTAACACCCTGTTGGGACACCCAGAACAGCAGCCAAAATTCAGAAAATTATGAATCTCCTTCGAGAGCTGACTATATGCTCCTAAGATGGTAGGAGTCCGGCTGTCCCCCTTTTCGTTTTGGGTGGTTCCTGAGGGTGAAGCAGAGGTGGGTAAATTTTAATCTGCAGCACAGATGCAGCCCTATCGCTCTTCTAAACTCCTTGTTACTGTACAGGACTCCAATATTCTTCCATCACTAAAGTTTCCAAAGTCATTGTCTTTGAACCCTCCCTCTTCCTTATACCATATAATCATACCGTGTCATTTCTACTTCCCTACTGTTCACATCTGTCACTTTTCACTCAAAAAAAGGTATTTTAGGCCCTTGGAAAAGATACTGTTCAAATGACCTTGAGTCATTGAGAAGTTAAACAAGAGACTTGGGAAGAGTTTAACCATCGAACAAGCTAAAGTTAGTTTTAGAACACGGTCACACTGCTTTTGTTGGGGGGGAGGGGGGGAGATTTGTTGTGTTGTTTTTTTGTTTTGGTTTGGTTTTTCAAAATGCTCTCTAGAGGAAAACTTAACCAAGAAAGATCAGCCACTTAGCTTCCAGTCTACTTGGCGTTCTTATGAGGATGATGTAACCTTATTCCAGCCACTTGGAATTGTCATTTTAGAGCCAAAAGAGAAAGTCTCATTTGAAGATGCCTGGTGCCTAGGTCTTATGAAGGATAAGGACAGGGAGCCATCAGGTTACCATGGGATTCATACTGTGGGAGGAAGGGGGCTAGGATGGTTTTCTAAATCTTCCTGGTTGATATTTCAAGGCATCTTAGGGTTCAGCCATCTCTTCAGTCACCATCTGTAGTTTGATAGTTTCATGTGTTTTTCAATGGTGAGTGGAAGGCTCCTGCTCAGGTCCAGAAAAAGAAACCACCCTCATTCTGAAGTGTTATATTAAAAATTATGGGGATGGGGAGTTCCACAGAGGGAAGAGTTGTGACATGAGTATATTGGATAAAAAGGATAGGACACCCTCACCTTGGTGCCCATACACGCATGAACAGGCTGGCTATACCCATATCCAGCTATTGGACAACTACTTGACCTACAGGGCTAATTAGATTTAAATGAACAATTGTAGATCATGGAAGTATGATTCATGAGACTACAATTGACTTCCCATGTAAAGTAGGGTGAAAGATTTGTTTCTTTCGAGGATTTATACACACATAATCTACCTGCCCTGCAGAAAGGAATATGCCACTGAAACTGCCTTCCCATCACAGAGCATGTATGCCTTCATTTGCAGTCTTCCAGATGGGATCCATCTCAGCATCCTGAGGTGAAGTCTGCTTATGATCAGGGGTTGCTGGAGGTTCCCTTAGAGCCTAGACATTTATAATTATAAACCTGTTTATGCAGAAGTTATGAAGGGGGCATGTAAATATAGTCCTAAAAGTCCACCTGCTATCCTTCATGGGGGTTGCTTAGCCCATATCTTGCTACTCTCCCTGACATTAAACCAGGGAGCAGTTTGGTGTTCACCGTGCCACTCAGAAGCACAATGTTAGGCTTTCCTTCCTCCCTATTCCTCCACTTTCTCCTCCCTTATCCTCTCTGCTGTAGCATCCATACTGACAATCTGTCCCTGCCCTCCCCTCGTTAGGGGAGGGGAGAAACAGGAGTAGGAACTGCTTATTTAGCACACCAATATGAGCAAGTGTTAAAAATCAAAACGTGAAACCAAGAAGAAAATGCTGTCATTGAAACCTAAGCTTTCACCAATTTCTACTAGTGACCCCTCCCCCCACCAACAGTCTTCCAACAAGGAAAGAATTAAAAGAAAAAGATGATAGAACACTTTTTAATGCTTTCCTTTAATCTATAGAAGGAGAATGAAAATTTTCAGCTAGGCTTTCATTCTCAAAACCAGTTCTTTCCCATCTACACACAGATCCTCCAGAAAGGTAGAACAACTCTTTGGGAATCAAGCCCCACCACTGAGCTTAAAGCTTTTCTAGAGGCCCAGAAAATTTGTAGAGAAAAGCTTAGTCCAACCATTAGCAATGCAAAGGCAGAAGTCTAATCCAAACCACCTTCTCAATTTGTCTTTTTCCTTTGGGAGAGAAAAAACACTTTTATTCTCAGAAATTTTGTCTCTCCCTTTATGAGATTAAGTGAATCAAGAAAATACCTTAAAAGAACTTGGGGACAAATAAATGACCAAACTCTGCCTCTTAAAGGTTGCTTGCTAACAGCCTTGGGAGGAATCTCCTGCCTGTGGAGCACCGATGGCCCCTAAGCCAACCTTGAGGTTCTCACCTACTAACTCACTACTGCTATAACCAGAAGGAGGATTCATGGGCTTTGGTCACATGTCCTTTCTCTTGGACAGTGGCATTAGAGGCCTCCCTCTGCTCTTGAAACTGGTCTTTAATCAGTTTCCCAGTGTCATTTATGCAGTCATGATGCAAGCTTTGGATAGGGAAGGGAATAAGCTTTTACAACACCTATGTGCCGGGCTCTGTATTGCCTCCTATTTGCCCCATTTTACAGAAGAATCAGGCAGGCAGAGTTTAAGTGACTCGCCCAGGGTCATACAGTTAATACGCATTTGAGGCCAAATTTGAACTCATGTTTTCCTGACTTCAGGTCCACCCCTTTATGCACTAGGATTGCCTGCCTTCCCAGGATGGCCTACAGGTCATCAGGGCCTTCGATGAAGGCCTTCAAACTGACCAAGGGTCCTGATTTTGAGCATCAAGTTGCTCTTACAGCAATGTTTGCTGCTATAAGAACATAATAAAAGACCTGTCTCACATCTGTTAGTATGTATCACTGCAAAAGAACAAGCTAGGATGGGGGAGGGGGAGGGCATAAGGGAGAAGTGAATGGGGAAAAAAGACAGGAGCAAATCCACCCCCCAGTCATATCCCACTGCCTGCCAGGAGCTTCGGCTGCAATGCAATTCTGTTTCTTTTGGCAGAAGCAAACAAGCCAGCCAAAGCTGAACTCCTTTTATTAGATTGAAGGCAAGTGAGAGAATTAGCAAATAAATGGTCAAAGGATGTGAACAAGCAAATTTCAAAGGAAGAAATCCAAGCTATCAATAACCATGTGGAAAAATGCTTCAAACCATTAAGAATTTAGAAATTAAAGTAGCCCCAGGATTCTACCTCACACCTATCAGATTGACAAAGATGACGAGGAAAATAGCTAATGTTAGAAGGACTGTGGGAAAATACACAGAAATGCCTTGTAGGTCTCGAAGCTTATGGCCTACCCTTTCTGGAAAGCAGTTTGGAACTCTACTCCCCATGTAACCAAACTGAGCATACCCTTTGACCCCACAATACCACTATTGGGCTTCCAAAGGGATGAGAGAAATCAGAAAGAACACAGAGATGCAAAAATATTTATAGCAGCCCTTTTGGCAGTAACAAGGAACTGGAAATTAAAGGCATGCTCATCAGCTGGGGAATGGCTGAAGAAATGATGATATATTCATATAATGAAATATTGTTGTATGACAAGAAATGAAGAGACTTTCAGAGAAACCTGGGCAGATTGGAATAAACCAATTTAGAATGAAGGGAGCAAAACCAGGACAATTTACTTAACAATAACATTGTAAAGACAAATTTTGATAGACAAGAATGAATGAAATGACCAGCTCTAACTCTAGGGGACCTATGATAATGCATGTTACCCATCTCCTGACAGAAATGATAGTTTCAAGATGTAGAATGAGACGCTTTTGGACATGCTCAGCTCAGGAGTTCGTTTTGCTCGACTGGGCACATTGGTTACAAAGGGTTTAGTTTTCTTTTTGGTTTCCCAGTGGGTGAAAAATTGGGGGAGTTGAATATATGCTTTTTGTTTTTTAAGAAAAGGTACAGCAGAAAAGAAAAAATGAAACAAGGAAAAGTATAGACTTTCCCCTCACTGAAAGGCAAAGGTTTCAGGCTCCTATTGGAGAGCTTAGGGGAGGAGAGAAAATACAGGATCAACCCTTTGGTGTAATTGAACACAGCGTCCCCGGAGATCTCTCTGGTACCTTTTAGCTCTAAAACTACAGTTCAGGGTGGCTGGAGTAGGTTAGGTCGTTTTCATAAGGATGCCAAAGAAATTAGAAGTTTAGGAGCTAATTTTTCATGGTCAAGAGGTTTTCTTCTGGACAGCATTTTGAAAAAGCAAAAAACTGAAGAAGGCGATGTGGGGAAAGCTAGATTCAAATCCTGCCTCATACACTGACTAGTTGTGTGATCCTGGGCAAGTCACTTAATCTTTTTTGTGCCTCAGTTTTCCCATCTGTAAAACGAAGGGACTGGTCTCAATAACCTCTAAGATCCTAGTTGTAAATCTATGATCAGTTGCGGAAGTAAACAAGATGGCCAAGGTAGAAGATTGTACAAAGAAAAGAGGAAATGATCTCAAGAGAATGACTGTCTGGAATAGGATGAAGAGCAAGCAAAGAAGATGAGGCAGGAGTGGTTGGACAGGTAGGAGGAGAAAATGAAAAGCAGGGGTCAATAGTGTCAAAAGTAACAGAAGTCAAGGAAGATGAAGACTAAAAAAAAATTGGGTTTGCTGATTTGGACTAATGTTTATTAAGGTTCTTCCCTCCCCTAAACAGGGATTCATTTTTCCCTAAAAGGAGACAAAACCATCTCTGGAACCTGATTGACCCTTGCAAATCAAGAAGGATTTTTTCAGAAGGTAGGACTTAAGGCAAGCCTTTTTTGTTTTTTTGGAAGCAATGGGGCTTAAATGACTCAAATCCTGACCCACTGCTTCTGCTCTGTCCTCTACCCCACCTAGCCACCCCTTAAGCTAAAACTTGAAGGAAGTCAGGGTAGCCACTGTTGAGACAGATAGACTGACCAATTCAAAGACAGAGAATTCCAGGCAGGAAGGACAACCAGTGAAAATGCAGGAAGACTGAAAAGAAAGGTAGGAGGGGGCCAGGTTATGAAGGCTTTCTTTAAAAGCCAAACAGAGGATTTTCTGTTTGATTCTGGAAGTGATAAGGAGCCATAGGAATTGACTTAATAGTCAATCAAATCATTTTGACAGGTGAGTAAAGAATGAACTGGAATGGGGAGAGAACTAAGGAAGGGAGACCAACCAGACAGCTGTAGCAGTAGTCCAGGCATCCTGGTCATTCAGCTTTGAAGCTAGCTCTCCTCTTTGACAAACTGCCTCCCTCACTAGTATTTAGTGTAGACTGATAGATCTGGAGATGGAAATTTACTTGGTCAGTTAAAACTATTCATTGATTCATTTTTCTCTAATTAGCAGGAAAAAATCAATGTAATTAAATAAAAGCTTGTTCTATTCCCATCTTTTCCCAGTTTTCATTCCTTGGACAATTGGTAGACTGGGGATGGGTGCCATAGAAATTTAACAAGTAGAAGTCCCAAGACAACCACACAGTCAGTGTTTGACTCTATTTACAAAGCTTTAGTTCTAGATTTAGTTTAGGTTTAAGTTTCTGGCTGTAATCCAAATTTAAATTTAACACTTCACTGCCTAAGGGACCTTGCAATTTGAAGGAACCTTCTGTTAAATCCTTTTGTGAAAGTGAACTATCACTCCCTAATTGGTCTTTTATTGGCCTGGATTTACATAAAGATTGGCAGCTATTAAAAAAAAAATACACAGGAAGCACAGAAGAAATGCATGGTATGGTAAAGAGAAAAAAAGGTAGCCTATATGGAAGTCCTTGGATAAGGTCTGATGTCTCCTCTCTCCTACCTTCCCCTCCACTCCCATCTTAGGTTCTAAAAATATAATTGGGCTCTTCCATTTTAAAAAAAGTTTCCTTTTTTCCCATATAAATATGGCTTCCCCACAATCATCATCAAGTTTTTCTTATCAAATCCAGAGGCCTAGAAATTTAATGACAACATTCTTTTGAAAGAGGCAGTTCATCTCCCAATGATCCTCCCTTGATGGCAATTTAACTATTATATTGGTTAAGAAGAAAGTCTCCATTTTTAAAACATAGAAAGAAAAGCCACATGTTGGAGTGCTCCGGAAGTAAAATATGCATTTGCTCCAAATAAGCTATCTTTATAGACAGCTGGAGCTTAATTCCAGTTTACACATTTCTGAAATGAGGGAAGAACCTTCAGTTGTTGAACTTTGTTATCTGACATTTAGACTGAAAAAAGAAACCAAGAAAAGTTGAGTGCAATAATGGGGGTCATTATTGCATCAGCTGACTTGCTCAGTGGCTTTCAGAAAGAGTAACAGTATAATCGTAATGAAGCCGAATGCTAGAAAATAATAATGATGGTCCCAGGTTCTAGGTTAGAGCTCTCCATGTTGGAATGTTCTATGGACTAGAATTGTAGGCCACAGTGACAGATTATTATGTTGCAAGAAGCAACACAGTGAGCTGGAAGACATGGAATCCATCTGCCAGGATTCCTTCATAGGATTATCAGACAATTAAACCAGAATCACCGTTAAAGTGACATCTGAAGCAAGAGAAAATGATCAAAAAAGGGTCTAGAAGGCCCTTCAGTTAGTTTCTTTATGGGAAAAAGTACTCAGATGAAATCCTTGTTCTGAAATGTTCTCTCTAAAATCTAGAAGATAATTGATGTCTGAAATGTAGTAAAGTGATTAAAGTTATAATATCACTGTTCAATAAAAAGACTAAATTAAATTATAGATCAAATCAAAACTAGAAAAGATGAAGAAACAGAAAAAGAAGTCAAAGAACATTCTTTCCCTGGCATTCCTGGAACAATTAAAAATTTCTGAAGTTAGAAGGCTAAGTTTGACTTAGAGCTCCTGAAAATTAAAGAGAAAAAAAAAATGAAGGAAGAAGCTAGGGGAAAAAAATAAGTGGAAAACAGCTGTTCCAAACAGATCATAATCTTGACACATCCGGTCTATTCAGTTCCTAGAGGAAACTGGCAAAAGCAGGGAAGTGAATGAATCTTTGTTCTAAGACAACAGGAGAATGAGTCTGATGGTAATTCTGTTGATTTAGAGAGTGACTAAACCAGGGAGTCTTAACCTGGGATCTATGAGCTTGGTTTTTTGTTTGTTAGTTTTTCTTTTTTGTGAATTTGTTTTTTAAAAAAATATTTTGATAACTATTTCAATTAATAGTTGTTTTTGAAATTCTTTATATTTTATTTTATGTATTTAAACATGATTCTGATAATGAGTCCATAGGCTTCCTCAGGCTTCCAAAGAAATCTACAACACAAAAAAAGTTAAGAACCCCTGGACTAAATGGACTAATGAACTGGCCGTTAGCTACATGGGAATCCTTCCTTTTATCTCTATTTGCAGAGAAGTTGGAATGCCACAGCATCCTGTGGTTATGTTAAGTATATATTGGCTTTAATTTTAAAAAAGAATCTTAATTTTTAGGATAATGTTCTTTGGATGACTTTCACCATTGTGCTTGAAACTTGAAAAAAATGATAATCACCTTCACCCAAATGATAATCACCCATCCAGGGACGCAAAAAAAAAAAAGAGAGAGATAACCAAGCATGGGCCTATATGAGAGAGTACCTCACTCTGGTTGGTTGGTTGGTTTTAACTTCTATTTTTTTTCATTTAAGAAACAAATATGTTTAAATTAAAATGTCTCTTCCACTACCCTTCTCACCATTAATCAATATTTAAAATTCTTCAATACATGTCTATACAGTCTGGTAAAATAAATACATCCTTCAGTCATGTCCAAAATGCATCTCTCTCTACAGTTTCAGTTCATCACCTTTTGTCAAGAGAGGAGGGGCATCGTTTCATCTTTATTCTTTTGGACTCATGGTTCATCACTGCATTAATCGGAGTTCTTGAATTAGAGTTAATTAATTCAAGTCTTTCAAAACTTTTTCTCTATAATGTTTTTATCATGATATGTTATTCTCCTTTTGTTCATTTTTCATCAGTTCATAAAGATCTTCTCAGTTTCCTTTGAAATCATCCATTTCATCATTTCTTATGGAACAATATTATTCTATTAGATTCATATGCCACATTTTGTTTAGTCATTCCCCAATAAACCCCCCCACATCCCTTAGTTTACAATTTTTGACTACCACAAAAAGAGCTGCTATGAATATTTTTGTAGATATAGATCCTTTTCCTCTTTCTTTGATTTCTTTGGGGTCTAGGCCTAGTAGTGTTATCACTGGATTAAAGGGGATGCACAGTTTGGTAACTTTCAGGACATAGTTCCAAATTGCTTTCCAAAATGGCCAGGCCAATTCGTACCTCCACCAACAGGACAGTAATGTACCTGTTTTCCCATAGCCCAGCCAACATTTGTAATTTTCCTCTTTTCGTCATCTTTGCTAGTCTAATAGGTATGAAGTAGAACTTTAAAGTTGTTTTAATTTGCATTTCTCTAATTCTTAATGATCTAGATCATGTATTCATATAATTGTTGATAGGTCGGATTTCTCCATTTGAAATTTGCCTGGTTATATCCTTTAACCACTTATCTATTAGGGAGCAGCTCTTACTCTTATGCATTTGAATCATATTAATATACATATGTATGTATGTATATATATATGTGTGTGTGTGTGTGTGTAAATTATGAAGTGCCTGGCATATAGCCATTGTTGACTATCATATGTCTTAGGAAAGAGACCTTCATCAGAGAAACATTGCAAAGCAGTTGTAATGTGGTAAAAATTAGAAGTTGTTCATTTTATCCTGTGTGAGCTTCTGTCATTTGGTTGGTCATGATCAGAATGGATCAGAAAGATCATTTCTTCCTAGGTCTTCTAATTTGTTTACGATCTGACCTTTTATATTTAGATCACATATCAATTTGAAACTTATCTTGGTATATGGTAGGAAGTGCTAACCTGAACCTTCTGTCCAGTTTTCCTAGCAGTTTTTGTCAAATGAATCCTTCCCCCAGAAACTAGAGTCTTTGGGTTTCTCAAACACTATGCTAAGATGTTTGCTTCTATTTGTGTATACCCAATCTGTTCCACTAAACAACTTCTCTCTTTTTTGAACCAGTACTAAATCATTTTTAATGATTACTGCTTTGTAAGTACAGTTTGAGATCAGATACTGATAGGCCCCCCTGTCCTTTCCATTTTTTAAATTATTACCCTTGAGTTTTTTAACCATTTATTCTTCCCTGAGAATTCTATTATTTTTTTCTAGCTCTATAAAATATTCTCTTAGGATCCTGATTGATGCAGTATTGAGTGAATTAATTTATGTGGTGTTGCCATTTATATTAGATTGGTTCTGCCTACTCACAAACAATGTTTCTCCAATTATTTGAGTCCGTATTTTATTTTATAGTTAGATTCACATAGTCCCTGGGAGAATCTTAGAAAAATATCTTTCTAAGCAGTTTATAGGTTCTATAGTTATTTTGAATGGAATTTCACTTTCTAGCTCTTTCTTCTGACTTTTGTGGGTTATTTAAGGAAATGGTAATGATTTAGGAGGGTTTCTCTTATATCTAGCAACTTTCCTAAAATTATTAATTGTATCATTTGCTCTTTGCTGCCATTTCTTTGCAGAAGTGGAGGGCTATGGGTTTGGAACATTGCAAATAATATCAGGCTTTTTAAAATATGTTACTTTTGCTGAAATGTCATATCCCCTCTTTTTCCTTTTTTGTTGTAAGGGGTGGCTACCTGACATATAGCCTCAGTTTAAGGAGAGCATATTTCAAAGGATTCAAGAAAAGAGTAGGAAGGATCCCATAGCCTAGGGTCCTAGAGGAGAAATGAGGCCTAACTGAAGACACAAAGATGTCCCAAACCTGAAACTTGAAAAAAAAAAAAGGTATGCTGAATGTAAACAATGTCTTCTTAAAACCACACCAAGACTTACTTAAAACTTCTCTCTCTAGCCTTGGAGATGTCACTGAAGGAATGTTAAGAGGTCTCCATGCCAATTAACAGTGATTTCTGGGTATTTCTTCATAAGCATCCTAAAAAATACTTTAGTTCTTGAAGTTACTGTGCTTTGTCAACCCCTCTGTTAGTAGATGGTGTTGAAGAGTTGTCATGGTCCCCAAACTCATCAATGTGCATTCCACCTGGTGAAGAGCCCCTCTGACTCAATGATTGGTAGCCTAGTCCTTGGAGGACAGACTTAGAATCTGTCACCAGGAACATTCTTCAGGAAGCTGAAAAGAAAATCTAAAATATCAGTGAAGGTTAATGTGGTTTAGTAGAAAACTGGGAATTGGGCAAGTCACTTAACTTGCCTCAGTTTCCTCATCTGTAAAATGGTGGTGATAATAGCACCTACCTCATAGAACTGTTGTAAAGATCAAGAGATTTTATATATATATATATATATATGTATGTATGTATGTGTGTGTGTGTGTACATACACACACATAGCTTTGCAAACCTTAAAATATATGAAATGTCAGTTATTATTGTTATCCTCTTGGATGGTCTATATATAAATGGGTACCTTGAATAAAATCACAAAACTCTTAGATATGACAGTTCAGAGCTTCTGCTTCGGAATGTTTTCTGTTTTTTGTGATGGCAGCCTTCCAAGTTTCCTACTGAAATATATACCCTTTTCCCCTCCCTCTCCATCACCCTACAGCAAAGGCTAAAGTTTGGGACTGCTTTCTTTGGAAATATGGAAAACATGGGATGTGAACATCCAAAGACACCTGAAACTCAAGGAAATAATGAGTAAATGAGAACACATCTCCCCAAACTGGAGCTGAGCCATTATAAACATTATTCGGTGGGATCCATCAACTGTCTTATAAATAAATAACAAAGTCTGTCAAGCCCGTCTCTGTTTTTCAATTCATGTCACATCCAAACCCTCCTGCCATCAGAATCTGGTTGTGATTATTCAAAGATAACAGACCTCCTCTTTCTCAGCCTTTTGGAAATCTTTGGTGAGCAATTACCATGACTTCACTATGAATATTGTCAAATCTTGTCATTTTCGACATGTTACAACATTTCTAAAATACATTTCTTTCTGTCTACTCACACAGCCACTTCCCTAGGTTCAGAACTTCATCACTCCACACCTAGATGACTGCTTTAGCCTTCTAATGGGTCTCCCAGTCTCAAGACTCTCCTGGCACCAGTCTATCCTCCACTAGATTGTTATTTTCCCAAAGAGCTGCTCAATAAATTTCCTGTTACCTCTGGGATCAAATATAAAATCCTTTGTCATTTAAAGCCCTTCACAACCTGTCCCCTTTCTATCTCTAAAGTCATCTAACACTCCACTCCCTGCCATGTTGTCTGTGATCCAGTAACCCTGGCTTGCCATTCTCTGCACAGAACATTCTATCTCCTGATTCCTCCTCTGCACTAGCAGTCCTCCCAGGCCGCTACAATACTCTTCCCTCTCACCTCTACCTCCTAGTTTCACTGACTTCCTTCAGATCCTACTTTTTCCAATAACCCTTCACAGACTTCCAGTCTGCCCTTCCTCCCTCTAGTCCTTTCCTTCTGAAATTACTCTCCATTTTCAGTGTATATATATCTTGTTTATACAGATATATATATGTATACATATATACATGTATACAGTTATATATGTATATGTATGTGTACAATTGTACATGTATATGTAGTTATATATGTACATATACAGTTATATATACATATATGTATATGTGTCTTTGTGTGTGTGTATGTGTGTGTGTTGTCTCACCCATAAGAATGGAGTTCCTTGACCCCAGGAACTTGGGGTTTTTGTTGCTTTTTTGTTTTTTTACTTTGTGTCTAAGTTCTGGCATATTACACATGCTTAATAAATGCTTGCTGACTGGCTTTTAATGAATGAATATAGCAGATTTAGGATGTTCAGACAGATGAGTTAACCTCTAACTTCCCAATGTGGGTTAAGAAGCCCTCCTTTCCAGTTTTAAGAACTCAAAGTTCTTTGACTGCTGACAGTGGGAAAACCATCTGAACAATGTTATATCAATTTGAGGAAAATAATTGTCATATCACATTTTCCCTTCTTATATGAGTGTTTTGGAATCACTGAGAATGTAACTGTTCACTTCATGTGAATGTCCAGAATGATTTACCCTCTGAGAAAAATTCCCTCCAGTTCCTACTATTTAGTGGGAAATAAGTTGGCTTTCTCTAGAAATCCTCTATTTGACTTTTATATTTCTTCATAACCAATCCCTTCCTTCTTACCCCTTATTTTCATCCACATTCTGTATGATCTAGTGACACTCTCCAGCCCACCTATCCAGTCTTCCCTCCCAGCCCTATGCAGAAGGGGCCAGCCATTCCCACGAAATACCGCCTATACCCCAAGAAAAGTCAACCTAGCTGAAACACCAAGCAGGTCACACTGAGGGAGAGACAGAAGGTGATATGTGTCAGGGAAGCCAAGGCACCACCACCACCTTGACCACCATCTCACATGAGACCATGATGGAGACACCCCAGCACCCTGAACAATGCCCAGTGCCCTCAGCCATCACCCTTTGGAGAGGTAGCCTGGCAACTACTTCTGCACATATTATAGCCAAAGCTACTGAAGGAAAACCCAGGAAAGAAAGCATTTATCACCAAAGACTTTGGTTCTGTTAAATGTCAAATCATCAAGAACTCAGATGATTGCCTTTGCTGCTTTGCCACTGCACCCTAAGGACCATGGGACCTTTCTATCTATCTTACAGCTGAAACCTTTCATGTGTGTTGTCTCCCCCATTAGGTCATGAGCTCCCTGAGAGCAGGGACTGTTTTACTTTTCTATTTGTCTCCTGAGGGCTTAGCACAGTGCTTTCCATACCATGAGTCCTTAATAAATGCTGTATTCATTCATTCGTGACAGTATCAGGGACCTATCTCATGGATGGTGTTTAAGATTATAGATTTAGAACTGGAAAGAGCCCTGGATGCCTCAGAGGATAAGAAAGGTGAGGTTATTTGCTTAACATCACGTGGGGACAGAATGGAGGAGCCAGAGGAACAGAATAAAGGCCTTTTGGCTCAGAATCCCCTGTGTTCTTGTTTTACTGCCCCATCCTGCCTTAACACCCTTTAAGGTTTGCAAAGTACTTTACATCTCTTGGCCTCATAAGTCCCCTCACCTTTTAAGTTTGTGTTTTCTTCATGAGGAAATGCTAGTGATCCCCTCTCTACCACTTCAAAGTACAGTACCACCCTGGGCCCCAGGTTCTGCAGTAAGTAAGAAGGTGACCATTTTTCAGGCTGTGAGTACTGTGGTTTGTGTGACCTTGATCTCGTTCACCCTGCATGTGCAGCAATAGCATTACTGGCAAAATGGCATCTCCAAAATGATCTCGCCTTTGGGTGACTTCCAAGCCACATATTGACAAATACCATTCCTTAGTCCTGCAACCCTAATGGCTCATCTTTCCAGAGAACTTCATTATTCTCCAATAGGAGAGACTGTTGGCCCTCAAATTGTTCTCTCTGACACAACCTATTCTAAGCTGGTCCCACCATGGTACAACTTAATTGAATGAGGAAAAACTAGAAATCCAAGGCATAGAACATGGAGAATTCATTAATACTCTGCAGCATGGTCAATTGATATGCCATGCTTTCCTCACAGAGATTTTCCCCAAAGCAGAGGCAATTATGTTACAAGAACTCTGAAGCAAGAACAGGGAAGGGTTTACTTCTTTCTTCCTCCCAAACTCAAGAATATGAAATTCTAGGGAATTTGAAGAGAGGAAAAAAAAACACACTGAGGCAATGAATCCCACTAGCCAAAAAATAACAGAAAACATTCCCAGCTAAACTGAGTTCATTGCTTTGGGGAAGTAATTGTCCAAAATATTTAACAAAAATAATTCAAAGAGGAACTAGATTCTGAAGAGGAAATTGTGGGAACCTCAGGGGAAATAACCATTCCATCCCAGAATCTGTAAGAGAGAAGAATACTAGATGTAGTGTAGCATCTACCCTAGATTGGGGAAACATTTCAAATTTCAATTGGAAAAAAGATTACATAACACCCCCATGATTCTATAGCCCAGGAGAGACAGGAAGCTCTGATGAATAAAATTCTGAAGAACAAATGAGAAGGGATTCTGATGAATGCGAAAGGGGGCAGTTATCTAAAGAGACCAGGGAAGTTATCAACAAACTCAGATTTTTTTTTAAAGGATGCATCATCCATAAGGATGAAGCTGGAGGATGTCTAGACAAGCATAGCATGATTCTGTAAGAAAAGTATCAGGAGTGCTAGAGCTGAGAATGAGCAGAGAGAGTCAAGGAATGTGGCAAAGAGGAAAACCAATAGAGGGATACAATTTCTGTTCTGGGTGGTTGATACAATGTTAATTCATGTTGAGGAAAAGAAAAACAAATGGTTCAACATGTGTTCTGCTTCTGAATGGTGAAAAATCTCTGGCCTGGAAAAGGCTGAATTAAAATAGTCGATAGGGAGTTTACACTCAATATAAGTAGCACCTCATTGCCTGCAGGGAGTTCCAGTCACCCAGACAAATTGCTTGCCAGGGTTTTGAAAGATTTGCCAGATGTCATTTCTAAGCCACAGCCAGTGAACTTTACAAGACGATGGAGAATAAGAGAAAGGGCACGGGACTGGCTAGAGGACAAATGGCCAACTTTCAGAAACGGGTAGAGAATGGAGTCTGCAAATTATACACTAATGAACTTATCTTCAATTCCTGGCCAAAATCGCAGAAAATATCATTAAGGAAATGATTATTAAACATTTGGAAAAG
This sequence comes from Notamacropus eugenii, assembly GCF_028372415.1. Lineage (NCBI taxonomy): Eukaryota > Metazoa > Chordata > Mammalia > Diprotodontia > Macropodidae > Notamacropus > Notamacropus eugenii. The sequence goes on from NC_092877.1 coordinate 140,351,943, forward strand.
GAACAGTTGATCACAAAAAACTGTCATGGCTTCCTCAAGTGTAGGTCACATCAGATGAACTCCACTGACAGAATTAAACTGATAAAAGGGATGCCAGTTTATCTAGATTTTTACTAAGATGTGACAGATTCTCCATACCATTCTCATGAATATGACAGAGGTGTCAAATTCAGTGCCCACTGGTACAAGCTACCACAAAACTCTAACGTGCTGCTGAACTAAATGTAAATGTAATTGGGAAATGTGTAACAAACTAAATTAAACTATAAGATAACACAGATAATGTTAATTGGCTTTCTAAAAGAAACCTACAGGGCTCTGCAGGGATACATTCTTATTTGAGTTTGACAACACTGGCAATGATACTATAAATCAGATGTGTTCAGATCTGGTTGGAAAGGTATCATGGGGTAGTGAAAAGAAAAAAGACACAGCTTTTGTATCAGAATTCTGAGTCAGAATAACTGCTGCTCTTAGAACTCTGAGCATAGGTGTATACCTATGCCTCAGGCAAATGAACTGTCAAAGCAGACCACTTAATGTGGTCCCTGAATATTAGAGCTGGTAGATTCCTTGGGGCATTCAGGTGGTACAGTAGATAGAGTGCCAGGCCTGGAGTCAGGAATACCTGAGTTCAAATTTGGCCTCAGACACTAGCTGTGTGACCCTGCACAAGTCACTTAACCCTGTTTGCCTCAGTTTCCTCATCTGTAAAATGAACTGGAGCAGGAAATGCCAAACCACTCCAGTATGTTTGCCAAGAAAACCCCAAATGGGGTCACAAAGAGTTGGACACAACTCAATAACAACAACAAAGAGCCTTTAGATCCTCTAATTCAACCCCATTATTTTATAGATAAAGAAGGCAAGGCACAGAGCAGTGCTATTTTAGTGGCAGAGTTGACAAGAGCCTAAAACTCTTGACTTCCAGTTCAAGTAGGAGGGAAAAGCAGGTCCAGGGAGTAGTAGGGACAAAAGTGTGAATTAGCAGAGGAATAGAGGACATCTGGATAATAGGATCCAAGAAAGGAAATAGATAAACAACTGTGAGCCATCTTGGAACAAAATATATTTTGCAACCACTATCCACAAATAATTCAGTATAACTGTTATGTATATTCTACCTTTCCTAGAAACCCAAAGAGTAAAGCCAGTTAGATTCTGAGGGTCAGATTGTGGTAGAGATTTGGGCTCTCGTGACGTCCTGTGGTCTAATCAAAGTAAACTTCTCATTATACTTTTCCCTTCCTCTTCTTCACCCCACTATTCATTGGTAAACCACAGGGAAGATTGGTTCCTGATGTTTCAGAGAGCTGTGTGTGTATGTATTTTCTATTATCTTTAAAGTGCAGTCCTCCGTTAATATAGGCAATAATGTAACTGAAGCTTATAGATTTTTTATTAAAGTTTGCAAAATGCTTTAACTGCAGTAATCTTCTTGGAGCATCTTAACAACTCTGTATGGTCTGTTCTACTTTGACTACAGGAACTTTTTTTTGGTATTTGTTCAAAATTTAAAAAAATTCAAAACCAGCTCTGTTTTGTATCATTATCCTAAATGTAGAGATAATAAAACTGAGTTTTAGTCTAATCCTTCTTAATGCTTAGTGACTTCCCTCTATTAATGATCTTCAGCTTATCCTTTATAGATCTTGGTTGTACATAATTGCTTGCGTGCTATCTCTCTCATTAGACTGTGAAGTCTTTGAAAGCAAGAATTGTCTTTTGTCTTTCTTTGTATCCTAAGAGCTTAGCGCAGTGCCTGGCATGTACATCATAGGTGCTTAATGGATGATTGTGGGCTGGCTTGTCCATGGTCACACAGCTACTAAGTGCCCACAGCAGGGCCCCTGAGTCATGCAGTCCATTACACAGAAAAGTGCTTTTTCTGAAGTACAGTGAGTTCCCTCTCTCCCTGCTTTCATGGCAAACACTGAGTGGATGTCAGCAAAGTGGGGAGGGGGATGCAAGTATTTCTTCCAACTATTGTTAAAAAAAGACTTTAAAGACCTATGTTCATACACATGTTTGAAATCCATGTCACACTTTTTGCCTTCATAATTTGAAAGTTGAAATTTTATGATTTTTTTCCCTTTCAAGGCAGAAACCTCCTTATAAAAATGCTGGAAGGTATGTGTTGCTCTGGGGCCATGTTCCTACAGAGATGAACCCAGTACTGTTTGTAAATTCCACTAAGCAAAAGGGAATTTCTTTTTCACTAGGGAATAAGCTATTTTCTCCAAGACTCCATTCTTAGAAGAGACACAATTATCTCTATGTGCAGTTTGCATGATAGTTTACTTAGAAAGTCCCAGAGATTCAGAAAAAAAAAGGTTTCATTCTTTGTATTTATATAATGCTTAGCATAGGGTCTGGAACACAGAAGGTGCTTAATAAATGCTTTTAGATTGATGATTAATACCTTCTGTAAGGTATCAGAGTACAACATAAATTCATGAAAAATTATCAAGTAAAGAATCATGGAGAGATCCCATTCATACTAACTATGAAATGAATAAGATACCTGGGAGTAAACATAGTAAGACACACTCAAAACACAAATGTAATTACAAAACACCATAAAAATAAAGGCTTACATAATTAAATGGTTGGGTCACACCAATATAATAACAAATGATGTTACCCAAAATCATTTATAGATTTAGTGCTAAACCAACCTATCAAAGGGCTTATCTTTTATAACTAGACAAATTACAAGACTCTTTTGGAAGAATTTTAGAATTGAAATTTAGAAATTTAGAATTTCAATATGGAAAAAAATTGTGAAAGTAGAGTAGCACTTGCATATTCTGATAAATTCCTAATTTCTTTAATGTGGATCCTCATTACTGGTTCAAATCACAATCTCCTCGTCCTGTCTGATTAATGGGTTCTTTCATAAACTATTCACAGCAGACCTACGCAATAATGCCTTTTGTTCTCACCCACACTTTGGTCATGGTATCTAGCAGCAACTCTCCCAGAAGGAGGGACACGTTTCTGTAGCTCAAGAATTTGTGGTTTTGAGATAATTTGAGGCAAAATTAAGGGAGCAGAAAGAAACTCCAGAGACATGTATATAGAAAGCCAATCACTTGAGGGATAAAGCAGCTTTGAGGAATGGGACCTATGGAAGCAGAGAAGAGAGTCCACTATGGAAAGAAGCAGATCTTAGGAAGTCAGCTGAGCAACCCATCTAGCAGAGATGTTGCACTCAAGGGGAGCTTTATGAGGACTCTATGAAAACAGAAAGGACAACCTTATCAAACCAAGAGTTGTGAGTTATCTTTGCCACGCTTGTATCCTATGCACATGCCTCACTACCACTGTATATTCATATATTTAATATGTCTTTAAAAAAAACATGGATGCTATATGTATTTGTGAGAGAATGTACCCCAGGTTTATAGGAAAATGTTTTGTAGCGACTGCACATAGTAGATGTTTCTTGACTGACTGACAAAATACTCCATCCTAAAGTTATACCAGTTGCTGGAAACTTCACCATTACCACTCCACTTCTATCATCTTGCTTTCCTCCAGTTTCCAGTTTGGCTCAGGAACGCCTCACCTTCCATCACCATGTTCACTCAAGAATATCTCTTTTGCCCTATATTTCTTTTCTTTTCTGAGACTATATGGTTTCTTGGTACATACTTCCTTGAAGTTCCATGGAGCTTTGCAGGTTTCCTTTCATGGAATAGGTGTCTATGTCAGGAGCAAATGACTCAATGGTAGCCTTAATGCAGTATCAGCAGGCCTGTGATGATATAGGGAAAGGAAGTTTCATGCCTAAACAAGTAGTTATTATCAGTAGAAGAAAGAAATCTCAAATGCTTTGCACAGCTAGGCATCTTCAATTCCCAAACAAAGTCCTCTTCTTTCAACCATTTTAACTTTGTTAACAAGGAATTAACCTTCATATATTCTTCGTGTCTTGTGCCTGTGGAATCTGTCCATCTGTGGATAAGGATCATAGGCTTAGAGCTGGAAGGGCCCTAGTACAACCCCTCATTTTACAGATAAGAAAATAGGCCAAGAGAGATTAAGTGGCTTGTTCAAAGTACCACTTCCATGGGTAGTGAGTGCTAAGATTCAAACCCAAGTTATCTGAATTCTAATACAGGGCACCAAAATTCACACCATGGCACAAAGTGCACTTTGGATACTCCCTGTCTAGTGAGTGTGGACATTATGGAGGTGAGATGTTGTTCACCTAATCAGATGTGGTTGCTTTGACTGTCAGTTTTGCTTAGTTTTGTCTTTGTTCTGAAGGAAGGTTCCATGTTGGGGGTTGGGGGAGAGAGGAAAAGGGCAAATGGAGTGTTGGGCAGTGACTGTTTTTTAAAGGCATCAACTGAAAAACAAAAACAAATGAAAATAAAGTTAGTGTATTAAACCTGGAAGGGGGTCACAGTTGTCATGCAAGCTCAACATGGTGTGTGAGACCACAGCGATCAGGGCCATTTGCTGAAAAAATATTTGCTTATGGTTTCATTTCGGGACGTCCCCTTGGCTGGCCAGCTGAACAGGCTCAGTGGGCCAGGTGTGCCTGGATGGGGAAAGAGCTGGAGAGCCTCTGGCCAAATCTTTTTATATTCAAATACAAAGAACCAGAGAGAAAGCTGTGTTAACTATCTGGATTAAGAGGGCAGTGGGGGAGGGGGCTTGGATCACTTCTAGCCCCTGACCCCACCTCCTCCACTTCCCCTCCAATGATAGTAAAAGCTTGGAGCCCACTGAATGGGACTGGGCTAAAATTCAGTCTAAATTCCTTCAGTCTGATGGTGGTTGTTTTCTTTTTAAAATTCATTTAGAGCAATCTGTCCTGGAGTACTCCGACATCTTATTTCCTCCATTAGTTTGAAAACTGATTTTAAAGTCCTTCTCTACCTGCCAACTTTGATCCAAGACCACCCCAGCCCCCACCCACCCAAAACAAAACAACAAAAACAAATGGCTTTGGTTTCTGGCTCAGAAATTTCTGTATCCACCTTGCCAATAGGCTTGGGACTGCAGATTAGTCAAATTTACTGAGAGTGCATGTGTGGAAAGCACAGAACCCAGCTGGGAAAGTGCAGGGCTTCCCATGCCTGGAGCATTTCAAGTACTCTGGGGTGAAGTGAGTTGACAGATTTTCATGAATCAGTGTTGTCTGCTGAGATTTTCTTGTTTGCTCTGTTTTGAAAGTGGCACCAAAGTCCTGGATTGACCCTGGGTTTGGCTGCAACTGGCAGTTTTTTTGGACCTTGAATCAAGTCAAATCAGCAAGCAACTTATTAAGAGTTTACTATGTGCCAAGCACTGTGCTAGGGACTGAGTTTGAAAAGAAAGGCAAAACCATGCCCTACCCTCAAGGGGTTTGTAAAATGGAGCCAACACCATGCAAGTGATTGTACAAACTGAAAGAATTTTTATAAGTCTTGGAAAGAAGACACTAACACTGGGGGGTGGGATGGGTCGGGAAAGGCTTTTTTTTTTTGAAGGGGGGAAGCAATCAGGGTTAAGTGACTGGCCCAAGGTCACACAGCTAGTGTCTTCTTCCTTGTGAGGAGAATGAGGATCTGAGAGGTAAGTCAAGAAAAGGGCACAAACATCCTGCTTTCCCTGCTATCTGCTCACCTGCTGCCATCCTCTTCATCCTTGTCTTCATAAACTCGTCTTCCTGCAAGATACAAACTCTGAAACTCACACCTCCTCTGTACTTCCTGACCTTGGGGCTCCTCCCTCTCTCTGATTATTGAGGATGGAGGGGAGACTTAGAGACTTCCTCCTAAATTTCCTATTTAAGAAGGGAGTCCAGGGCAGACACATCATCATTGCCCCACTGAGTCCCTATACATCCCTCTCTTCCTTCTCCCCCCTCCCATCTACTTCTTTCTGTGTTCCCCCATTAGACAAGTGACCTCCCTGAGAGCAAGGGCTGTGCCTTCCTCAGCACTCAGCACAGCTCCTGGAACGTGGAAGTTACAATAAATATCCATTGATCTTCTGACAAACTGAGGATAAATCATCAGCTCTTAACCCAAGGGCAGGTATCTCCTACTAGACAGCTGCAGAGAATTAGTACTAGCCCATCTTATGCATTCTCCTACTGGCTACAACTATTTGTCCATCTCTAAAATAGGTGAGCAAACCATGAAAATACCCAGATACCTTCTCTGACTCTGAACAAATCCCAACCTCTCAGATCCTCATTTTCCTCATAAGGAAGAGGCAGAGTTGTGTACTCCACCTTGTAGGATCATTGTGAGAATGAGATAAGATTATATATAGAAAGAGTTTTGTAAAAGGATAAAGCTCTATAGCCCATGTGGCATCATGATGTAGCAGCAACACATAGAAATAGTGATAGAAAAAGTCTGGAAACCCAGGTTCAAATACAAGCTTTGATAACCAGTACCAGTGAGACCTGGGAAAAGTCACTCAACTCTCTTTGAGACTCATTTTCTTTACCTATAAAATGGTCAGGACAATTCTTGTATGGTTCCATCTCTTCTACTTAGTACTTGGAGTAGGCAAGCCATAAGTGACTTGTCCCTCTGCGCACCTAGGTTTCTTCATTTGTAAAATGAAGAATTTGGACTCTGAGGTCCAAGGTCCCTCTCAGTTCTAAATCTATGTCCCCTGTTATTCTTCTCTTAAAGAGTTTAGTAAACTTTTTTTAGATTTATTAAGGTAACTTTTATTTTTCTTGATTAGCAAGAATTCGTTTTTTCATCTCTTGGACAGAAGGTGGGTAGCATACATTATCAGTGGTCCTTTGGAATCATGGTTGGTTGGTCCCTGCATTGATCAGAGATCTTAAGTCTTTCCAATTTTTTGTCTTTTAGGGTGTTGTTGTTATTTTATAAACTGTTCTGCTTCTGCTCACTTCATTATGTATCAGTTCATATAAGTCTTCTCATGATTCTCTGAAACCATTCCTTTCATCACTTCTTAGGGTACAATAATATTTCATTACATTCATATTCCATAATTGGTTTAGCCATTGATCATTAGGTGGGAAACCTCTTAGGTTTCCATTTCTTTGCCACCAAGAAAAGGGCCACACTAAATATTTTTTGTACAAATGCGTCCTTTTCTTCCTTCTCCTTGACATACAGACTTAGTAGAGCTGTGTTCGTCCTTTGTTGCAGAAGAAGACGATGCCATCAGAGAAATGATGACATGACTTGCACTTGACTTTGTTTTGAGTGAGGGAGGGCTGTGCAAAGTCAACAGCCTCACTTTTCCTCGGGAACCATCTGAATCCAGTGACCAGATATTCATCAGGATGACTGGAGATGACCCAGGATGCACTGGGAAACCTTGTCCCCTTTAGGCCAAGGTCTATTCAGGTACTCACTTAGGGTGAGGTAATTGAATAGGCCCATTTCAGAAGTAGTCAGGGCATGGCCCCTTTAATGAGGCAAAGAAAAGAAAGTGAGTAGACTCAGCTCCTCCTCTCCTGTCTGTCTCCCCCTCCCCTTCCTTCTCCTCTCCAAAGAAAGGTAAATTTGGATGGCCAAAAGATGCCCACTTGACTTGGGCTTTACTGGCCTTTCCCTTTCCCTTCCTTTCCCTTCCATTTCCTTCCTTTCCCTTCCTTTCCCCTTCCCTTCGCTTCCCTTCCCTTCCCTTCCTTTCCCTTCCCTTCCCTTACCATTTCCTTCCCTGAATCTTAAACCTACTGCGCTGTGAGCAGACACCATGGGACCCCTGCCCCTTGCCTAAAGGCTCTCCTGGAGCCTCCTGGCTTAAGAGTGATTCTCAATAGTAACTGTTGCTGTTTCCCTCCTAGTAGTGGTATCCTTGGGTCAAAGTATATGGATAGTTGAGTGACTTTTTGTGTATAGTTTCCAAAATTGCTTTGTGGGGTATTGACCTAGAAGTGGTCTTGGTAAACTTTATAGAGCTATATGAATGTGAATGATAAGATAGAGTAGATCAATTGCAACTTTCAGTGTGTAAGGCACACTGTTCTCCAGAAAAGGACCAGCATAATTATTTCTGTCCAACTTCCTTTCATTAAAAAAAAACAAAACAAAGAATAGTTTCCATCAGGCCATCCCAACTCAGGACTCTTAACCCTGCTCCCCATAGCCAAGGCAAAGAAGAAGGAGCACATCCTGCCTTGCCTTGCCTTCTCCCTTCCCTCTGACCTCTCCCTAGTTCTCAGTTCATCTGTCCAATATGAAGAGAGAGCAAGGCCCGACCACCCACCCAGTAAGTAAATATCCTTCTCTGCTGTTGATGCCTCAAGGCCCTGGATCCCTGCCTCAGACAATAGAACCTCCCTACCCACTGATGATCATTTATACAAGGTACCTAAGTACTGAAAAAAAAATAACCAAAAAATTCAGAGCCAAGAGCTCTAATTTTGATCCCCAAACTGAAAAACAAGGTCTTTCTTCATAAAGTTTATCACTTTTTTCTTTCCCCTAGGCCAGAGTTTCTTAACCTAAGGTCTGGGTCTGTAGTTAAATTTCAAGGGGTCAAGGAACTTGGATGAGAAAAAAAATATTTTTATTTCAATATAGTAATTTCCCTTTGTAATTACATATATATATATATATATATATATATATATATATATATATATATATATAAAATTTTGCACATTTAAAAACATCATTCTCGAAAGGAATCCATTGGCTTCACCAGGACTTTTATTTCAGGGCTCAGACTTTTCAAGCTATGGCCCCCCATCTCTTTTCATCTTCCTTTTATATACTGTCTTCCCCCATTACATTGTAAACTCCTTGAAGGAAGACTCTTTTTCTCATTTATGTCCCCAGTGCTTAGCACAGGGCCTGGTACATGGTAGGTGCTTAATAAATGTTTATTGACTGTTGGTAACCATGACACAAGGAAGGCTAAGAGCCCCAGCCCAGACTTTCCAATTGGTTTGATGTCTTGTTTACTGGCTGTAGAAAGTCACACAGAGAGGGTCACATCCATGATCTATTCTCCCTTCTTTCAAGTTTTATTCAAATATCTTTCACATAGATACATCTTTTTGTTTAATTGTCTTGAAAGGCTTTTGTGGTTTAAGTGGAAAGAGCTTTGACTTTAGGAGTCAGGAGACTGAGCTAGGTGTCATAAGACCTGCCCTACTTTTCAGACTTGCTACCTTGGTCAAGTCACTTAGCAGAGGTATATCCCAAGTTTCCCCATCTACAAAACTGGAATAGTAATACTTGTATCACATACTTTGCTGAGTCATTATGGAAATATATGATATGAATTATTATTCTTTAAAAGCTGTTTCATCAGACAAAACTGACTTGGGCTGAGGCTGGTAAAGAAGAGAGAGAATGAAAGGCGACAAAAGGAGTTGAAAAATATTTTCTTAAGATTTTTCTAATTTGCTGATTTTTTTCCCCTTAGGCAACAGGATCTAAGGTTTCATAAAGTTGTATTTTCAATGCTGAGAAAACTCAGAAGCATTCACATTTTATTCTTATGAAAATAAAGATGTGATAGAGTGGGTTGGATTGATTTAGCTTCCCACTGAAGAGACATTAGTCGTTTCCTCCTTAGTTGAAAGAGGCTTTGAACTAAACAGCCTTTCCAGCCCCTTCCAGCTCTAAATCAATGACCTTGACACCTTATGACCTCAAGGGCCCCTCCAGCTTTGATACCAGGGAATCCTATTGAATTTAAAAAGCACTGAAAAGTCTCCAAGATGATGATAAATTGGAGACAAAATGGCAGTCAAAATAATGGTTTCCCAAGGATCTAACAATAGTATCTCCTGTGCAGAGAAAAAAAACTAAGGACCACATGACCAGTATCTTTATCTTCAACTTATTCCTTTTACCTTCACCTTAGTGTCTGAGCATTGGGTCTTTCTAGTTCTCTTCAAAACCTGCCTTAGAATGTACTTAAGAGAAGATTATCATGAGACGAATTCTTCTCTCATTTTTCATATTCTGAAGCAGAATTATATTTCATTGGTATTGGGAATTCTCAGAGAAAAGTCTTTCTACATGAGCACATACTCTCCAACTGATATTCTTAGAGGGTTACCTAGCACACTGAAAGGTGCAATTACTGAACTAGGATCACACAGCTAGAATGTGTCCAAGGCTAGATTTGACCATTGCTGGATTCCAGACTCCAAGGTCAGCTCTGTATCACCAAGGTGCCTCTTTCCCTTAAAGTAGTCTGTTATAATGTGAGTTCTTTAAAGGCATAGACTATATTTTTGCCTTTCCTTGGATGCCTAGGGTTTAGTACCCCCTTCTACAAAAAAACCTGATCCCCCTTAATTCCAAGCCTTCTCTTTTCCTATTATCTCCAATTTACCATATATATATATACACATATATGTACATATACATATATGTATATCTTGTTTATGGATAGTTGTTTATATGTTGTCTCATTATATTGTGAGCTCTTTGAGAACAGAGACTGCTTTTTTTCCCTTTCTTTGTATCCCCAGCACTTAGCAGAGTGCCTGGAACCCAACAGGCACTTGATAAATGCTTGCTGACTGACAATGAATAACCAGTCATAGGGTAAAAAGGGAATCCTACAAAATAAGGTTAGTTCGATACTAAAATAAAGTGGACAAACAGAACATCAGCATTCCAACTGCACATCCACCTTTTCACACAGGTCTGGAAAGAACCTACATCACAGAAACAAAGTTTTCTTTTTAATTTATTATTTATTTTTAGTTTTCAAGATTCACTTCTATCAGAGTTTGAGTTCCAAATTTTTCCCCTCCCTCCCATCCCCACTCCCTAAGACAGCAAAGATTCTGATATAGGCTCTACGTGTGCAATCATATTAAACATATTTCAGCACTGTGAAAGATGAATCAGAACAAAAGAGGAAAGCCACAGGAAAGAAAAGAGAAAGAGAAAATAGTGGGCATCAGTTCTTGGAAGTCTTTCCAGGCTTTTCTGAAATTTGCCAGCTCATCGTTTCTTATGGAACGAGAAGATTCCATCACAATCATGTACCACAACTTGTGCAGTCATTCCCTAATCGATGGGGATCATCTCAATTTCCAATTCTTTGCCATTACAAAAAACGCTGCTGTAAATATTTTTGTACATGTGGGTCCTTTTCCCTTTTTTATGGAGATAGTTTTCACTGAATATCTTTATGTTCCTTGGCTCTACATTATAGACCAGACCCAAAATATCAAGTTCTGGGAAAGATTTTCACTGAATCCTAAATGAAATTAGACTGAAAACAAGTAGGAAATGGAGTAAAAGTTTAGCCAGCGATTCTCTGAATAGTTTTTATTTATTTCATTTTTTAATTTATGGAATAAAATATGTATTTCCATAACATGGTATAACAAAAAGTGATTGCACATGAAATTGCAAATCTATTATGTACAAGTTTTTATTCCTTTTAAATTTTAAATGGTGACAGATTCATGATAATCATAGCTGACATTCATACAGCACTTTTACAGAATTTTGGAGGTGGAAGGGACTCCAATGGTTATCTAGTCCAACTAATATCCCAAAGAGAATCTCTGCGATAACTGCTATGACAAATGATCCTCTTCTACTCCAAGATTGTTCCTGAGGGAGAACTCACTATCTGCCAAGTCAGCCAGTTCCACTTTATTTTATTTTTACAGTTTGATTATTAAAATTTATTTTTCATCTCATTTTATTTTTTTCAACCAACAAAAAATCTTTTTGGTTTTTCCTATTTCCTCTCCTTGAAAAAAAAAAGAAAAACAAGGAGAAACACAAAACCTTTCTAAAAACTGTGCATAGTCAAACAAAACAAATTCCCATACTGGCTTATTTTTACTAATTTTTTTTTTTACCAAAAACCATGTTTTGCTCTGTTCTCTGCGTCAATGATCTGTCTGTCAGGAGGTAAGTAGCATGCTTCATCATGGGGTCTCTGGAATTGTGGCACTCAGTTCTTTAACAAAAACATTTACTCAAAGTACAGAGCAAAAGTGTGGTTACACCTAGAAAGACTTATGTGAACTAAGGCAGAGTGAAGTGGGCAGGACCGAGAGAATATTTTTGCACAGTAACAGTGATATTTTATGATGATCAATTGTGAATGGCTTATCTATTCTCAACAGTACAACCAAGATAATTCTGAAGAATTTAGGATGAAAATAATGAAATGATGAAAAATGCTATCTGCCTCCAAACAAAGAGCTGATGGAGTCTAAGTGCAGAGTGAGGCATTTTTCACTTTATTTTTTTTCACATTTTTTTTGATCTGTCTTCTTTCACAACATGACTAATGTAGAAATATGTTTTGTGTGATTGCACATGCATAACCTATATCAAATTGCTTACAGTCTCAGGGAGGAGAGAGGTGAGGAGAGAATTTGGAACTCAAAAAAGTTTTTTAAAATTTTTCACATTAGTCATGTTGTGAAAGAAGAATTAAAACCAGTGGGAAGAACCATGAGAAAGAAGAACAAGGCAACAAAAAAGAGGGCAAATAGTGTGCTTCCCTGAGCATTCACTCTCCAAAGTGCTTTCTCTGGGTGTGGATGGCATTTTCCATCATGAGTCTTTTTGGAGTTGCTTTAAATTCTTACATTGCTGAGAAGAGCTAAGCCTATCAAAGTCAGCCATCGAACTCTGTGGCTGTTACTGTGTACAATGTTCTGGTTCTGCTCACTTCACCCAGCATCTGTTCATATACATCTTTCCAGGTTTTTCTGAAGTCTTCCTGTTCATCATTTTTTATAGCACAATAGCATTCCATTACATCCATATACCTCATGTTGTTCAGTCATTCCCCAGTTGATGGACATCCCCTCAATTTCCAATTCTTGGCCAGCACAAAAAGAGCAGCTATAAATATTTTTGTACATATGGATCCTTTTCCCATTTTTATGATCTCTTTGGGATACAGATCTAGAAGTGGTATTGTTGGGTCAAAGGATATGCACAGTTTTATAGCCCTTTGGGCATAGTGGAACAACATTTTTTAAAATGTTAAAAATGGTTTTTACATGTAATTGGAAAAAAATGAGATTAAAAAAAACTGTAGTTACAGAGCATTTCCCCCCAAACCAGAGGCACACTATCCCATAATTACTGTACACACAGAATGGGGTATGGGGGTGGGAAAAGAGTTATCATAAACTACTCAAATTAAGGCACTTAATTAAAGGACAGTAGTAGGGAACACATCACATCAGCTCACACAGATGGAACATGACCTTTTTTTTTCTTTAGAGATTCTTCATCAGATTTATGCAAAGCATGGTATCAGTGGTGGACAGTTCACTTTGCTGATCAGCTAAGATGGTTTCTCACAGCGCATGGACAGGCAATTCACCTGAGTCCAGTGTCTCAGTGTCTTATCTGGAAAGGTCAATTTACTATTCAGTTGGGTAGAATAAGCCACCCCCTTGAGGATCTTTTGTAGGTAGGTAACTAGGGTATTTATGCAGTCTGTGGGAGGCAAGCACATTCATTCTGTCTCTGTCTTGATCCCTCTCTCTTTGTCTCTATGTCTCACTGTATCTTTGTCCTTCTTTCACTGTTATAGGCCTCTGAAGTTCTGTTTTGCATTTAACTTATTTCAGTTTCTCTTTTTTATCTCTTCCAGACTTTCTACTTTTGTTCCCAGGGGTACTTCTTCTTACAGTTTAATCCCAGTCCTATGTACCTACTCTAGGGTACCAGGGCTCTTCTATTCTATTATTCAGTCTTGATCATGATTTTAACCCAGTTTTAATTGTCCTTCTATGGGGCCAGTTCATTGTCCATGCCCAGATAGGCACTGCTGGAATTGCTTAATGGGCTGGACATTTATCTTCTTATCAATTAGCCAGTCAACAAACATTTATTAAGTGCTTACTATGTGCCAAACATTGCCAAAACAGTTTTACCTGATAGAGCTCACATTTTTTCTTTGTGATGAATTTAAACACTAAGTAAAACGAACTTCTCCACGCACAAAGTAAAATAAAAAATAAGGATTGTACATAACACTGTGAATGTCTCTGGTGTGCAGCTTGCTTTTCAAGAGTATTGGAAGACTGGTATTGTCCAATGCGGGCCTAGAAATTATGAGAAGGAACACAGTATGTATTCAGAAAGCATTAAACTGGTAGGGCTAGTTCTCTTTCCTGTTGAGCTGGTTTGAATGAGCATGTCATGCAATAAGCCTCTGGATAGGGAGGAACCCATGGGCGGGGAGAAGACATCTTCCATGACAGTGGCAAACTTTTGACAGGAATACAGCTCCTTGTATTATGTCTTGATGTTAGAGTGTGATTGGACAGTCATCTCTATGGTTGCATTTATCAAGCAATCTTGTATGATCTTGATATCTGTATGAGAGATTCCTTGTTGAAAGAGTGTCATTCAGGTTAATTTTTGCTCTACCAAGCTAATTCATTCACTTATTTAATTTTTGTAATCAACAAATGTTAAACACAGTGGGGATTTTGTATTCTCTGTAGCTTTCAGTAAATTGTATAATTAAAAGTGATGATCTGCTGTAGAAAACTATTTGCAAAAATCTGACTGTTCCCCCTCATATTTTTATCAAGGATGCCTTTGATACATGTGTAGACCATTCTCATAAAATCTCATAAAGATGAGAAAGTTGGTACATGGGCTGATAATGATTGATTTTTATTTGGTCACCTTTTGGGGGGTTGTAATTTCATCAGTGATTTGACCCTCCACTCTTTTGTTATCTTTCACATCTTGAACATTTTGTAACACAATCCTTTGTAATCCCAACATCAGGGTTTTCCACAGTGCAGATTTGCCACCAGTATAGCACAAGACCCAGATCAGTAGTAGTTGGGATAAAGACTCATCTGGCAGTCATGTCACATCTTTGAATTGAATTGATCTTGGTGGGACAGGTAGAAACTAGACTAAAAGTGTGTCCACAAGATGTTGGGGGAAGATGGTTTGTATGTTAGTTCTTGCTATATTTTTGAAGTAAATGTCCCTTTGGGTTTTCTCTGTGTGAACTTAATTTGGTCCAACCATATTCCTTGACTTTCGGGATTGAGATATTACTCATTTAATTTGGAAAGGGAAAATAATTGTGCAAATAAATTTGCAATGTTCTTGTCTCACACAGAAATACATTCCAGAGGGTTTTTTTAAACCTAGCCCAACCCAGCCCCAAATCATTTACATTCCAGCATTTCCCCTTAGAGAGTATAAATGAAAGTATCTTCCAGATGTAGGTGGTGTACAGATATTTCCCTGGTGAACATGTCTGTGTGTTTTAAGGGTAGATACCACTTCCAATCTAATTCAACCTTTGCTCACAACTGCATGCAAATTGTCAGTAACCACCATTGCCCTTTGCACCAAGCATCAACTCCAGAGGGATTTTTGGAGGTCCAGCATTTGAGCTACATCTCTACATGGCTCTCTATGTGCTTCATCATGTTTTGGAAGGAGAGATATGTACTTTTCTGTGACCTGTGATCCAGAGAACCAGGACTTGGGTTTACAGGAGTTGAGTCTGATCTTGGGAATGGCCTTCTATGGCCTAGCTATTTTTTTAGCTTGTGTCGCCCCACCTAGATTTTCACACATGTAGGTAAAAGGGCTCTCTAGTTCCTGTGCAAGCATTCAGTGAAACAAATTTGTATATCTGGGTAGTCTTTATTTCACTCAACAGAAAATGCAAAAAACACAAAGGATTCCCAGTAGCTAATGAACAATTACTTTCTCTCACTCTCCACTGTCTCTTTTTTGCTACCAATGTGTAGGAGTATGTATCTTTAAATTCCTGGAAATTCAAGGAAATTTCAAATGGCATATTCTGCTAGTAGTAAACCCTCATGAAAGGGGCCCATTTAAAGGAATCCAGGCCACCATGTCACAGCTTTCCTAAACACTTAGTCCAAGTCTCATCCCTCTAAAACATCCCTGTAGAATACTTTTCCAAAAATTGATGTCACTGGCTGAGACTCACAGCTAAATATTCTTGCAAGAGTTTGTCATCCCCCTGATGGTCCCAGCCAGAAAGTGAAATAGAACAAATGCTATTCTCCTTAAAATAATGCAAATGATAATTCACAGTCTACGTAGTTCTCCTCGGTAGTACTCTATCAGGACCAAAGAGTTAAGGAGAGGCTCCCTTAGCCTGGAAGAGTACAGTCTGGATGTCAGTCTAATAAAGAAAGCTGGGCATCACAGGGCACGTGGACAGAACCAGGGCCGGGCCTCGTGCTGTGCAAAGGAGATTCCCAAGTGGCTGACTACTCCGGCATTTCTGATAGGGTATTTTAGAAAGCTAGAGAGGAAGAAAAGTGGCTGACCTATCTCAACTTCCTTGGATGTAAAAGATCTATTTTTGGGGAATGAGAAAGTGGGTGGTAGGAACCATTCCAGTGGGTGCTAGTGAGAGACTGGTTGAGGCTCTGGTATCTCTGCTGTTTCTTCCTGGGTCTGCTGTCCTTGGGCTGTCCTTATGCTGAAGGGGGGTCAAGGATCACAGACCTTTAAAGCAATGAGATATTTGTAAAAAGCACTTACATAATGGCTGGGACACAGTAGGTACTATATAAAATGCTACCGTTATTAGTATCATTTCTTATGTCCTGCTCCTGTAGAAATTCTGCTTGGTAAACATAAGAAAATAGTCAGCAGGGAGATACATATAGCCGTCCTTATTTAGGGCCTTTCCAGGTGTAATTTAAAAATTTTTATCAATATTTTTGGTTTTTATAATCCTTTGATTTCAAAATATATTTTCCCTCTCCCCAGGGAGCCATCTCTTATGGTTATAATAATAATAATAGCCAGTATTCATACAGCACTTTAAAGCTTATAATATATTTTACATATTCTATCTAATTTGATCCTCAGAAAAACTCTGTGAGGTGGGCCCTATTATTATCTGTTTTACAGATGAGAAAGCTGAAGCAGAGAGAGGTTATGTGACTGGGCTAGGGTCACACAGGTATTAAATGGAATTTATTTATTAGTTATTATTAAGCTATTAAGACAGGATTTAAATTCAGGTTCTCCTGGCTCCAAGGTCCATATTGTATACATTGCTTAGCTATAACATAGAATAAAATGAGAGAGAAAAATAGCACTTCCATAAAACAATGACATAGTATAATAATAATAATATGATATTTATTTAGTAACTGAGGCAGCTGGGTGTCATAAGGGACTCAGAGCTAGACTTGAAGCAGACTTGAGTTTAAAACACAATTCAGACACTTGGTAGTTGTGTGACCCTGGGCAAGTCACTTAACCCTCTCATTTTCCCATTTTACAAAACAGAGATAAAAAATAGGACCTAACTTCAGGAAGTTTGTGTGTGTGTGTGTGCGTGTGTGCGCGCATATGTGTATGTGTGTGTATGTATGTGTGTGTATGTGTGTGTGTGCACCTCAAATTACTCAGCGTAATGATGTATGTAGAATGCTTTGCAAACATTAAAGCACTACGTAGATGTTAGCTATTATTATCCATTTAAAAAAACAAGCACATCAGCTGAGTCTGACCACATGTGCAATGCTCCACACCCATTGTCCCGCCTTTACACCGCTTCCAGGGCTGCTCTTGATGCAGTTATTGGGGTAAAGATGCCCCAGTGAAGCCAAGTTGGTTTGTAAGAGGAAAGAGTACTTCACAAAGCATGTGTTCTCTGTGGAACTCAGGCAGTATGAATACATAGTAGAGAGTAAGAGATTGAATAAGTCTGTGTTGAGTGGATCAGATGAGAGCCTTGTGCGGCTGAATCATCTCAAAGGGTTTTGTTGAACATCCCTCTGATATGGAAATCTTTGTTGATTGTTGAATGAATGATCTAGGAATGTCTCATTTTATTCCAATATCAAACCTAAATTATCAGAAGATAAGGTTAAGTAAGAACACCAAGCTTGGTCACAAAGAGATGAGACATATCTCTCCCCCATCTTTCCAAAAGTGGGGACTATGTGTGCTAAACATTGTATATACTTTCTGACTCAGCTGATGTAGTCATCAATTTTGCTAAACTGTTTTTTTCCTCTCTTTTTAAATTCATGGTCACAGAAGATGACTCTCAGGGTAAGGGAGGGAGGAAGGATCTATATGGAAATGAAGGAAATAGAAAAACAAAATTTGTCATTTTTTAAAAAAAATAAGTCCATGACATCAGGCATAAGGCATAAGGCATAAGGGAAAATTTTTCTTAGGCAACAGTACCCCAAGCGAGAAATAAAAATCTCCTGCCAGGTTTCTTAACCCTATAAACTTTGCTTTTTCAGTAAGCTTGGGAATATTGAGATGATTCATGAGAGTTGCAGGGATTTGGCAGCCACATCTCCCTTATGATATGTATAGCAGAAAGATTTTTAAAAATCTATAGTTTAAAATTATTGTTCAGTTGTTTGAGTTGTGTCCAACTCTTTGTGGCCCCATTTGGAGTTTTTTAAAGATATTAAAGTGGTTTGCTGAAGATACTCGAGTAACTTGCCATTGACTTCTCCAGTTCATTTTACAGATGAGGAAACTAAGGCAAAAAGTGTTAAGTGCCTTACCCAGGGTCACACAAAGGAAGTATCTGAGGCCAAATTTGAACTTAGGTCTTCCTGACTCCAGGCCCTGGTGCTCTGTCCCCTGTCACCCAGCACTATCACCCAGTTGCCCTATTTTTTTTTTAAATTAAAATAAGACCTACCTATTTTTTCCAAGAAATGACATCTTTGTATCCTAGTGCCTTTCATATAAAATGCAATAAAGCTTCACAAAGTAATAGAATTTCAGGATGGGAGTGACTTCAGTGGCTCCATAAGCAAATTCACACTTGAATAAGACTCCCCTTAACAATATACTCAATAGATGATCTTCCAGACTCTCTAGGTAACTGGTTCCATTTTTGGATAGTTCTCATTTTTAGGAGGTTTTTCCTTATATCAAACCTAAAGCTTCCTCTCTGCAATTTCTATCCATTGATGTGACAGGATATTATATAATATATTATATATTCATCTTATCTTACATAATTTTACATTAAGTATTGTTGATTCTTTCACATCGCTAACCTTCGTTCCATTTCTCCACTTATACGGCCACCACTTAGGGTCACATGCCCTCATCATCTCTCTGCAATAACCTCCTAAGTGGAATTCCTGTTTCCCATCACTCCCCTCTCCCATCCATCCTGCATGGGATGCAGCCAAAGTTCTCTTCCAAAAGCCCAGATCTGACCACATCACGCTCCTGCTTAAGAAGCTTCAGGGGCTATTCCTTGCCTTTACAATAAAGTATAAACTCCTCTGTTTGACACTGAAAGTCTGGCTCCAGCCTATCTTTTCCAGACTGATTAAATGTTACTCCCCTTCCCACCCTCTTCATTTCAGCCCAACTGGCTTGCTTTCCGTCCCTTCTACAGGACATGTTATCTTCTGTCTGCATGCCTTCATACAGACTGCCCTTCTCATCTGGAAAACACTTCCCCCACACCTTTGCCTCACAGAATTCCTGGATTGCTGCAGGACTCCTTTCAGATGTTACTATCTACAAGAAACCTGCCCTGGTTCTCAGTGTGATCTCCCTCTTCTTCTGGTTACCGGTGCCCCTGCCAGTCTATACTGCATTTGTTTCTGTTTTATATTTAATTGTTTGTGTTCATGTTGTTTCCTCTTTTAGAATGTAAGACTAAAATTTATGTAGCACTTTCCAGGTTGCAAGGCACTTTATGCACATAGCCCTTTATAAGCTCTGGGTTTACTCTTCCAGCCCCAACTTTGCTGGCATTGGTGGGTCAGATTGCAAAGCTCAGCTGCACGGTCTTAGGGGTGACCTTGAGTGTTTTTATAATACTATTACCTCAATGTGGGAATTTGTTTTGCTTAACTATACATTTTTGCTACAAGATATTTTTTAATTAGGGGACAGGGAGAGGGAGAAAATATATGCTTGATAATTGGAAAACATGGTATGTTTTTTTTAAATAATGCTATTGTCTTAAGCACCTATTCTGATATATTGCCCCCAAAATCAATCACCAGTAATTAGAACCTCAAAATCATTTAACAAATTGATATCCGTTAACTTTTGCATAGCAGGAACCAAAATACAATAATATCCTCCTGAACTGGGGAACACCTTCCCTCTACTACTTCGGTGCCTGGGGAGGGTAAACATTCACTCCAGTAAGTTCAGTTCTAGGTATGACATTGGATAGGTAGTTCCCTTGCTACAAAACCCTGCATCTCAGGTCCTGGGTGGTTCCCCTGATAGACTGGATCCTTCGGGTCACTTCTCAGGTTGGGATGCTGGCAAATTCTGAAATGGACTCCCCTTTCTGTCCTTTTGGATTCTCCTTATGACGTTTTGAAGCCACAAAGTCATAATTTAGTTCATCCCATGTCCAAAGTTCATTCACCTAAGAACAGAAAGGACCTAAACAAAGATAAAAAAATAGATGTCATTTGTTCAGTGGGTCACATAGTGGTCCCACTTGGGAGATGTGAGGCATCTCTCTCCACCTGAAGGCTTATAGCACATCCTCTTTCTACTGGCACCAGGAAGGAGGGAGCTCAATTTGTCTAGCTGGTGCCCTTTGTAGGCTCAACAGCCAACCAATATTAGCCACACTTGCTTCTGGGGCTGCTCTCCTTTTTTCTTTTTAATGTGTTTTTACTTATTTTGTTAAATATTTTCCAATTACATATAAAAATATTTAACATTTTTTTTAATTTTGAGTTCCAAATTCTAGTCCTTCCCCATTAGGCTGGAAGATCCTTGAGAGCAGGAGTGGTTTCCTATCTTTTTTTGTATCCTCAGTACTTAATAATGCCTGGGACATAGTTAATTGCTTAATAAATGTTTATTAACTCACAAAGGAAGCTGGATGGGGAGGGAAGAGTCAGGTCCAAGTCCTCTTGGCTTTTGTATCCACTGTGTCATAGCCTTCAAGTAATGGGTTGCTGGGGGGTGAAGTCCTTGCTACACAAGGGTAAGGAAAAAGTAAAAAACCGACTCTTTAGACAGCTAATAACACAAATAGAGAACCATGACACCATGACAGTTTACAAAACAGACTTTAAAATTTGGCCATGTTGCAAAATATGAAATTAAGGAAACAAGATACAGTTACTGACTTTTAACACTGCCCTGCTGGGTAATTGTATCACTTAGCTTTTCAGTGCTTTGGGAACCTGTCAAAGAAAAAGAATACTGCTTCCAACCCTTCTTGAGCCTTTTTCAATGGAGTCCTGGTAGGGATTAATGAGATGTTCCCAAAGCACTCTACTATATTCCTTTGAGGAAATATTTTATGAAAATGCACAATACTATTATGAATATAATACCATAAATTGGGGGCTTCAAAGGGATTTGCTATGTTCTCTATTTTTGAAAGAGCTGAAACCCTTCAGCTGTAGAATCTAATTACTGAAATTTATATCATTCCTCTAGGTCATTGGAGAATTCAACCTCAGCAGGAATCTAATTAAGAGGAGGGGCGTTCACACCCTTAAACTAATTACATTCAGTAAGACCAATAGTTGATTAGAAATGCTGCTTCCAAATTAGATTACCTATCAGCCAAAAACAGATCACTTGAATCAAAAATAAAGTTCCCAGCAGGCATAAGGAATCGTTCTTGGTTTGAGAATTGGGGAAACATACCCCTTAAATTCTAAATGAAAATGAATGAATTAATTTAGTTCAATTACCTAATAAATACATATGTCTTGGATAGGCACTACAGATGGATAATAAAGGGGCTAGGGCCAGAACTGAATAGAAAGAAGAAATCAGATTAGGTTGTACTGGGAAAACTGTATAGCGCCTTCATTGTTGCTCAGTCTTTTCAGTCATGTCAGATTCTTTGTGACTCCCTTTGGTGTTTTCTTGGCCAAGATACTGGAGGGGTTTGCCATGTCCTTCTCTAGCTCATTTTACAGATGAGGAACTGAGGTAGACAGGGTTAAGTAACTTGCTCAGCTAGTAGGTGTCTGAGGCCAAATTGGAGCTCACATGAAGATGTCTTCCTGACCCCAGACCCAGCACTCTATCTACTACGCCACCTGGCTACAAGGCTTTCAGGGATATCAAATTGTTCACTTCCACAAAAGTACAATTTTTTGCTACCAGTATTCCTCTGATGATGCTGTATGTGGCCAAGCTGTAGAACACTATGACCTCAGAAGAATGAAAATTATAAGTAATGTAGATGAGTAAATGGACAGACTACTGATGTGAGCAGGATGAAGCCTGCTAACCTTTATGATCTGAGAGCAAGGCAGAGTATAAAAGACATCGAACTTAGGTATGTCTGATAATGGAGATAAACTGATCAAGTATTGAGGGAGAGAGGTAACTCAAGGGTATACAGGTACCCAGGAGAAAGTGAGAGAAGGAGGAAGAACTCTGGTCAGGAGGAAGGCCTGACTTTAAATGCTGCCTTTAATGGTCCTTACCTCATAGGCTGTAAGGATCAAATAAGATAATTTATGCAAAATGCTTTGTGAACCTTAAAAGCACTGTAGAAATGCTAGCTATCATCATCATTATCATTATACTTTCTAATGGTGGAAAAGCTGAAGTCGGAATTGGTAAAGGGTAGAACTCACCTGGATGAAATCAAGTAGCAAAGTAGTGGTTTGGACACCTAGACCTGGCTGCAACTACATTCAATAGAGGGTCTTAGCTTTAGATTTCTGATTAGCGTGGAAACCTTTGAAGCAGGATGGTTTTCTTTTTTTTTTCCAAATATTTCAAGCAGTCCCTTGGTTATGTAATGGCTCCTATAAAGACCTACAATTAGGGTCACAAGTGGAAGGAAAAAGAAGGAGGGTGGTAGGGACACAATAGAGCTTGCTGAATAATTTTAATACGGAATGGTTATGCTGGCCTAGAATGCAGACCCAAACCATAGTATAATTTAGAAATTATTTTACATATTCAATCATAGTGATTTTCTTTCGTTGCAAATTATTTAACCAAAAAAGATGTCCTCTTAACCTAATTTTCTCTCTCAAGTCTTTTAAAATAAATTTTGTTTAATTTTTCAATTAACAAGTATTTATTTTCTTTCCCTCCAGTTGCCATTGAGAAGAAAAAAAATACCCTTGTAACAAATATGCATAGTCAAGTAAAGCAAGTCTCCACATAGTCCAGGTCCCAATACGTGCATACCAATTTCTGTCCTGAGCCACACAGATCAACATTAGTCCTCTGGAATCATAATTGAGGTCAATGCATTCTCAATTCTTTTTAGTTATGGGGCATTTAAAATGGTTTCTGCTGTTCCTTTTCCTTGTTTTCAATCACCTTTGCTAGTTTCCCAGACAATATCACATTTGCTAGAAGAAAAGTGGAGTCTGAGCCAAAATCAGAGCACTCAAGAAGCTGTGCAGACCCTCTGGAGTCCACTCCATATTTCCTGAGCTCAGGGCTTATGCAATCAATTTTGTAAGGAAAATCCTTCCAAAGGCTGCCAGAGCATGACCATTCCTAACACCATTGAGGATCGGGAGGTTTTAAACTCTTTTCCAGGACTCTAGCTGGCCCAGGCTCAGTCAACCAACCAGAAATGGAAAGAAAGCTTTTAAATCAGGATTTGTTTTAAATACACACACACACACTCACACACACCCACACACACACACACACACATAAACACACACACACATTTGCTTGATGATACATGCTTGTAATGGGTTTTGTTTTTCTTTCTTTCTCAATGGGGTACAGATAGCAGAAGTCAGTGGGAGAATGTGACTTGAAAATAACATAAACTTCAGTTAAAAAACAAACAAATCAGAATTTTATAGCTAGAAAGAAGTTTTGAGATAGTTTAGTTCAAACTTCCTATTTTATTGATGAAGAAATTAAGGCCCATAATCCAATTTCATCCATTCTTTTTTTGTTGTTGTTGTTATTAATTTATTTAACTTTTAACATTCATTTTCACAAAATTTTGGGTTCCACATTTTCTCCCCTTTTGTCCCCTCCCCCCACCCCAGAACACCGAGCGTTCTAATTGCCCCTGTCTGCCAATCTGCCCTCCCTCCCTCCCCACCCTTTCCCTTTGGAAGGCAAGCAATTCAATATAGGCCAGATCTGTGTAGTTTTGCAAACGACTTCCATAATAGTAGTGTTGTGTAAGAACTAATTATATTTCCCTCCATCCTATCCTGTCCCCCATTACTTCTGTTCTCTCTTTTGATCCTGTCCCTCCCCATGAGTGTTGACCTCAAATTGCTCCCTCCTCCCCGTGCCCTCCCTTCCATCATCCCCCCCACCCTGCTTATCCCCTTATCCCCCACTTTCCTGTATTGTAAGATAGGTTTTCATACCAAAATGACTGTGCATTTTATTCCTTCCTTTAGTGGAATGTGATGAGAGTAAACTTCATGTTTTTCTCTCAACTCCCCTCTTTTTCCCTTCACTAAAAAGTCTTTTGCTTGCCTATTTTATGAGAGATAATTTGCCCCATTCCATTTCTCCCTTTCTCCTCCCTATATATTTCTCTCTCACTGCTTGATTTCATTTTTTTTTTTAAGATATGATCCCCTCCTCTTCAGTTCACTCTGTGCACTGCCTCTATGTGTGTGTGCATGTGCGTATGCATGTGTGTGTGTGTTATCCCACACTGTACCCAGATGCTGAATAGTTTCAAGAGTTACAAATATTATCTTTCCATGTAGGAATGTAAACAGTTCAACTTTTGCAAAGTCCCTTATGACTTCTCTTTGCTATTTACTTTTTCATGCTTCTCTTCATTCTTGTGTTTGAAAGTCAAATTTTCTTTTCAGCTCTGGTCTTTTCAACAAGAATGCTTGAAAGTCCTCTATTTCATTGAAAGACCAATTTTTCCCCTGAAGTATTATATTCAGTTTTGCTGGGTAGGTGATTCTTGGTTTTAGTCCTAGTTCCTTTGACTTCTGGAATATCCTATTCCACGCCCTTCAATCCCTTAATGTGGAAGCTGCTAAATCTTGTGTTATCCTGATTGTATTTCCACAATACTTGAATTGTTTCTTTCTAGCTGCTTGCAATATTTTCTCCTTGATCTGGGAATTCTGGGGGCGGAGCCAAGATGGTGGAGCAGAAAGATGCACATACACATAGCTCCGAACCCACAACCCACAGAACGGCTAGAGGGGACCAACTCACTGTGAATTCTGCACCCAGAGGCCACGGAATATTGGAGCGAGGGAGATTTCTGTTCCAGAGAGACCTGCAAACCTCTCGCGGGGGGTCCTTCGCGCTGTGGACTGGGAGCCGGGACTGGGAGCTGAGTGCAGCCCTGCAGTGGCTGCGACACCGTGAGGAAAAGATCCAAGCGGGCTACGGAGAGGGGATATCCTGCGGCCACGTGGGTCCCTCCACCCACAGAGGGACCTGCAAACCTCTCACAAAAGGTCCGTCGCGCTGCAGATGCGGAGCCCAGCCCAGACCTGCGGCGGCCGTGGCTCCGAGAGGTACAGATTCGAGCAGGCTTCAGGGAAGGGATCTCCAGCGGCGGCACAAGCCCCCCCACCCACAGGTGACAAGGGTCGGTGAGAGAGTCTCTTTGGCGGGTCAAGAGGGGAGTGAGGTGCCCCCATGGCTGGGGCCCCCCCCCGGGAGATAGAAGCTGAGAGGTGGCTGCAGACAGGGGCTCCCCAAGTGGGCGGGAGCCTGGATCCATTGTGGAAGGTCTGTGCATAAACCCCTTGAGGGAACTGTGCCTGAGAGGCGGCCCTGCCCCAACCTGACCATCTGAACTTAATTCTCACACTGAATAGCAGCCCTGCCCCTGCCAAAAGCCCTAAGACGGGAAGCAGCATTTGAATCTCAGTCCCCAAACGCTGGCTGGGAGGATCAGGAGGTGAGGTGGGTGTGAGAAGAATATTCAGAGGTCAAGCCACTGGCTGGGGAGAATGCCCAGAAAAGGGAAAAGAAATAAAACTATTGAAGGGTACTTTCTCGGAGAAAAGACACTTCCTCCCTTCCTTTCTGATGAGGAAGAACAATGCTTACCATCAGGCAAAGACACAGAAATCAAGGATTCTGTGTCCCAGCCCACCGGATGGGCTCAGGCCATGGAAGAGCTCAAAAAGAATTTTGAAAATCAAGTTAGAGAGGTGGAGGAAAAACTGGGAAGAGAAATGAGAGGGATGAAAGAGAAGCATGAAAAGCAGATCAGCTCCCTGCTAAAGGAGAACCAAAAAAATGTTGAAAAAATTAACACCTTGAAAACTAGCCTAACTCAATTGGCAAAAGAGGTTCAAAAGGCCAATGAGGAGAAGAATGCTTTCAAAAGCAGAATTAGCCAAATGGAAAAGGAGATTCAAAAGCTCACTGAAGAAAATAGATCTTTCAAAACTGGAATGGCACAGATGGACGCTAAGGACTTTATGAGAAAGACAGATATCATAGAACATAGCGAGAATATTCGAAAAATGGAAGATCTGGGAATTCTGGAATTTGGCCACAATGTTCCTAGGAGTTTCTCTTTTTGGATCTCTTTCAGGCGGTGATCTGTGGATTCCTTGAATACTTATTTTGCCCTCTGGTTCTAGAATCTCAGGGCAGTTTTCCTTGATAATTTCATGAAGGATGATGTCTAGGCTCTTTTTTGGATACTGGCTTTCAGGTAGGCCCATAATTTTTAAATTGTCTCTCATGGATTTATTCTCCAGGTCAGTTGTTTTTCCAATGAGATATTTCACATTATCTTCCATTTTTCCATTCTTCTGGCTTTGTTCTGTGATTTCTTGCTTTCTCATAAAGTCCTTAGCCTCCATCTGTTCCATTCTAATTTTGAAATAACTATTTTCTTCAGTGAGCTTTTGAATCTCCTTTTCCATTTGGCTAATTCTGCTTTTGAAAGCATTCTTCTCCTCATTGGCTTTTTGAACCTCCTTTGCCAATTGAGTTAGCCTATTTTTCAGGGTGTTATTTCTTCAGCATTTTTTTGGGTCTCCTTTAGCAGGGTGCTGATTTGTTGCTCAAACTTTGCTTGCTAGTCTTTTATTACTCTTCCCAGTTTTTCCTCCACCTCTCTATCATGATTTAGAAAATTGTTTGGGCTCGTTAAGACCTTTTCCCAGAACAGATCCCATTGAGTGGGCTGGGATTTAGAAGCACTGACTTCCGTGTCTTTCCCTGATGGTGAGCACCGCTCTTCCTCATCAGAAGGGAGGGGAGGAGAAACCTGCTCACCAAGAAAGTAACCCTCAATAGTCTTGGTTTTTTTCCCTTTTCTGGGCATTTTCCCAGCCAGTGACTTGAGCTCTGAATATTCTCCTCACACCCACCTCGCCTCCGGATCCTCCCAGCCCGCATTTGGGGTCTGAGAATCAAATGCTGCTCCCAGCCTCGGGGCTTCGGCAGGGGCAGGGCTGCTACTCAGTGTGAGATCAAGTTCAGCTGCCTGGGTCAGGTTGGGGCAGGGCCGCCTCACGGGCTCAGTTCCCTCAGGGGGTTTATGCAGAGACCTTCAACAATGGTTCCGGGCTCCTGCCTGCTTGGGGAGCATGCTCCCGCCTCCGCTGTTGCCTTCCAAGGGGGCCTGAGTATGGGGGCACCCCATTCCCCTCTCGACCCACCAAAGAGACCTTCTCACCGACCCCCGTCACCTGTGGGTGGAGGGACCCACGTGGCCGCTGGAGATCCCATCCCTGAAGCCCGCTCGGATCTTTTCCTCTTGGTGCCGCGGCCATGGCAGGGCTGTACTCAGCTCCCAGTCCCAGCTCCCAGTCCCAGCGCCCAGTCCGCAGCGCGAAGGACCTTTTGTGAGAGGTTTGCAGGTCTCTCTGGAACAGAAATCTCCCTCGCTCCAATTTTCTGTGGCCTCTGGGTGCAGAATTCGCGGTGAGTTACTTATTTGTAGATGTTCTATGAGTTGTGGGTTCGGAGCTATGTGTATGTGCGTCTTTCTACTCTGCCATCTTGGCTCCGCCCCTCATCCATTCTTTATTAAGCACCAAGTATGTACAAAGGACGGTGTTAGGATAAGAAGATGAGAAATGACACAATGCCTGTCTTTGAGGAGATAAGAACTCAACACTGGAGGGCATTTTAGAGATCAACTAGTCTGACTCCCTCATTTTACAGGTGAAAAAAACAGGGACCAGCAGGAAAGCAACTTGTCCAGTGTCACACTGATTTGAGCCCACATAGGAGGCTGGATTTGAACTCAAGACTTCTGACTCCAGGTTAAGCATTCTATCCATTGGACCACCTGGCTGCCTTCATAAAAAATAGCCTTTAGTTATCTCACCATTCTGGTTCACCTCCTCTGTGTACTACAGCTTGTCAAGTTCCTTCCTAAAGTGAGATCAAAACCTGGACACAAAAATCTAGGTCTAGATTACTAGGTCTAGGTGTGTTTTGACTATGGTACTCACCTTTTCCATTCTTTACCTGTGCCTCTATTAATGTGACCTAAGATATCAACCACTAGCTTTTTTTGGCTGCCATGTCTGTCATACAACTCATACTGAATGTGAATCATATAGAGTACTCAGTCCACTGAAGCCCCAAGATCTTTTACATATCTGGACTGTTGCCTAGCCAAATATCTTCTCAATTAATTGTGGATTGACTTTTCAAGCCCTTTTACTTACAAACCTTTTACATTTATTCCCAGTAGATTTCAAATTATTCAATTTTAATTTTTCAAGATTCTCATCAGCATTTTGAATTATGATTCCGTTCATCCAACATGTTAGCTGCCACTGCCAGCTTTATTTCCTCTACAAATTGGATCCAAGTACCCTCTATGAGTCAGTTGCCCCCAAGGGCATCAATGTACCATGCTAAAAGTATGGTAGAATGAATGAACCCTGGACTTAGAGGCAGAGGATCTTGATTTGAATACAGTTTATGCCACTTACCAGCTGTGTGGCCTTGGGCATGAAACTTAACTCATCTGGGCCTCAGTTTCCTCATTTGTTAAATGAGTAATTGGAACAAATGAGGTCCCTTTCATAAGTTTATGATCCTACAACTACAGGTTTACTGGTACAGGATAACATGCATAATAGACATGAATAAGGAAAAAATTCCAAAAGGCTTCATTTCTTCTCTTTTTCATTTTTAAATTGTCTCCTGATGATATCTTCATTTTTATATCACTATCACTTATTAATGTTTCTCTTCCCTCCATCAGAACTTTACATTGTAATAGATAAGCAAAAGGAATCAAGGCAATTTCCAAGTCTGCATATGGAGGTTTCATTCGATACCCATAGTCTCTGCTGAGAGGAGAGATGCATGTTTTTATTCCTCTGAAGTCGTGACTAGCCTGGGACTTCATTTCCCATGATTCTTGGGGCCAAGAGAACATCACTCATCAGGAAAAAAATCCCTTGACATTTCTCAGAAGGCAGTGTTTGGCTGCAGATCAGAGTCCCTAAGAGAGCCCTCTGTTTGATGGAGATTATTGTGACCCGGGAGAGCTGTGGGAACAGGTGGAGATGGAGAGGTAAGCTTCAGGCTGAAGTTAGAGCAGAAAAGAAATGGAAGCATATGCAGAAGAATTGCTGTGGTATCCCCAAACCTGGGAATCCCAGGAAGATCTTGACTGAGCCCAGAGCCAAGGCGACAGGTTCCATATATCTCTGGTCTGTTGTATTGATATGTTTTCTTTATTTGTGACTGATGGGATGTGTGGATGGTTGTGCTTAGATTCCAGTTCCAAGATCACACTTCTTCCTAGCTCCAAAACACTATCCATGACAATTTTCTCCCCAGCCCAATGACACTATACTTACCAAGAACTCATGAGTGGGCCCCAGTAAGACAAATTACCTTTTCCCATAATTATTCACAAGTGGGTCCCAGTAAAATTAACTATCTTTCTCCATAACAAAAACGAGCTGACCTCTGAATAAATTCTCTTGTAAAAGCAGGGCTGTCTTGTAATCACAGAGTTATCATATGTTGATTCCCAACATTATCGTATTTAATCCAGGGGTCAAGCTATAGACATCAACTGTCAAAGCTATCTTGCTACAGATATAACAGACCAAAAATATACCTCTTCAAAACCCCTTCCCCTAGTTTCCAGTACTGAATGAAGCTTGTGACCAAGGCTGTAAGTTATCACCTAATTAGCATATCTGCCAGATAATCCACTAATTTTCCTATATAAGCTTTAGTATTATTTCTGTTAAGTTGCAAGTTTTTTAAGGAGCTCTGCCTGCCATTTTGGAGTCACAATAAACCTTTGCCAACTTGACTTGAAGAATGTTTGAGTCCATGAATTCATTTCAGATGACCCTACCCAGTGCTCCAGTCCTTGGTGGGGCAGTCCCTGAACGTCTCAAACCACATCATGACCAGAGATGTTTTATTTAAGGGGTGGGGAAGGGAGCTTGAGCACTAGGCAGGTGACATAGGAGGAGTCTTCAAGAGGTGAAGATGATCTACAAAAAGAAAATTACATCAATAAAAGTATTGAAAAAGAAAGTGAGACAAGATGAGACAGAAAGGAATATAAACTTGAGTTCATTGTCTTGATGATAAAGTCACTATACACAATGTTTTAACAGGCCCTGAAATGTTTTGATCACAGATTTAGAGCCAGAAGAGACCTAGAGACCAATAGGTTCAGTTCTTCCTATTTTACTTTTTTTTTTTTTGCTTTTTTTAAAAATTTCTTTAACTTTTAATATTCATTTTCCCAAAATTTGGGGTTCCAAATTTCCTCCCCATTTGTCCCCTCCCCCCACCCCAAAACATGGAGCATTCTAATTGCCCCTATCACCAATCTGCCCTCTCTTCCATCATCCCTTCCTTCCCTTGTGCCTATCTTCTCTTTTGTCCTGTAGGGCCAGATAACTTTCTATACCCCATTACCTGTATTTCTTATTTCTTAGTAGCAAGAACAGTACTCGACAGTGATTCCTAAAACTTTGAGTTCCAACTTCTCTTCATCCCTCCCTCCCCACCCATTCCCTTTGGGAAGGCAAGCAATTCAATATAGGCCATATCTGTGTAGTTTTGCAAATGACTTCCATAAAAGTCGTGTTCTGTAAGACTAACTATATTTCCCTCCATCCTATCCTGCCCCCCATTGCTTCTGTTCCCTCTTTTGATCTTGTCCCTCCCCAAGAGTGCTCCCTCCTCCCACTGCCCTCCCTTCCATCATTCTCCCCACCCTGCTTATCCCCTTCACCCCCACTTTCCTGTATTGTAAGATAGGTTTTCATACCAAAATGAGGGTACATTTTATTCCTTCTTTTAGTAGAATGTGATGAGAGTAAACTTCATGTTTTTCTCTCACCTCCCCTCTTTTTCCCTCCACTAAAAAGTCTTTTGCTTGCCTCTTGTATGAGAGATAATTTGCCCCATTCCATTTCTCCCTTTCTCCTCCCAATATATTTCTCTCTCACCACTTAATTTCATTTTTTTAAGATATGATCCCATCCTATTCAATTCACTCTGTGCTCTTTGTCTGTGTGTGTGTATGTGTGTGTGTGTGTGTGTGTGTGTGTGTGTGTGTGTGTGTGTGTGTAATTTCACCAACTACCCAGATACTGAAAAGTTTCAAGAGTTATAAATATTGTCTTTCCATGTAGGAATGTAAACAGTTCAACTTTAGTAAGTCCCTTATGACTTCTCTTTGCTGTTTACCTTTTCTTGCTTCTCTTCATTCTTGTATTTGAGAGTCAAATTTTCTTTTCGGCTCTGGTCTTTTCATCAAGAATGCTTGAAAGTCCTCTATTTCATTGAAAGACCATTTTTTCCCCTGAATTATTATACTCAGTTTTGCTGGATAGGTGATTCTTGGTTTTAGTCCTAGTTCCTTTGACTTCTGGAATATCGTATTCCACACCCTTTGATCCCTTAATGTAGAAGCTGTTAGATCTTGTGTTATCCTGACTGTATTTCCACAATACTTGAATTGTTTCTTTCTAGCTGCTTGCAATATTTTCTCCTTGACCAGGGAACTCTGGAATTTGGCCATAGTGTTCCTAGGAGTGTCTCTTTTTGGATCTCTTTCAGGTGGTGATCAGTGGATTCTTTTAATATTTATTTTGCCCCCTGGTTCTAGAATATCAGGGCAATTTTCCTTGATAATTTCATGAAAGATGATGTTTAGGATCTTTTTTTTTATCATGGCTTTCAGGTAGTCCTATAATTTTTAAATCATCTCTCCTGGATCTATTTTCTAGGTCAGTTGTTTTTCTAATGAGATATTTCACATTATCTTCCATGTTTTCATTCTTTTGGTTTTGTTTTGTGATTTCTTGGTTTTTCATAAAGTCATTAGCCTGCATCTGTTCCATTCTAATTTTGAAAGAACTATTTTCTTCAGTGAGCTTTTGAACCTCCTTTTCCATTTGGCTAATTCTGCTTTTGAAAGCATTCTTCTCCTCATTGGCTTTTTGAACCTCTTTTGCCAATTGAGTTAGCCTATTTTTCAAGGTGTTATTTTCTTCAGCATATTTTTGGGTCTCCTTTAACAAGGCGTTTACCTGCTTTTCATGCTTTTCTTGCATCTCTCTCATTTGTCTTCCCAGTTTTTCCTCCACCTCTCTAACCTGATTTTCAAAATCCTTTTTGAGCTCTTCCATGACCTGAGCCCATTGAATATTTATTCTGGATGTTTGGGATACAGAAGCCTTGACTTCTGTGTCTTTCCCTGATGGTAAGCCTTGTTCTTCATCTGAAAGGATGGGAGGAGATATCTGTTCCCCAAGAAAGTAAACTTCTATGGTCTTCTTTTTTTTCCCTTTTCTGGGCATTTTCCCAGCCAGTGACTTGACTTCTGAGTGTCCTCTCCACACCCACCTTGCCTCCAGTTCTGCCCAGCCAGCACTTGGGGTCTGAGATTCAAATGCTGCTTCCCAGCCTCAAGGCTTTGGGCAGGAGCAGGGCTGCTATTCAGTGTGAGATTAAGTTCAGGTGCTCAGGTGAGGACAGGGCAGCCACACGGGACTTAGTTCCCTCAGGGGGTTTGTGCAGAGACCTTCAACAATGGATCTGAGCTCCTGCCTGCTTTGGGAGCCCCTGTCTGCTGCTGCTTCTGCTGCTGCCTCCCGAGGGGGCCTGAGTTATGGAGACACCCCGCTCCCCTCTCTGCGAGCCAAAAAGACTCTCTCACTGACCTTTAGCACCCGTGGGTGGAGGGACCTGCGTGGCTGCTGGAGATTCTGTCCCTGAAGCCTGCTCGGATCTGCTCCACTCAGTGCTGCGTGGCCAAGGCAGGGCTGGGCTCTGCTCCGGGTCCAGTGCACGACAGATCTTTGGTGTCATTTTTTCAGGTCCCTCTGGAACAGAAATCTCCTCCGCTGCATTGTTCTGTGGCTTCTGCTGCTCCCGAATTTGTTGGGAGTTCTTCTTTACAGGTATTTTATGGGCTATGGGTTTGGAGCTAGCATATGTGTACCTTTCTACTCCGCCATTTTGGCTCCTCCCCCCTATTTTACTTTAAAAAAAACTGAGACATAGAAGCTAAGTGACTTGCTTAGGGTCACACAGTTAGTAAGTGCATGAGGCAAAACTTGAACCTGTCTTCCTAACACCAAATCTGGTGCTGCCCTGTCTTCTATATCATGCTACCTAGGAAAATGAAGTCCAAGGATATTAAATGATTTGCCTAGGATAACACAAGTAGCAAATCATAAAATCAAGATAGAACTGAAAACAATAGTGTGAAAGAGGACAACCTCCTGGAGGTAGAGAAAAGTCTGCTACAATATTTGATGGTGATGGTGATAGTGATGATAACCCATTTATATAACGCTTTAAAATACACAAAGTGCTTTACGTGCATTATCTGATTTGATGCTCCCAATATCCTAACGTGAGAGGTGTCGGCTAGCTACCTTCTCAGTCACAAAACATGAAGAGCAATACTTCAGTGGCAACTTGACACACAACAGTACCACAGCAATGGTAGGATATCAGATCTGGACTGTCAAAGTCATATCAGAAAACCCTATTGTACAATCATAGCCTAGGAAAGGGAAAAAACTAGCTTAACCAGTCATGTCTGTGCTGAGGCATTCAGTATTAAATATTCCAGACGATCACCAGAAAATATAGTCCCCAGAGTCCCCTGCCTCACATGTGGACTCCCTATCCCAGCTTCAAGGTACTTTGTAAGTCAGCATCCACTAAAGACCATAGTGTGTAAGCCCCATACCAATGCATTTATTTCATTTTATTTTTCTTACAAGAGCAGAGGACACATTCTTTCAAAGCAAAGTATATTTAATTAAATTTAATTTAATTAAAGAGCAGAATGAAAACCAGGTTTCTTTGCATACACAGAGTGCATTCTCTCACAGGTTCCATGCCATCAATAAGAGAGAGCAAACAGGTAAAGAATAAGACCTAAGAAAAAGCACAGAGGGCACACAGGGAATACTTGTGTCCAAGGCATGGGTATTGCTGCGGTAACTCCCACCTCCAATTCTCCACAGGCATGGCATCTCTACTAGGTGATGTCATGGTGTTGCTCTCTGCTGGGCATTATGTGATCTCTGCCTGTATTTTTTCCTCTACAGGTGACATGGTAATTGATAGGAGAAAACCCTTGTATGTATAGAGGGAATCTCATCCTCTCACCTGCTTTGTTCTGCTATTTCATTGAGTGTCTTTTGCCTTGAACTAAAGTGTCCTCTGACTTTATAAAAATGAACCCATTGGAGGGAGGTTATCAGCTGTTTCATGAGCAGATGCTGACCTGGAAAGTTCCTTGAATGTATGAGAGACTCTGGGTATTACATAGCTTTGCAGAAAAGTGCCATCTTAGATTCCTGAACTTGCAGAATCAGCCCCCAGTTGAATGCAACTAATCAGCAAACCTACTTCTCCCATTCTAGAATTCATATTTTCTTTGGCCATAGCTCTGACAACCTCCATTTCTCATCTGCCTGAAATGAACTTCTATCTTTCATCAATGAATCAACTTCCTTCTCCTCAATCAAAGCTCATCTCAAATTCCTTTTAATGAAATTAAGCCTCCTAAGACTCAAAAAACTGGATGTCTTGGAGTCTCCTACTGTTTGTGACTGGCCCAATTCCTGTTCCCATGATATTCACATTGTCTTCCCCAAAAGAAAAACAAAGAAATAAGCAAAACATAAAAGGCAAAGCCAAGAGTTCAACCCAACCACAGAAATAATTGGTGTATGTTTGGGCAATAAGTGAATAAATGAATGTGCGTCATCCAACTTTAGAAACTTAAACTCCCAGAACATGTGAACCATAAGAGAGACACATTTAGTAGTAGCAGTTGAGCACATTCCATTATATACAGCTTCTTATGTTAAGAAACTGTGTAATTATCTCTTATAGAATCACAAAGATAAATCAAATGATTATTCATATAATTACTTGCATTATAAATAATACTGACTCCACTGTGCATTAGTGTATGTACAAACTATATGAAAGATTGAGATTTGGGTCACCTCCCTACAGTATTAGTTAGCAAAGCAAAACCCCTGGCTCATCTTTGCCTCAGATGGAAAACCCAAACCTTTCTTGGTACTGAGTCATGCTTCCAGATGGAATGAGAGTAGGAAGTAGGAACAGAACTTTGAGCCAATTATGAATCCCAGATGGTGCTCTATCAAAATCCATTTGCATCTCCACTGGGATCTGTTCCAAAGGACTGGTTCTCAGGCCCCCATGACAATATAAAGTGTAACCTAATATGTTTGGAGTCCTAAGAGAAGTGTCACCCCCTTAATTCATACCTGCTCTGAGGCTGCCTTTGATAGAAGAAAGAAATAGGCAGGAACAAATCCTGAGTCTTTGTGAGTCCATTTAAATGCTTTGACCTAAAGCAGTGTTTTCTTTGAGAGAGACCTGAAAAAAATGAGGGCATCCTGAAAAATCACTAGACTTGAAATGTCCATCATCAGGTTCTTTTGACTTGAGGCAGAAACCTTTTAAAGATTTATTGACATCTTCCCCAGACCAGATGATATTTAGCGGTCCTCTGGTTGAATGTTTAATTCTTTTTTATAATAAATTTTAGTGATATCTTTTGTTTTGATATTACCTACCTTTCCCCACCATATCTGTCCAAGAGAACCATCCCTTCTAATTAAAAAAAAAAACAAATTTTTAAATAGAGGAGAGTTTCCACAAAATTAACCAACACATCAAACAAATAATATTCTCTACCTATGTTCCTCCGCTTCTGCAAAGAAGAGGGGTCATGGGAGGTATTTTCTGTCATCTCTTCTTTGGAGCTATTTAGCCAATGTAATTTCACATTTCAGTTTTAATTACTCTCTTGTTGTTGTTCTTTCCATTTCCATTTCTATGTCATTGTGTATATTGTTTTTCTGGCTTTACACATTTCATTTTGCATGAGTTCCCATATCATTCTACCCATTTCTTTTTAAATGTTTTATTGATACTTTTATTTTTTTCTATCACCAACTTATGAATGCCTCCCTTTCCCTACAATATAACCTTCCCTTGTAGCAAATGCATACAATGAAGCAAAGTAAATTAACAAATTTACAGAAATATGCCACATTTTGCACCTGTCTGATGTAATAGTAATTTAAACGGAAAGATCTTTCTCATTAATTAATAGGCCCATATGATCTGCTTAAATCACCTGGAAGTCTGGGTTACATGTGGTGGGAGGAGCTTACTGAAGAGGCAGAATAGCAAGGGTGGAACAGAACCAGGAGAAAGTGAGTGAGTGGGGTCAGGTCCAAGGGGAAAGAACACAGCTCAACTGACACAGGCCAACTGAAACATTATGACAGTTGATGGTGAAAAGGCCCTGGCTGAGGGGGGAAGGTCTGAGAATGACTTTGATCTACTGTGATCCTGTTTATTAACTTTTTGGTCACCATGACGGATTTTGATTTCTGGTTCTGGGATTTGACTTTCTGGTGCTTAAGTTAATGCCTTCTCTATGGAGAGTCTTTTATATTTTACGACTGAGAACTACACTGGCATATTCATAGTCACCACCAGTGCTGTGAATATTGCTTGGTAATACATCTGCATCTCCACCGAGGGACTTTGGAAGGCATGAAAGTATCATTTCTCTCAAGTCATGACTGGACACTTGTTTTGGACACTCTTTGTTCCCAAAAGCACCCAAAAATATTTCTATGTAGGGTAGAAACAAAAATTACAAAGTCCTCAAAGTAGGGGAGCACTATAAAATTGTTAGCAGACTGTTGGAATGAGTAGTACCCTGGATCTGGGATTTGAAGACTTGGGTTCAAGTTCTGACTCAACAACTTATGAACTGTGTCCCCCAACTGAATCATTTACCCTTACTAAAACAATGAGGAGGTGATCCTATCTTATTCTTGCTGGGTGGTTGGGAGCATTCTATAGACACTAAAGCCCATTATTATTTCAAGGGTATGGACGTTGGAGGGAAGGGTCAAAATAAACAAATATTTATTAGGTTCCCACAATGTGCCACAGACTGCACCAAACCCTTTACAAACATTTCATTTGAATCTCACAACAACCCTGGAAATTGGGTGCTGTTATTATCCTCATCTTCAAGAAACTGAGCTACTCGGAGATTGAGTGACTTGCCCCCAGTCACTGTAATGTTAATGGAATGAGAAGCTCTTTCCCACCTGTTAATAGGCCTGTGTGATCTTCTTTGAGCTCAGGCCCAGCTGACTGCTGTGATGGAGCCTGAGTCACATGAAGCCCATGGTGGGAGGAGCTTACTGAATGAGTGAAGCAGGATGGGTGGAGCAGGAAGCAGGAATGAGGCAGAACTGGGAGAGAGTGAGACAGAGATGAGGCAGAGCAGCTAGTCTGAGTGAGAGAGGGAGAAATTTGCCTAGGGAAACTTGTTTGTGGAGAGGCCTAACAGAGGGAAGGCTTGGGGATGGTGGTGTTCCCTGGATTGGTGGTGTGTATAAACTTCTTTGTTACCATGGTGGACTTGGCTTTCTGGTATCTGAATAAATATCTTGGTTTCATCTTTGAGGAAGAGAGTTTATTATATTTTATGATTCAACCCTGGAAATACATCTGCATATTCATAGCAGTTACTGTGGGTATTGCATTGGCAATATGTTTGGTGAGGAGGATGAGATCACAAAATATAAAACCTCTACTTGTTAACCAGAAGGCTCTAGGGAAGGAAGTAGGTATCCTGGGATTGGGAGGATTTACCTTATTCCTCCCTGGCAAGCAAATAGGCTAAAATCACAGGACTTTGTGAAAACTGAGAACGAAGGTTATGGAAGACAGAACCCATAGATTTAGAAAGATGTTTGCAAGGCATACCAATAGAACCAGGAAAGAAATGGCAGGTGTGTGTAGAAGAAGATGGGCCTTGTTAACAAGTTGCTGTATTATATCCAAAAGAAGAGACAAATTGCTACAGGAAAAAGTTCAGGAGGAAAATGAGTTAGCTGATTTCCATGAGAAGCTTTCTATGCTACAGTGCTGGAACTTTCCTTAAGAAGAACAAACTAGAAAGTACCAGGTGGTAGAAGAAAAAGTAGCTGTAAGTGTAGTTTGGAAAAAGAAAAGTTAACAAGAAGAAGGTACATGCAGCCTTTGCATGTGTGGAGCCTGCTAAAGACCCAGACCAATGGGAGGAAGATGAGCAAATTCAGATGAAGAGGCTTCTAGCAATGTGGACACACATCCAATACTACAAAGAAACAGGAGATCCAGGGGGGCCACAAAGTGTTTAAGGAAGTAATTAAGGATTTTACTCAGCAGGAAGTCACAGATATATTAAGTTGATTCACCCAAAAAATGGGAGAATCTTTAGTATCTTGGATGAAGAGAATCATCAGAGGAAAGGGCAGGAGGAGCATGGATAGATAACATAAATTGAAATTCGTTGGTATTAGTCAGAATCCCTTTGAACAAAAACCTTTTAGGGATTACCATATTCAAGGAAGTAACAATGGGACTAATTTGTTAGCTTTAACTGCCAAGGGTTGCAAGAAACAGTGTCCCGCTGATTCTATGTGGCCTGGTGGAGATAAACCTTGGTATTCACTTAGAGACGGTATGAGAAAGTTAAAGGAAGAGGTAATGAAAACTGTAATAATGGTCAGAGATGACTGCACTTATCATAGCACTCCTTTAACTGATCTTCATAAAAACATAATAATGAAGACACATAATTCTGAATCTACTAATTGGGGAAATAGGGCACCCTCTTTTGGAGGTGCTATATAAAATTTCATAGTTAGGTGACTTCAGAGAATGGAGAAAAGATAAATTTCCTCAAGAGAGAAGAGCAAATAGTTAGCAGATTAAAAGTCAGAATAGATTAATAAGGAAAGAATTGCTTATTGCTTTAAGAGCAGGGATAGATTTTGGAAGAATAGATGTTATTCCAACTAATGAATTAAATAGGATGTACTGAAAAAAGGGACTTGATATTAGAAGGAATAGGGAAGTAAGAACTGCCCCTACAGATCCTCTTGAATCATCATAACCAAGTTTATCACACTTTCAGGGAAACTAGGAAATTGGTCAAGCCCCAGCTCAGATTAAAGAAATACACAAATGGGATTACAGACTCCACATCAGTTTAACCATATACTGGAAAAATGGATCAACTACTGTAGCTAGGACATTAATTAGATACTGGGGCAGAGGCCCCTGATATAAATTTAAACATGGAACCCCTTGTACCATCATAGGACTAGGAGGGGCTGAAATACCAACTAGACAAGTTAAACTAATGATGAAAATTGGGCAATTACCTAAGAAAGAATATATAGTGGTAATTGTAACTTTTCCTGAATACATCATTGGGATAGATATATTGAGAGGTATGACTTTAAATTTGCCTGAGGGGAGATACCAATTTGTAGTGATGAAGATAAGAATTAATGCAATTCAAGTGGGTTCACGGACTCCAGAAGCACAGTTGACACTATATTTACCCTTCTTCTGGTTATTCTCTCCTTATTCTTTTTTGACCTTTGTTTGTTTCACCTGTTTGCTAGATTTGTCTTCTCCAGGCTTAGTGCCCTTCACTTGTGAATAATTGACTGTTTAAGCTGGATGTCACCCTCTGTCCAAGACTATGATACATCATCCCTGGACCTGGCATTGACCAAGCTCTGGATAAGGAACTGACCCCTTGGATAGGACCTCAGGAGGCAGAAACAACTCTATGTCCAATCTCAGCAGGAGGTAATTTCAGAAGATGAGACCTTCACCCCTTACCCCAAGGGACTTTGAATCCCATTAATTTGAGTGGGGAATGATAGGGTGCTTACGCTCAAGCCCCTACCCTAAGATATTTTTATGTGTTTATTTTGTGTTATCTCTGTTATATTGTTAAGTTATGTTGATACTAGTTACCCCTAAATTCTCATTGACCTATATAATGGACACAAAAGATAGTGGGGCCAAATGTAATGTTAATGGAATGGGAAGATCTTTCCTGCCCATTAATAGGCCTATGTTACCTTGGGCCCAGTTGACTGCTGTCACTAAGCCTAAGTCACATGGAGCCTATGGTGGAAGGAGCTTGCTGAGGGGTGGAGCAGGAAGAATGGAGCAAAAAGTGAGAGTGAGGAAGAGCTGAGAGGGAGTGAGGCAGAGCAGCTAGCCTGAGTGAGAGAGAGAGGAATTTTGCCTAGGGGAGCTTGTTTGTGAGGAGACCTAGCAGAAGGAAGGCTTGGTGGTGGTGCTTCCTGGATTGGTGATATGTATAAACTTCTTTGTTACCATGGTAGACTTGGCTTTCTGGTATCTGAATAAATATCTTGGTTTCGTCTCTGAGGAAGAGAGTTTATTATATTTTGTGATTCAACCCTGGAAATACATCTGCATGTTCATAGCAGCTGCTGTGGGTGATATAGTCACACAGCAAGTAAATGTCTGAGGCAGGATTTGAATTGAAGTCTTCCTGATCCCAAGCTCAGTGGTCTATGTATCCAGCTGCCTTCTTGAGGTGGGTGAGGAAACATCTTGCCATTGCAGATGGCAGTCTTCTTTGTTATAGCCTTTACCTACACATACACACACACACACACACACACACACACACACACACACCTTCTAGTCTTAAAAAGTTGACTAGAACACTGACTTGCCCAGGGTCACAAGGTCAATGTGTATCAGAAGCAATACTGGAACCCAGGTTTTCCTGACTCTGAGGCTAGTTCTGTATTCATCATTATAATTATTATTATTATTCACAAAATAGTTAAGGGGTTGTTGAAACAATTTCACAATGTGAAGAATATTACTCAATAGTTCAAATGTCCACTCACAGTTATGGAAGGTAGGATTCAACTTGTCTTCTCCCAAAGTCTGGAACAGGTCATAGCATTCATGTTAAATCCAACTTTATAAACTAAGAACTTCCTAGGGCTGCTCAGAAAAGGTTCTGGGAGAAGAGGGGCAATAGATTTCCTTTCTTTTTTCAGCTGATTTCTTTCTTGGTATTCATTCATTCATCTATTCATTTATTTAAAAAAA
This sequence comes from Notamacropus eugenii, assembly GCF_028372415.1. Lineage (NCBI taxonomy): Eukaryota > Metazoa > Chordata > Mammalia > Diprotodontia > Macropodidae > Notamacropus > Notamacropus eugenii. Next base: position 140,393,243 of record NC_092877.1, read on the forward strand.
ACAAACAGTAAGTACCTACTGTTTTTATGGCTCTGTGTTAGGCTATGAAAACACAAAGAACTTATGCAACTTTCTAAAAAAATATTAACTTATTTCACTCTTATTCAATTATTTATTTTTAAATTTAATGCTCTCCCACCTCCCTACCCCATTAAGAATAACCCTTGTAATAAACATGAATAGTCAAACAAAGAAAATTCCCACATTGGCCACATCCAGTTATGTATTTGTTGTTGTTGAGTTGTTTCCATCATGTCTGACTCTCTGTTGTCCCATTTGGGGTTTTCTTGGTAAAGATCCTGGAGTGGTTTGCCATTTTCTATCCACTTCATTGTACAGATGAGGAAAATGAGGGAAACAGGGTAAATGATTTACCCAGGGTCACAAAGCTAATAAGTATCTGAGGCCAGATTTGAATTCAAGTCCTCCTGATTCTAGGGTTGGCACTGTAACCACTGTGCCAACCTAGCTGCCCACACAGAAATGTCTTAATCTATATCTTCATTCCATCAGTGCTTCCAAATCTAATGGGTGAAAAATTGTGGTAGGAGAATTTTTATTATCCTCTTTATGAGAGATGTAAATTAATTTTTTTAATTTTTATCTATTCAACCAATTGATAAAATGAATACTTATAAAGCAAAATATTTATCTTTTCACTAACTAATAACAAGCATCTTATTAAATGAGAAATATACTTAAAGTTTAAAAAAAAAATCCAAATCTAAAAGGTGGGAAGACTGGGAGGAGTCCAATTAGTTCCCTATCCTTTAGTACAATAAGATAAACTTCCTAGTAGATGAGATGGAGGAATTGAGCGACCTCTTTTGACAGCACTTTCCTGAAATTACTACCCCTTCACCGCAAACTCTGGTTCAAACAGTAAATATCATGTGGGTGTATAAAGATGATAAAGATTTCTCCCTAAGATAATCAAACAGCATTTTCATATCTCATTCACCAGAATTTGTTATTCAGCTAGGTCAAACTCTTTGTGACCCATTTTGTTGGCAAAGATATTGGAGTGGTTTGCCATTTCCTTATCCAGTTCATTTTACAGATGAGGAACTGAGGCAAACAGGGTAGATTATTTGCCCAGGTTCATACAGGTATTAAGTGTGGAAGGCTGGATTTGAACACAGGTGGACGAATCTTCCTGACTCCAGGCCAGGCTCTTTATCCACTGTAGCACCACATCTTATACACTTAAAGTATTCTAACCAGTATTATCAGCATTTTTCTAGACCTTATCACTTCTATTTAATCCTACCTACTGGAGGGCAAAGGTCCTTTCTTACTACTGCATTTTCTCCAGTGCCTAAAGCAGTGAATTACTCTTTTTTAGGGGACAAGGGTAGAAAAATTGGGTTCCAACATGCAATTTTATCAGTGCTGGGAACTCCTGGCTGGCTTGGGAACTCCCTCCATTGATGCAGATGGCACCTGTCTTCTATTTATAGTCTTATAGAGTTACCCAGGGCACTCACTTTCTGTGACTTTCCCATGGCCACAAAGGTAATATGTGTCACAGTCAAAGCTGGAACTGGGCTTCCCACTTCCCATGTCAGCCCTCCATAGACTACACCAAGCTGACTCTTATTTTCACATAGTAGGCACTTGGTAAATATTTGGTGAGTTTAACTGAATCCAATTAAAGAGTCAAACTTCAATTACCTGGAAAAATCACTTTGATCAGGCAAAATGATACAGAAGAGAAAAACTATTATTATCTATAATGATAGCAAAGACAAATCAGAAATTTAAAACTGAATCTTTTCTGAAATGTATAACTTTCCCTCTATAGGAAAGCCCTTTTGAAGCTGGTAAATAATTTTTATAGCCAGTATTTCTGATAAAGGCCTCATTTCTAAAATATATAGAGAACTGAGTCAAATTTATAAGAATACAAATCATTCTACAATAGAAAAATGGTCAAAGGATATGAATAAGTAATTTTCAGATGAAGAAATTAAAGTTATCTATAGTCATATGAAAAAATGCTCTAAATCACTAATGATTAGGGAAATGCAAATTAAAACAACTCTGAGGTACCAACCTATCAGGTTGGCTAATATGATAGAACAGGAAAATGATAAATACTGGAAATGTGGGGAAAAAATAGAACACTAATGCATTGTTGGTGGAGTTGTGAACTGATCCTACCATCCTGGAAAACAATTTAGAATTATGCCCAAAGGGCTATAAAACTGTATATCCTCTAATCCAACAATACCACTGCCAGATCTGTATCCCAAAGATAAAAAAGGAAGAAGATTCCACATGTACAAAAATATTTATAGCATCTCTTTTTGTGGTGGCAAGGAACTGGAAATTGAGGGGATGCCAGCCAATTGGGGAATGACTGAACAAATTGTGGTACATGAATGTAATGGAATACTATTGTTCTATAAGATATGATGAGCAGGAAGACTTCAGATAAACCCAGAAAGACTTACATAAATTGATGTTGAGTGTAGTGAGCAGAACCAGAAGAACACTGCACATAGTAATAGAAACATGGTGCCATCATCAAATATGCTAGACTAAGCTCTTTTCAGCAATATGATGATCCAAGACAATTCCAAAAGACTCATGATGAAAAATGATAAGCACATCCAGAGAAAGAACTGTGAAGTGTGAATGCAGAACAAAGCATATTATTTTCACTTTTTTTTTGTTTTTTCTTTCTTGTGGTTTTTCCCTTTTGTTCTGATTCTTCTTTCACAACATGGCTAATGTGGAAATATGTTTAACATGATTGTACATGTATAACCTATTTCAGATTGCTTGCTATCTTGGGGAGGAGAAGGGAGAAAAATTTGAAACTCAAAATCTTACAGAAATTAATATTGAAAACTATTTTATGTGTAATTGGAAAAAACATTTATTTATTAAGAAAAAGAGAAAAAACAAAAGAAAAAAGACAAGCTTTTTTCCCCCCATTTTCTACTTAAAAATGAAAGGCACATAATAATAAAAGTGGAAATCAGTGTAGAGAAGAAAGGAGGGCACTGACTTCTCAGAATCCTGAGCCATTGTCAGGAACACAGTGAATTACATTTTCAATTTCACTTTCTCCACACCCATGTGATAGATAACACTCTGGTTAAAGACAACAGCAACCTTCCCATATGGCATTTTGGAGTAAAAAACCCATGAGGAAGAATAAACCAAAATATTTTCTGAATAATTTAAAAAGTCCATTACTGTAGAACACACTTTGGAGTTAGTCCTCAAAATTAGATTCAACATGATTGGATTAAAACATGGAGATCTAGACATGCCTTCTACACAAAGGAAAGTGAAATAAATGGCAAGCATTCATTGAGTCAGAGTCATTAGTCCTGAGATTGACAGAATAGCAAGAACTCGACAGGTTCCCTTGGTAAGCAAATAGCACAAAATGAGGGTCTTAAAAAATCTTTTAAAGTCATGATGTGAACTTAAAACAAGAAATTAACACAAATCCATTTAAACAGAAAAAGCTTAGTTTTTAGCTACTACAAAGGTTCATTGTTGTGGTTCTGTCATTTCTGAATCTTCATAACCTTGTGGACCATAGCATACCAATACTGTCCATAGGATTTTCTTGGCAAAAATTATGGAGTGGTTTGACATTTCCTTCTCCAGTGGATTAAGGCAGATAGAGGTTAAGTTACTTGCCCAGGGTCACAGAGCACGTAAACTCCTGCTAATCTCTGCCATTTTTGAAAAGCACACATGTTAAAAATTTACACCTTCTACTTCTGAGTGTTTTGGGACAAAATCCTGGTCACCCTTCCCTAGTTGTCCTGTGATGATACTGAGGAAAAGAGAGGCAAATCATGGTACTTTATTTTGAACCCTCAAATGAGTACATACAAAAACTCATTCAAATTCTATTTCCATTAGGCTTCTTTTTTGCCATTCATTAATTATACAGAACAAAGGTTCTCAACCATTTTGTGTGTGTCATGGACTTATCTCAGAGTCTGGTGAGCCCCTTCTCAGAATTATATTTTTAAATAATTGAAGGAAATGCTGTATTTTAGTTAAATGCCAATGAAAATAAAGATATGATTTTCCCCCTTATTCAAGTTCACAGGACTCCTGTGATTTATTCGCCAGGAGTCCATGGACCCCACGTGTAAAAGCAAGCACTGACACATCCAGGATGGCCTGCTATCACAGATTCTTTGATCAACTTTTCGAAAAGGAAAGGCAACTTTTGAGGGATCAGAAATCTACTTTAATTAAGCACATACATCATTCACTTAGTTCAAGGGGAAAAGCACCCTGAACTTCAGAGAAAATACAAACAGAGAAATACAAACAGATATAAGGCTTCCAATTGCCTGACCACAAGCAATACATACATCACAGAGCAACAGACAGATCCAACTGTCTGGCCAATACATACATACATAGTTACTAGAGAGAAAAGGGTTTTCAGAGCCAGGGGGGCTCCTTAATGACTGCCCAGAGTCTGGTCTGGCCAAATGAACACTCAATGAGTAAGACCCAAAGTAAAACCTCACCTGAGAGTATTTATATACTTTTCAGAGCCAGAGCACCATCCTCTGACCCAGTGCCTCAATAGAAATTTACAAAAGGTACTGAGGTCTATTAATGGGCAGGGAAGATCTTTAACTCTTCCCCCCACCCACCATTAACTTTACATTAACATTACACCACATTAAGAATCCCTGGCATAGAGGAAAAAATACTGGACTTGGAAAAGGGAACCTGACTTCAAATCCTGGCTGCCGATACTGCTTCACTGTATGACGCTCACTTCATGTTTCTTAGACTCAGTTTCTACCACAGTAAAACTGTGAAAATGATCCTTGTCCTATCTACCACATGGGGGTTGCAAATCTGAAAGCATTATAGAAACATGACTTATTATTTCAACAGCTACAGCAATGGAAAGAAGCCTGGTCTTGAAATCAGAAAGCTGAGATTCAAACTCCAGCTCTGACGCAAGCTGTGGTCATGTGCAAATCACTTACCTCATCTAAACCTCAGTTTTCTCATTTAAAATGGAAATAATAATACTCACTGATTCATAAATTGTTGCACCACTCATAGTGTTCTTAAAAGGAGAGAACTTTGTAAACCTTTAAGCACTAGAGAAATAAGAAGTATTAGTGTTGCACAACTTAATGATACGACCTTTACTGGGGGCACACTGTTGTCAAGATTGCCTTTTACCCTCTTTCAGAGGAAACACCACCACTTGCCAATAAAATGAGCTAAGGAGGGTTAATACCCCAACTCCCAGATTAACTGTAGTAGGGATTTGCCCCTGGAAGGCTCCACCCTAGAGCTCTTTAAGAGATACAGGACAGATATGAGGTGGCTATAATTCACTGGTTTCTGTGGAAAGCAATATCCCACTGCGAGATAACATCTGCAGTCTTAGGCAACTTTCTTTGGATGAGAAAACTCCTTGGGGGATAAAACTAGAGAGATAACATCCCAAAGAGCATCTTCTCTGAAATTAGTGTTCAGGGTAGTTAGTACACAGTGGATGTTCTGAACAACAAATTTTTGTTAACTATGAAATACTCAATATATTAATTTATTTTTACTAATTTATATAGAAATTAACTTTGCTCAGTCAGTTCTATTCAATGAGCATTTATGAAAGAACCACTTTATTTCAGGCATTGCGCTGGGCACTGGGGGAAGCAAACCTACACTTTAGGAAACATAGTCTAATCTACTGGGAGAGGGACAAGGAACACCATGTACTTGGGTCAACATAATTGTGACCTCAGAGATATGGTTATTCTTTCTACTGGTACAGATTACAACATGTCAGTTTCTTCTCTTCTTAAGTGATTCTTGTCTGTCTTGTCCCAGAAACACTCTATAGGAGGTCAGTCAACATACTGAGGTCCTATTCTCTTGCATACTCATTGCTGAATGGATACCTATGGAATAGACAGACTGGTGGTTATTGCTTGCTGTCAATATCCTTTTCCATTAATACATTTCTCTGGGGACATCCTTTAAACTACTTGTTCTGAATGAATCTTCATTGGTAGTATGCTGTTTACTGCCCTTTGATGATCTGTAATTTTAATTCTTTGGACATAGTGATATACCTTGACAGAGCTGTGTAGTACCCTCAGAAGAATATTTTTCTTTATTTATTTATTTAGGTTTTCAACATTCATTTCCACAAAATTTTGGGTTCCAAATTTTCTCCCCATTTCTCCCCTCTCCCCACCCCTAAATGCCAAGCATTCTAATTGCCCCTATCACCAATCTGCCCTCCCTTCTAACATCCCTCCCTTCTCTTATCCCCATCTTCTCTTTTGTCCTGTAGGGCAAGATAAATTTCTATGCCCCGTTACCTGTATTTCTTATTTCCTAGTTGCAAGAACAATATTCAACAGTTGTTCCTAAAACTTTTGAGTTCCAACTTTTCTTCATCCCTCCCTCCCCACCCATTCCCTTTGGGAAGGCAAGCAATTCAATATAGGCCATATCTGTGTAGTTTTGCAAATGACTTCCATAAAAGTCGTGTTCTGTAAGACTAACTATATTTCCCTCCATCCTATCCTGCCCCCCATTGCTTCTGTTCTCTCTTTTGATCTTGTCCCTCCCCAAGAGTGCTCCCTCCTCCCACTGCCCTCCCTTCCATCATTCCCCCCACCCTGCTTATTCCCTTTCTCCCCCACTTTCCTGTATTGTAAGATAGGTTTTCATACCAAAATGAGGGTGTACTTTATTCCTTCCTTTAGTCGAATGTGATGAGAGTCATCTTCATGTTTTTTTCTCTCACCTCCCCCCTTTTTCCCTCCACTGAAAAGTCTTTTGCTTGCCTCTTGTATGAGAGATAATTTGCCCCATTCCATTTCTCCCTTTCTCCTCCCAATATATTTCTCTCTCACCACTTAATTTCATTTTTTTAAGATATGATCCCATCCTATTCAATTCACTCTGTGCTCTTTGTCTGTGTGTGTGTATGTGTGTGTGTGTGTGTGTGTGTGTGTGTGTGTGTGTGTGTGTGTGTGTGTGTGTAAGTAATCCCACCCACTACCCAGATACTGAAAAGTTTCAAGAGTTACAAATATTGTCTTTCCATGTAGGAATGTAAACAGTTCAACTTTACTAAGTCTCTTGTGACTTCTCTGTTTGCCGTTTCATGCTTCTCTTCATTCTTGTGTTTGAAAGTTAAATTTTCTTTTCAGCTCTGGTCTTTTCATGAAGAATGCTTGAAAGTCCTCTATTTCATTGAATGACCATTTTTTCCCCTGAATTATTATACTCAGTTTTGCTGGATAGGTGATTCTTGGTTTTAGTCCTAGTTCCTTTGACTTCTGGAATATCATATTCCACATGCTTTGATCCCTTAATGTAGAAGCTGCTAGATCTTGTGTTATCCTGATTGTATTTCCACAGTACTTGAATTGTTTCTTTCTAGATGCTTGCAATATTTTCTCCTTGACCAGGGAACTCTGGAATTTCATATTATCTTCCACTTTTTAATTCTTTTGGTTTTTGTTTTGTGATTTCTTGGTTTCTCATAAAGTCATTAGCCTCCATCTGTTCCATTCTAATTTTGAAAGAACTATTTTCTTCAGTGAGCTTTTGAACCTCCTTTTCCATTTGGCTAATGCTTTTTAAAGCATTCTTCTCCTCATTGGCTTTTTGAACCTCTTTTGCCAGTTGAGTTAGCCTATTTTTCAAGGTGTTATTTTCTTCAGCATATTTTTGGGTCTCCTTTAACAAGGCGTTTACCTGCTTTTCATGCTTTTCTTGCATCTCTCTCATTTCTCTTCCCAATTTTTCCTACACCTCTCTAACTTGATTTTCAAAATCCTTTTTGAGCTCTTCCATGGCCTGAGCCCACTGAATATTTATTTTGGATGTTTGGGATACAGAAGCCTTGACTTTTATGTCTTTCACTGATGGTAAGCATTGTTCTTCTTCATCTAAAGGGATGAGAGAAGATATCTGTTCACCAAGAAAGTAACCTTCTATGGTCTTATTTTTTTTCCCTTTTTTGGGCATTTTCCCAACCAGTTACTTGAATTTTGGGTCCTTTGTCAAGAGTAGGGTATACTCTGGGAATCTGTAAGATCTCAGTTCCTCCAAGTTGGCACAATGAAGCATGTACTGGTCTGGGCACAGAGAGGAATTTTTGTGCCCAGAATCTTAGCAGAGGTTCCTCTCCACAGCCACCTGGCCTCTAGTTCCTCCAAGTCAGCACTGGGGGCTGATTTTCAGATAAGCTGGGTGGGCAGGGCCACCATTCAGTGTGAGACAAGGACCAGCTCCCCCAGGGCCTCCACACAGGGTGGAGGCAATAATCAGCTTCTCAGTGCTCCCAGGGGTTTTTACGCTCCTACAATGGAGCAGGTCGGTACAGGCTGCTGTTCAGCCTCTGTGGCCACTGCCTGCTGCAAGAGCTTTAGAAGGCCCTTCTCCCTTCCTGGCCAGCTGAAAAACCCCCGTCACTGACCTTTGGCGCCTGTGGGTTGAGGGATCTGGGAACCTGCTGCTGCTGGTACTGGGGATTCCGCAACTGGAGATTCCGCCCCCCAAGGGCTGTTCACGAGTCAAGCTGTGCAGCCAAGGCTGGTCTGGGCTTTGCTCCGCATCTGGCACAACAGATGTTTTCCGTGGGCCTTTCAGGTCACCCTGGGCTGGAAATTTCCTCCACTCTGTTGTTCTCCACTTCTGCTGCTCCAAAATTTGTTGAGAGTCCCTCTCTACCGGTATTTTATGGGCTGTGTGGTGAGACCCTGAGTATAGGTGTCTTTCTACTCTGCCATCTTCAGAAGAATATTGATGTTAAAAATATAGATCTCTGTTTTCGTGAGAAATGTGGAATTGTTAAAAGTCCTTGTTAATTGTCAAATGTTAAAAGTTTTCAAATCCCAAATGTAATTAATGTAATTAATCTCTTCTTATTCAATTCTGGGTCCAGTTCACTGTCTATCTAAACCATCAGCCCAAGAGATATATTTACAACCACAAGGTCATCAGACAAAGTTATTTCTGCTATTATATGTTTCAAGGTATATTGGTCATACTGAACTTGCTTCCGTTGCATGCTATACCTTCTTCTCATTTTCATTCTTTCATAAAAATCAGAATGACTTTTATGTCCATGGTCTGATCCTACAAGATAGCTGCTTCAGAAATGACTTCCACATTACTATCAAGTTATTTTCTATCTATTAGAATAAATCTATTTCATTTTTCATAATGTTTTTATATCCATAGCCATAAACACTTACTAGCTGCATGACCTTGGGCAAGTCACTTAACATCTGTTTGCTTCATTTTCCTCACCTATAAAAATAGGGATAATAATAGCATCTGCCTCTCTGGATTATTGTGAAGCTCAAGAGAGATAATAGTTGTTAAAAGGCACTGATCACACTACCTGGCACACAGCCGGCTAAAGACTAGCTATTGCTAGCTGCTACCTACCTCACAGGGCTGTTGTAAGGCTCAAATGAGGTAATGTTTGCAAAGTGCTTAGCACAGAGCATGGCACATAGTAGACACTATGTAAATGCTTATTCCCTTCCCTTCTTCTTTCCCTTTCCTTTTGTATTTTTTATCATTCTTCCCTATGTCCACCATTATACTGAAATCACTGAATATTACATCCTATGTTAAGTTAGTGTTGGATCTTGCTGAGTTTTTCATAGAAATTTTCTTTTTCCTTACTCTCTGCACAAAGATTAACACATGACCTGCAAATTATCTTCATGGTGGTCTTTCTTCCAAATGCTCTTCATAAACTCTGTTAGATGATCAAGTATTTCATGAAATAATATTTTTTTCTTTGCCTTGCACACAGAATAACATCCACTAAGTCAACTCCTTTGTTTGCCTATCTCAGGAGAACCTATAAAACATCCTTGTAGCTCCAATCTCCTTTTGTTTTCTAGGTTCCCTTCTAATGAGAATGATAAGATCAACAAAGCATCATCCTTCCGGTAGGCTGTCCAATCACTGGTCACAGGATGAGCACCTCATCTTTAGAGTTTCAACAGTGAAGTAATTGTTTATAGATGGTTTATAAATACTACAATTTTAAAAACCTCCTGCTCTCTTTTCAAGAACATTGCCTTAATCACTGCTGGAATGAACAGAGACTGCAACACTGAAGGTGATATTGCATGTTCTGTTTGTTTTAGGGATTGCCATGGCCAAAAAAACATGTTAAGCAAGAAGCCAGATTACGAGTGACAAATTTCTTTGTACTTAACTAGGCAGGTGCTCAGGAAGCAGACCAAGTGTAATGCTAGGACTATACTTGGAATCTTTCCAGTGTAGAAACACCCTCCTGAACAAAAGTCATCTCACCTCACAATGAGGCATAAGACCAGAGATTTGTAGAAATTAAAAGGACTTTAATAAAAAGTTAAGCACTTTTAAAAGAATGTATGTTGGCTTGATGTCACATTATCCTTCCTTCTTCTATCCATCTAGGTGTCCCCAAAGTTCATGTCTTTGTCATCCCTGCCACTGCTATGTTGTTGTTTTCTTTTCAGATGTACCCAAATCTTATGGAGGAAATTCTCTCTCTGTCACTCTAAGGCTCTACCAGGCAGATCACACAGACTTCCCTCTGAATCATACTTCTGTCACCCTTCACTTAACCTACATTCACTTCACTGCTTCAAAGGACACATGTTTTCATTCAGAATCCTCTTGAAATCCCACAAGAAATCCAGGTGGTCTTTCCATCTCAGTAGGTTCCCAAAGTGGGCAATGCCACTCCCTGGAGGCACTGGAATGATTGAGAGGGGGGGTGGTAGCCTCAGTTGTAATCGGGGGGCATTGAATAAAAACAAAGGGGAGAAGGGAGCATAAGGAAAGAAGAGAAAAAAATTTTGAAAAAAACATTTGTACATGTTTCATTTGTTGTGTAATGGAGTAAAGCTGTTTCCAAGTAAACACATAAAATGCAAGTTATAACCAATCAGTGGTCAAGTCACCAATAGGTCTTAACAGCAAAGTGTCGGCAAGTGTGTGTGTCCCTCATTGTCAGGAAGTCCAGCATGCATCAGCAGGAATATGTGCATGTGATGACTTATTTACATTACAATACTATATGGCTCCATGATGCAATGCTGCATCATCAAAATTTCAATGCAGGAAAATACTCCATAAATTTACAATAAATTATTGAGTATGTCATTTAAAAAAATATTGTCTTTTTTTTTGAAATGAGGCAAATTTTTTTTTTAACCATTAAAGGGTTAAAGAAATTAGATTTCTAGGGGAGGAGAAGAAGAATTTTTTTTTTGTAAAGGGGGTAGGAGGTCAAATAAGTCTGGAAATCTTTGGTCTGTGCAGATCACAATCCTAATTCTGCCACTTGCTCCCTGTGGAAAGTTTCTTCACTTCTCTATCTTTGTTCACCTTTGATATGAGAGGCTTGGACTAACTCCAGATCTATGATTCTGTGTGTGTGAGCGCACGTGTGTGTGTGCGTGTGTGTGTGGTGTGTGTGTGTGTGGTGTGCGTGTGAGTGTGAGTATGTGTGTGTCCATACCCATCTTGTTTTTTTTGGTTGTTTTATTTTCACATTCACTTTGTGAGAGTTCTCTTGTAACAAAATAAAGCAATTAAGGAAAACAAATAATATAGTGACTACCCCTGAAAAGCGGGTGTGGCGTTTCACAGCTGGATCACCATCCACATCGCTATTTAAAACAAACAAAAAACAATTTTCCCTCCCTCCAGATGAGGGCTGGAAGAGGAGGTGGTGAGACCCCCACAAACACCAGAGTACCAGGGGCAGGTCACCTAGAAGGAATTCACGGACTCAAGCATTATTGGGGTCAAGGTAAAGATTTATTACACTTTTCAGCTGGCAAGAGTTCTTAGGGAACCTGCAACCTTAGAGGGCTACAGGTAAAGTTTATGTAGGATAGACTTTTGGAAACATGTGCCAAATATATTAACTAGGTGTTTTGAGGTGGGATTAAGGAGTGGTAGTGGTCAGTTCTTAAAGGAACATGCACTTTTCGTATCTACTGCAGGTATTTTACCCAAAATTCATCAGGAAATAGCCTGGGGAGGGGTTCCTGAAGGTGTGGTTTTAGTCCTGAAACCTCACTAAGTTAACTAACAGTCAGGGCTGGATACCAGGTTCTCATCAATGTCTTGTTAGACAAGATCAATGTAAGGGAGTCTAGGACACATATGATTGGTCAGTGAGTAGTAAATGTCACTATGACGCAGTACACAGCGAGTTCAGTCAGTACATAGTTGGTTCTAATAAGTTCTATAGGTGCAGCTGGCAACTGTAGCAGGAAGGGGGATAATGGTTGTTGCTGGGGCAGGCTGTGTCTTTGGGCTGGGAAGAAACTGCCTGAGATAGTATTTTGAAGCTAGGGAGAAATGTGATTTTTAAAGAGAAATTTGATTTTAGAATTGGGGCCCAAGCACATGCACACAAGCACCCCATCACTTGCACCTTACATTTCTCCCATATATGGATTTAGGGTGCAAAATGAGACATATATATACCTCTATCACCTTCCTATAATGGATAATATTTCATCATCAGACCTTTGGGATAATGATCCCATGATTCTAAGAACTTGTTCTTATTTAGGTAGATAGTTTCATGGGTTACTCTAGCCAATACACACACACACACCCCTACATATACACATACATACATGCACATATATGTAAGTGTGTGTATATACATATACATACATACACATATATATTCTGGTTGTTAGCCTTTAAGAAGGAGAAATTCAAAATAAGTGTAAAGGCTATGCTGACTTTTTTTTCTGGCTGGGTCATAAAGTTTTGTCAGTCTTATTCCTGGCCACTAGAGCTAGAAGAAGTCAGAAGAGTATAACACTTGAGTTCTTATAGAAGATTTGTAGAGGAAAGAGGACTGTGCTTGTATTCAGGAGAGAACTAGGTTTATATCTTACCTTTGGTAATGAATAGCTGTGTAACCATGGGAAAAATCATTTCACTTTTCCAAACCTTAGTTTCCTAAACTGTAAAATGGAGATAATAATATCCATGGTGCTTACCTCATAGGGTGATTGTGCAAAAAACATGTATATCTGACTCTGTGCTATCTGTATCATATATACATACATATGTATATAGACAAGTACATATATATGTGCTCTATTACATATATGTGTATGTATACATGCTATATTTTAGTTATGTGTATATAGATAGATAAACCATTATGATTTCAGCCATAAAAGGAGTTTAATGAAAAACCAAAACAAAATCTGTCCGTATAATTCCAGGAATGCAAGGCTGAAATGCAACAAAGAAGTCGCTGCCAAATGTCCCTTAAGATCCTGCTCTTCAGCTCCTTCCTTATTTTCCTTTCTGCTGGCCTTGTTTCCTTCTGCAGGAACCCTGCTGCCGAGTTGGCATTCTAGAGCCCACAACAATCCTCGTGATAGAAGATGTCCTGGGATATCCCGTCTGTTTTCAGAAGATAGTTTTCCTTTGGTGCCACTGCCTGTTCCTCGTTCTAAGACATTCTTCACAATAGAAGTCGCAACATCTACTTGTTTAATGGACTAACAGCACAATTTTGCGTGAGAGAACTGAAATTTTCAGCCCCTGACAATTCTTCAGAAGAAAGAAAAGAATCCGATCACTCCCTTCCTCCCTGGCCCAGCCCCATTGCTGTATCTCAACATCACATCCGTATCCCAATGTCTATCTGGATGAAAACAAACTTGGAATCTGAATGCACATTTCAGGTTGTTCATCCTAGCCTTGGTTTGTACTGCCCCAGGCACCAAAATTCTTAATTATCCATCTGGCTCCATTTGGTGGACACAGAAACCAGGTACCCCCCCCCCCCCCCCCCCCGCCCCCTTCAGCTTAAGGAGCCTATTAACATAGATGTATATGGGAGAGAGTTTTGGTTTCATATCCTTTGCCCTCAGGTCATTCAAGAAGGTTTATGTCTAGTCATCTAACAAACTTACCACCAGAGAGATTCTCTCAAGAGGAGAGTGCCAGTAAAATATGGCAGATTCATTCTCTCTGGGTTTTCCTTGGTTCTACCTCAAATGGAGCCACCAGAGTTGTGTCATCTTTGCTACCTACAGATACCATTGTATATAGTCCAATGGCAACAGCAGCAAGCATTTATTTGGACGATACTGGGCACTATGCTGGCAACAAGGACCCGAAAATTAAACAGTCCCTGCCCTCAAGGAGTTTACAGCCTATTTTAGGAAACAATAGGTAAATAAACGTATACTATAAATAAGATATAAATGCCAGGATCCAGGCTTCCCCATGAACTCTGAGGTCACATGGACTGGTATTAATCTTAGGGGACTGACCCAGGGGACCAGGTTCTCTCTTTGGTTTATGCCCTACAATCCAGAATCTGGTTCTGGAAAAATCTCTAAACAAAACCCAAGTATGGCTTATATCTAGATTTTCCCAGCAGTGGGACAGTGGTCCCCACTTGGACACCCGATGTACAAAATGATTGTCAGTATCACATAGGAGACAGGCTGTGTTTCACCACAGAAAATGAGCAAGATACAAATGACTCACACGATCCCATGAACAAATTTAGAAGCTTAACACATTTATTTTTTAAAATATCATTTTAAAAATGAACAAAAATCTATTTTCTCCCTTTCTTCCTACCTCCCGTCTTCCTCCTATGGAAAGAAAGAAAAACAAAACCCTTATAACAAATATGCATAGTTAAGAAAAATAAATTCTTGCATTGGTCACATCCAAAAAATATAAAGCTATCTTCCAGAAAGGAAGGGATGGGACAGCAGGCAGACTATTCTGTTACATGATACACCAAGACCACCAGGAAGATCATGTTGGCCCTGACCATGAAGAATCTGGGAGGGAAGGAGTAAGGGTGAGTGGGGAGGTAAATTAACAGTTTATACTAGGAAGACACACACATGTCATCTGCTCACTGCAGAAAGACTATGGAACACTCCAAGTACTGTCAGGGATCTAACTTAAGCCATTGTCTGAAAGGGGAATGTGTTTCCTTAAGTAGGAAATAAAGGTCAGCTTCTACCACTTCAGCAGTTGCTGGGGGGCTTGCAGCTTGGCCAGGGACTTTGTTTTGCTCTATCAGACAAAAGCAATCTGTTAGATAGGTCAGATTAGATCTTTGTACCCTCCCTAAGGAAGCCAACCCAGACTATTGATGATTCAAGGCAATCATCAGAGATACTGGTATAGGAAAGGCATGGGATAGTCTCCTTCTTAGGAAAAAAGGCAAAGGATCCACGATTTGTATCTGGAACTTGGGTTCCTCTGGAGCAATGGGGTGGTAGAAAATGTGATTAGGAAGCTGGGTACATGAGAAGAAATTTAAGATGAGACTGTTACTGAATCAGGGGACAAGATTCAGGGGACATCAATGGAGATGACCATTTGCTTGACACTTGCCTTCCCAAAGCTTTGGCCTTCTCTGAAGGCAGTTTCATATCCACTTTTATCCAGAACTGATGAGCTGGCACTATCTTTCTCCTTTCTGACCCAGTTGAACCAGCAAGTCCACAGACTCCCTGTATTCACTCCAAGGGCACCCTGTGTAACAAAGGGAGGTTATTCAGATTTGCCCTTACCGACAAGCTGTATAGAACAAGTGCAGATGTTCTCTGCTTGGTTTAAATCCACCCTTGGAACATTAGCAAGCCAGTTTCCAACCCTTAAGTGAGGGACTTCCACTATGTGATGACAGAGACTTCCATCAGTGATAGAACCAGAAGAATTGATGACTCACAGATTACTCTATGTCAGAGCCAAGCAGATATACAAGAATGATGGTGTGTGGGATAGCATGACCCCCCCCCCCCCCCCCCCCCCTTACTCAAATTGACTGCTCAGAGGCATCTCAAAGTAAAAATAGAAAATCTCCTTTATTCGGCTCTCCCGAGAAGCGGGCAGTCTCTTCACCAGTAAAGCTGGAGTCGGAGGTGCCTTACAGAAGCAGAATGGCATTTTATATAGACCCTAACGGGGAAATCCCCCTCCCACCCACCACTGACCATTATTCTCATTGGCTGAGAAGCATGGTCTTACATTCTAGGCAATAAATCTAACCAATCCCTTTTGGAACCTGCTTCCTGGACCATTAAAAAGCCCAACATATGCAAATGAAACATTGAGGACTCATGCAAATTGCGCATTGAGAATTTAGGCAAATCAGGCAGACTACAGTGAGGGCTACAGACTACCTGCGCCTATGGAAATTAGGTATTGAGAAGTTAGTGAACTCTGTCTAATCATTGATCCTAATGCACTGTATAGCCTTATATGGAAATCACCTGACCCTGGAGGAATCGAAACCTGGGCCTAAGGTCTCTTCTACTCTAGGGAGGAGTCTCACACCCCTGAGAAGTCTTCACTAACTCTGTTCCCATTCAATGGCTTGCTCCTACATTGTTCTTCCTTTAGCTATGAAGAATCAGGACTACTCAGGATCAGGTGGGAGATTGGCCCAACCCTCTTCTCTCATTCCTCTCTCCCCTACCTCCCACCATGGGGGCTTTCTAACTTCATAACACACTGTAATCTCAGTTTCTTTGTGTTATTTTCCTGATCTCAGGCAAATGAGTATTCCAAGATGTAAATGTCCAGGCAGCTTTGTAAGTTCAGGAGATCCAGGGGTCCCATAAGCAGTCAGAGTAGAATTGGGATAATAGGAGGGCCCACCAGAATGGGAGTGGTTGACAGTAGTGATATGCTGATGCCTGATGCAAAAAAAAAAAAAAAAAAGTTTCTTTAAGATGGTGGCAGCTTCAGAGAATGTAATTCCCTTCATGGAGGAGAGGAATACCAACTGGGAACTCTAGAAAGGCACTGATTGTTGGAGCCCCAGGAACTTCCAGGGACCCCATAACTTCTGAACAAGAAGTGGGAGGCACCCCTTTGTCCATATATTCTCTACATGCCTACCTCACTACAATTGTACTTCAAATTTGAGCCCAGTCTCTCTATGGACTCTTTTAACAACTGTTCTTATTATACCTGTTTAGTAGATACCTCCTGTAAAAGCAAATTAAGTTTAGCTAGCCAATTGTTAAGAAGGCTCACACCAAGGGGGGTTTATATGGTATCAGAAGTATTGTTCCCCAGAGTTATCCCTAGAACCTTGAGATGTAGCAGTCATCCCTCTTGGGACCCAATCTGGGAGTGTGAGAGAGGGTGCAGATTTCAGGGACTTTATTAATAGAAGCCTGAAAGAATAGAATAGAGCTTAGTCAGCTACCTTCTGGAACCTGACCTATGAATGTGAGTATAGATGGAGAAGAGGGGAAGATTATGGATGGAACCTTGAGAGAACAGTAGTAGTTACCATCCTTTGGGGAGCCCCACCTGGGAGTGTGGCTACCTTGAAGGGGGAGATGTTCTACAGAGGATACTAAGCCTGATCTTCAAGAATCTGGATTTTTCTTTCAAATCTTGTGCTTTAGCTAAATTTTCTCTACCTAGGGAAAATGACTTCAACAGACTAAGGACAAGATAGACTGTTTTTACCTGTAACTCTGCCACATTTGACATTTTCCATCCTCTGTCAAAGCCAGAGGGGCTGGTTTTAAGGGTGTCTCCTCTTCTAAGTCTCCTAATGCATCTCCTCCTTCTTCCAAAGAAACAGTGCTATGAAGCAGTCTCATTTGGACAAGCTAGCAGAAAGTAAATGACTTAAATCAGAATGGGTTAAGATGGTCTTATCTAGTGGTCCCTCTAAACAGATCCGGAAAGAAATCCAAGTGCAATTCTTCAGAATGTCTACTCTGAAAATCTTTTCTGCCTTTGTCAGTTCCTGCCTAAATGCCCAGGTGTTACTGGGCTTGATTTCTCCAGAATAGAGAAGGACTTTGAAAAGTTCACTCCATCCTTCCTAACCAAAGCCTCCACTCTCACATGGAGGGAAGCTGCCCAGTCCTCCAGCTGGGTGATCTCTTTCGGGACTTGCTTGTTTTCTTGACCTTTAGTAAACCTAAAGGAGGGAGGAAACCAGAACCACTTAGAAAATCTTCCTTTGGAGACTCTTGATAAGATTCTAGTAATGAGTTGGATAACTGGATAATCCAGGTTCTGGCCACTTGGATGGAAAATATTTCAAAGAAAAAAAGTTTAAAGGGAAAAACAAACAACCAGGAGAGCAAGAGAAAGAACCATTGAAAAACATTGAAGAAAGCTGACTCAGACAACGTCGGCAATAGCTGCCTGAGACTAAAGGCTTGTAACAACAAGATTTTAAAAAGAAAACTTACACAGCAACTTTTATCTGAGCATTTCAAAGTATTTAGCAAATGTGATACTTTCCATCATCTGAAAGAGCAGGGTACGAGATCAGGAGCTTGTCATCTTTTGGAGGAAGAGTGGTACACACAAAGAACGATGACCTTAGACTATCTGAACTTGAGTTCAAATCCCAGCTCTACTCCTTGCTGCTTATGTAACCTTAGACAAGTCCTACCTCGCTTTTCTGAGCCTCAGTTTCCTCATCTGTAAAATGAAGGGTTGGACAAAATGACCTCTGAGACCCCTTGTAGCTATATAGCCTTGATCCTAAGAGACTTGTAAGCTGACAAACGTAAGCGCGCAGGGCAATTATACACCAAGAAAGGTAAAGTCAAGAAGAAAATATCCTGTATAAATTTTATTTTATTTTTTTAAAGTTTATTGTTATTTTATTTGTTTTCAGTGTTCTACAATCACTTCCATATAACTTAGATTTTTTTCCCCCTTCCCCTCCCTCCTCCCTCCTTGCTCTCTCCCTCTCCCAGTCGGCATACAATTTTATATTGGTTCTACACATACATTCCTATTAAATACATTTTCACCTTAGTCATGTTCCATAGAAGAATTAAAATGAATAGGAGAAATCATAAAACAAACCAAAGCGTAATGCAAAAGAAAATTATCTGCTACATTCTGTGATCGAATTCCATAGTTCTTTCTCTGGATGTGGAACTGTATACATTTTAATAATCACAGGAACACTTTTTTGGTGACAAGAAACCATAAATAAAGTGACTTCTCTTGGATTAGAGACTGAATAAATGTATAAATATAAATATAAAATATAAATGTAATAGAGTATTATTGTGCTTTTAAAAATGATATGAAAAATCGAGAGAAACGGAAGAAACAAAGAAAATAAAGCTAAGAAAATGGCATATATTGGCAGTAATAAATGTAAGTATTTTTAATAATAAATGAAAATATTATTATAAGACACCAAAATGCGAACTGTGAAACCTAATTTATTCCAGTGGCAATAATGAAACACACTCCTCTCCTCTTCATAGAGAGAAAGGTGGTGGAATATAGGTGCAGAATGCTGTATATTTGGTCAAATGCAATTGTCATTATAATTGGTTTTGTTTAACTATTTCTTTGTAATAAGGGAGTATTCAAGTTAGAGAGCAATTATTGGGATGTGACAGTGGTATAAAAACCTAACAAATATCAATAAAGACATATTTTTAAGCCACAGAGAAAGGAAGAAAGAAGTGTACAGTCAATAAGCAGTCTTAAGAAAATTAGAAGTACTGAGGAATCTTAATTTCCAAGTTACTGTTTGAACCTTTGTAAGGAGGAAATCTCCAACCCTATCTCCTATTACCATTTGCTTATCTTGTTATTTTTGGCCATCAAAATGCTGCAACTCTTGAGTTACTGTGGAGCTCACAATGTCAGGATTTTAAGGAACCTAACAGCTCATGTAGACCAACTCTCTTCTTCCTACAGATGAGGAAACTGAGTTCAAGAAAGTGGAAATGACTGAATGAAAGGTCATCGGACAAGTGAGTTCAATGCTCTCACATTTCCTGGAGCAACCACAGGGAAGCAGGTCTACAACAGAAAAAAAAAAAGATTAAGAGACCCTGGTGTAAGGAGGGTGTTTAATGTGGATACACCCAATCAAGTTAGCTCAGAGCTCCCACAGTCTAACTTGCCTTAACTCTCTCCTGAGCTCAATCTATTTCACTTGACCTTTACACGAAAAAGGTTGCTACCTATAGGAGAAGACAGAAGAATATACTTAGGTTTGTATATTTGCTGGCTTCCTAATTTAAAAAAAATGCATATTTGATTCATTAATTCTCTTTTTTCTGCTTTGTTTATGTATATTTTTAGTGAAATGATTTTTCCTCTGAGGATTACTTTAGTTGCATCTCAGATATTTTAGTATGTTGGTTTCATTATCATTCTCTTTCACATATTTATTAATTGTTTCTATGATTTGTCTTTGACTTACTCAATATTTAAGATTTCATTGTTAAATCTTAATTTGGGTCTGTGTCTTTTGTTTGTGATCCCTGAATCACTGAGTACTTATATTACATTTTGATCTGTAAAGGATGTAGTAACTATTTGTTTGTAATATCTCTGTGCCATAATTTGTAGTCAACTTTTGTAAAAATGTCATGTGGTGATAGAAACATGTATATCCTTTTGCCTTCCCATTTAGAAGATGCCATTGCCTTTTAATTCAAATATTTCCAGCAATTTGTTCAGTTCCACACCTTCCCTTTTGTTTATCTTTCTATTGGATTTGTCTAAAACTGAGAGAGGGATATTTAAGTCCCCTGTTACTATTGTTCTACTGTGTATGTCTTCTTGAAGTTCAGATAATATTTCCTTTATGAATTTGGATGCTAAGGCATTTAGAACATCTAACTTTATTACTGATCTTGGTTTGTTGACTATGATTCTTTTAGTATAATGTAGTTCCTTGTTTATTGCTTTTTGTTTTTTGAATGTCTTTGCTTTGTCAGCATGATTATAACTCCTGCTTTTTTTGGATTTGCTTTTTTGAATTCACTTTTTTGGATTCATTTGATGCATAACAAATGTTTTCCATCTCTTCAGTTTTATTTTGTGTATATTTTTGTTTTTGAAATGTGTTTCTTATAAGCAAAAAATTGTAAGGTTTTATTCTCTTTTCCAGAACTTTTTAATCAGTTTTATGTTTTACATAAACAGTTAATACTGTTTTATGGGACTGTTTAATCAGCCTGCATTTAAAGTTATGTGAGTTGGTTTATATCTTCCTCTATTTGCCTCTAATATGTTTTTTTCAAATTACTATTTTTTCCTTCTCCTGTAACACAATACTATATTTATTTAATTAATTTAATCTTTTTTAAGGTGGTCCTATTCTTACTTGCTCTTTTTCCCTCACCCTCATCCTCTCCTCTTGTGTTTCCCCTGCATATTGGAATCTTGCTTATTATTTTATTTATCTTTCCTGCTTTTATCTGAATATCTAATTCTCTCCCCCCGCCAATTTTATCCTCTCAGTTAATCAAGTAAATTCTCCTTTCCTCTTATCCTCTTCAATAGTTCTGTTCATTACTTTTTCAAATTTCATTTTTTGTGTCTCTTTCCAGAGAGTTTCTTTTACTCTCTTCATTATCCATCCTTTCTTTCTGCCCACTTTCTGCCTTCATTTTCTGATTCATGACCTGTTTAATTACCTAGTCTCTCCCCTTTCTCCATAATCCCCATGTAACCAGAACTTCCAAGGTATCCATTTGAAGTTCTCCCTTCTAAGCAGTTTTTGCCAGTGCGTTGTAGAACTTGCCCCATGGACTCTCCTTTTTCATTGTGCACCACTCCCAGAATAATCCCAATTTCTTCAGGTGTCAGAGAGGACACTGTCCCATAGCAAGACACCTCATCATCACCACCACCACCACATCTCTGATTACGCAGTCCACATTTATCTATACGCTCATCTGGTTGCCTTCTCATTTGCTTCAAAATCTCCTTTGAGCTCATACCCTCTCACTTCCCTAAGTATTTTATGTAGTTTAAAACATTCTAAAAAAAAAAAAAACATTCTGAGAAGGAGTCAAGGGACTTGCCCAGCCTGCCAAAGGGGCCCATCAAACAATAAAAAGGCTAAGAACCTCTGATCCTGTCTAATACCCTCTCCAGTCTAATATTAAGATGAAGAAATTGAGACCCAAAAGGTAAATGCATATGTGCAAGTAACAGAGTTAGAATGCGAACTCAGTTCCACTTGAGTCTACAGATTATTTTATTGTCACACATTTAATTGCCAATTACTTTTAAATTATGTGACAAAACATTAGCTTGGGGGGGGGGGGTTGTTTAGAAAAAATTCCGGACTTTTCTTAGATCATTGATAATTCAAAATAGTTTTTTTCAAAATTTGAGATAAAACAATGGAAAGGCTCTAGGTACTTCCAAAGAACATCTGAGTTCATGCTTTTGTTTTGTTTTGTTTTGTTTTCCCCACCCTAAAGAAACTCTATTCCAAGTCAAAGAAAAGGCCTGGTATTTATCAGCACTCCAGGGTGTGGAGAAAGGTAAAGAATTGAGTAGTATTCTCTTGAGTGGGTCTGGACACCCTTCCTTTTTTAGGCCCCAGGGTGGAAATAATCTATTATTGCACCTTATCAATGGGAAATACTGCCTTTTCTGGATGAAGAAAGACAATGGATGTATAGAGAAGTGGAAGAAATCACAGCCAGCTGGAACTTTCACAGGTTACCCATAGCTATCTAGTCTTTCAGGTCCCTGGAATTCTTCCAGGGCTTCTACTTGGCCAAGTTCAGAAACATGCCAACAGACAAAAAATAGGTGTTATTAATATTCTAGAAAGGGACCATCCACAGTCCTGCAAGATTGTACATTTCAATAGAACTGGGGTTCCTTAACAGAATGTTCTACTCAGAAGTGCTGTTGCTGGCAAAAGGATCTGAATAAAATTCTAATGAGTTGAATGACAGTTAGAGTATACTGTTAGTACCCCTCAGGAGAATGACAGCTGGAAGACACCTGGAAGATCATCTAGTCCAAGTTACTCATTTTACAGGCATAACACTCTCACCCAGGGAGGGTTGAGACAATTTCCTGAAGGACAGTTTTGAGATTTTCTTGTTCCTGATTGAAAGACCCCTGAGCCGGTGACACTTTGTAATTGTAAAAGACTACAGACTCATACAAAAAGAGAGAAGTGGCGTTCAGTAAGGAAAAGAGGAGAAAGAAAAGGTGCAAACTTTGGAATAGCTAATGGGAATCTCTAGCACCATAGGCATATGGGGAGAGCCAGACTCCTAACATGTCCCTTGATTCTTACCTAGCACTGCCATCTCCAGAATGAGTTTCTTTGGAGAAATCATTCTTTCCTTGATTGAGCTGAGATTTTTTTTCTTGCTCCTGAGTTGAAGAGCTCATTTATTCATGTATTCTATTGCCTACCCTAATCTAAACAACATTCTCAATATCTCCTCTACTGCTTGTTTGAATAAATATGTTTGCTTGCTCTCCATGATTGTCTTTTGAGTAATAAATGTTTGGGGAACGAAAGGGAAGCTGTCCAAGAGGAAGTTGTTACTCTCCTCACTGAAGCAACAAGGGAAAGTAGCTTTAGTCCAGGACCCCTAAAAAAGCATTGTACTTCTAGACTGTAAATATCTGATGTATAATAGATAGAATTCTAGCCCAATAGCCTTCTTGGAGATAGGAAAGTGGGGGAGTCAGAATTAAGCCACAGTCTTCCTACTGAACTCAAAGGTAGAAATTGCAGTCTTCCTTGGACACAAGGAGGCATTCCAGATCTTATTTAGATAAATACATCCCTGCAACATGACCCACCCAGAGTTCCAATGCCCATAGTTTAAACTCTTATGCAAATGATTAATAGACTTGCCCAAGGGTCAATGGCAGACCCTAGATGTGAACCCTGGTTCCCTGACTCTAAATTCATTGCTTCAGACTGGGGAAAACATATTATATCATATTTATGGTTCAGCTATGAGGGTCCTGGAAAGTTTGTGAGCAGCATGAAGTAACTGTGAAATCTTAAGAGTGCCAAAAATTTCTGAGGGGGGAAGGAGGAAACACTGATTTCAAGTCAGACTTGGTCCCAACAAGTAATAAGTCTTGACATTCAAAAGATATGAACAGACAGTTTTCAGAAGAAGAAATTAAAGTTATTTATCTATAGTCATGTGAAAAAATGCTCTAAATCACTACTGATTAGAGAATTGTAAATCCAAACAACTCTTAGCTACCACATCAGACTGGCTAACATGGCAAAACAGGGAAATTATAAATGCTGGAGAAGATGTGAGAAAATTGGAACACTAATTCATTTTTGGTGGAGTTCTGAACTGATCCAACCATTCTGGAGAGCAATTCAGAACTATGCCCAAAGGGCTATAAAAATGGGTGTACCCATGCAGCAATACCACTTCTAGGGCTGTATCTCAAAGAGATCAAAAAAATGGGAAAAGGACTCACATGTACAAAAATATTTATAGAAATTTTTCTGGTGGCCAAGAATTGGAAATTGAAGGGATGGCTGAACAAGCTGCGGTATATAAATGTAATGGAATACTAATGTGCTATAAGAAATGATGAGCAGGCAGACTTCAGAAAAACCTGGAAAGATTTATATGAACTGATGCTGAGCGAAGTGACCAGAACCAGGAGAACATTGTACACAGTAACAATCACACTGTGTGATGACTGACTGATAGACAGCTCTTTTCAGCAATGCAAAGACCTAAAACAACTCCAAAAGACTCATGATGGAAAATGCCATCCACATCCAGAGAAAGAAATATGGAGTCTGAATGCAGATCGAAGCATACTATTTGCTCTCTTTTTGTTTTTTTCTTTTTCATGGTTCTTCTTCTCTAATTCTTCTATACAACCTGACTAATGTGAAAATATGAGAATGAATATGTAGAGCCTATATCAGATAGCACACCGTCTTGGGGAGAAGTGAGGTGAAAGTGGTGGAAAAAATTTAAAGGATATGGAAGTGAATGATGAAAACTAAAAATAAATTAATTTATAAAAAAAATTCTTTACATTTACACGCTGATTTAAGGTTTACAAAGCACTTTACAGTCACAATATCATTTGATCCCTCAACAAACCTGGCATATAGTTACTATATGTATAATTCTCTCCACTTTTCAGATGAGGACATTAAGATCCTGAGAGCATGGCCACTATCAAGGCAGAGGTGGGATCTGAACCCATTCAAACCAGATTGCAAATCTAACACTTTTCTATGAGTGACCCCAGTTTTATAGAAGGAGGACTGGTGTTAAAATATTTGCCCAAGTTCTTCCTACAAGGTAATGGCTAAACTAAGACTAATGCTTAACATGCTTGCATCATAATGAACTGGACCTGTGATTTCACTAGGTTAGGGAGCACCTCTCCCCACAAAGGAATTTAGACTCTTAGAGAGTGGCTTGGCCACTTAGAAATCTGGTGTCTCCTCCAGGTATCTCATAGGTATCAGAGACAGAATTTGAACCCATGTCTTCTTAACTCTAAGGCCAGATCTCTAACCTCTATTCTGTACCACTTTCCAGTGCAGGTTACTATTCATTTGTCAACAAACAGAATTATATATGTGTTTGTATGTGTATGCATATATTTAGTTAGTTCATAGGTTCAGAGGTGAAGGGAACTTCAAGGATTATCTTATCTAACACCTCCATTTTACAGACAAGAAAACAACTAGTTGTATTAAGTAACTTGCCATCGATTGGCCAGGAGGTTGTATTGAAAGTAGAATTTGAACCCAGCTTTCATGTGACTCTATGTCTGGTGCTGTTTGCACTACTCCATTCCTGCAGCAACAGCATGGCCACCATCATCATCATCATCATGTTAGAGGCAGCTAGGTGGTATAACGAAGACAGCCACAGGCTTAAAATCAGTAACATTTCAGTTCAGTTCTTTCTTCAGACATTTACCATTTTTCAGTCTACTTTTTTCATTTCACTCATTCACTCACTCAGTTAATCAATAAACATTTATTAAAGGCATACTATGTACTAAGCACTATGATAAGTACTGGGAATAGAAAAAGAGGCAAAAGACAGCCCCTGCCCCCAAAGGAGATCCCAGTCATCACCAGCTGAAGTGGGCTGGGCTCTCTTGGTTCCTCTTTACTGAATGTCTTCATATATTGTAGTGGGGATTCTTGTCCTGATATGGATTGAATTAGGGGTCCCTTCCAACTCCAAGATTCCATGACATTTGCAGTAAGAAATGCTGAAATAATGGGGCATGAAGATTAAATGCCCTGAAAATGTTGTCCCTTGAGCATGTGCTGTAGGCAAGCAAACTCTACAATCCCAGAGAAACCAATTATTAGACTAAATCTCTGCAGATCTATAGCTTCTGAAAATGCTTTTCACTATGACAGTGAGAGAGGTTGGCATTAATTTCATAATGCATTAGGCACTTGCAGGAATAACTACTGATTTTTTTTTTTACCACCCCAAATGACTTTCAGTTAAGGAGTATGTACAAATCCTAGCTTCCTGGAGTACAGGCAAAGAGTTATAATTTTTTTTTTTTTAAGACTGGTTCTTCCCATCTCAGCTGGTCTGGAATTCAGCAGCCTAATCCCACTCAGATTGGTGCAGCAGCTTTATCCCACTCCATTTCTGATCTAGGCTAGTTCTCTCCTCCTTATCCAGCCCAGTTGCACCCCACCCCCTCCTTTCTCTCAGGGTTTTGCCATCTTAATACAGACCCTAGTTGGCCATCTGATCAGCCTAACCTTCTGCAGCTCAGAACTCCTGAGCTCAAGAAATCCATCAGGCTCCCCAGTGCATACTTGTAGATTTATAAAGTAACAGGGGTCAAGAGGTTGGAATATCTTGCAGAAAGGTCCTGCTGTGAGGAGAATTTTGTCCAGGGACATATATCACTGAATAAAATTGGAGAATGAATGACTACTCTAACTATGGTAACTTTTTTTTTAAGCTTCTCTTTTTATAAAACAAAACAAAATAAAAATGTGTTTCTCATGAATTTAGAGAGTTGCTTGGGGCACAGTCAGAGGCAGGATTTAAGCTGAGGTTTTCATGACCCCCAGGCTGGCTCTCTATCCTTTTGATTGAAGTAATGTCACTCTCAAATAGAAATGGGGGTCACTGACCCAGAAATGAGCTGCATATCGACTTAGCTGTAGAATGTGAGTTTAATCATGTTTTAATGGGTTTTTTAAAAAATATTTTTGCATGTATGCCTTATTGTATTTTTATTTATGTTGTCAGATATTTCCCAATTACATTTCCGTCTGGTTTCAGATGCTCTTAGGAATGCTGGGGCTGGGTGTTTGACACCTCCACCCTCAAGACTGCTGCCTTTCCCTCAGGCATACTGTCACTAAGACCATATGTGGCACATTAGCTGCCTATCTGCACTGGCATGGGGAATTCCTTATGGGGAACTCCCAGTCTAGACCAATGATGTCACAAGTCCAGGGCAAAACAAAATTATAAACTTAACAAACATCAACAAACATGAAGATCCCAATGTACAAAGAAGAACAAAAAGGAGAATTGTGTATGAACCCATGAACTTTGGCATTCTTAGTTAGAAGAGTTCTTTCACTCTGTATTCTCTGGGATATATTCTCATCTGTATACTTTCTCTGATTTCTGTTTTGCTATTGGTTTGGATAAACTGAGTCTTCAAAAATACATATAATTTAATATAATAGTACCACAATTGTCCTCTGGATCATCTTCTGAATGTCTTTGTGTGTGTGTGTGTATTTTATTAACACCATCTTTTCCCTCTGTTTTTTGCTTGTCTTTTCCTGCTCCCTCACTCTATCTCCTATCCTCCAACATTCCCTCTACTAATGAAATCTAGGTGGCTCAGTGGATAGAGCTTTGGGTCTGGAGTTAGGAAGACCTGTGTTCAAATTTGATTTCAGACACTTACTAGCTCTGTGACCTTGGTCACTTATCACTTAAGTCACTTTGTCACTTAACCTCTGTCTGCCTCGGTTTCCTCAATCATGAAATGGGGATGATAATAATGGCACCTCCCTCTCAGACATGAGATGAGGATCAGGTGAGATATTTGTAAAATGCTTGGCACAGAGCTTGACACATAGAAGGTGTTTAATAAATGCCTATATCCTTCCTTCCTTCCCCTTTATCATGTAGTTCTGCAAAGTCAATCAACAAATAAGCATGGTTACTTTTGAGGCATCTCACCATATTCCTTATCCAGCAGGAACCTAATGAGAAATCACTATCAAAGCATTCAAACTAGCCTACATTAGTTCAGTTCTACCGAATGCTGGCCTTGCTCCAAACAGACTTTATTAAAAAGTTAGACACTGTCCATTATAAGGATGGACTTATTTCTTGCATTTCTCTAAAACCTTCCATGTTCTAATGCAACAGCACTGTGGATAGAGCTCTGGATCACGAGTCAGAAAGACCTAAATTAAAATCTGACCTCAAGAACTTACTATGTGACCCTGGGAAAGTCACTTATAAATTCTGCTTGCCTCAGTTTCCTTAACTGTAAAATAAAGATATTAAAGGCACCAAAGTTATTGTGAGGCTCAAATGGGATATTTGTAAAGTGCCTAGCACATAGTAGGCATTCAATAAATTTTGGTTCTTTTTCTTTCCCCCTTTCTCTTTTCTC
This sequence comes from Notamacropus eugenii, assembly GCF_028372415.1. Classification (NCBI taxonomy): domain Eukaryota; kingdom Metazoa; phylum Chordata; class Mammalia; order Diprotodontia; family Macropodidae; genus Notamacropus; species Notamacropus eugenii. The sequence continues at coordinate 140,421,686 of NC_092877.1, forward strand.
CCACAAACTTTGATAGTGCCTCTCCTTGCCAAGGCTTGCTTTCTCTTCATTCTCTTTCCTCAGATCTCCTCCAAGACTTTGCTCCATTGCTCCCTCATACATATTCTTTTTTTTTTTTATTTTTTTTATTTTTTTATTTTTTAATGTTTAACAATCACTGCCATACAATTGCGATTTTATCCCCCCCACCTACCCCCCACTACCCCCCTCCCTCCCCACGACTGCATACAATTCTGTATAGATTCTACATATACTTTCCTATTGAGTATATTTTCACTATAGTCATGCTATGTAGTCAGACTAAGATAAATGAAAGAAATCGCATAACAAATCAGAACATGATACACAAACACATACACATACACAAACATGATCTGCTACATTATGTGAGTGACTTCCATATTTCTCTCTCTGAGTGTGGAAGGCATTTTGCCTTGAGATCCACCATTGGGATTTTTTTTTCCTCATACATATTCAACATTTCCAGAGGCATAATAGAATGTAAGAAGAAGTTTGATTTGGAAATAAAGAAGCAGAGTTCAAATCCCTGCTCTACAACTTACCTGTATGATCTTTTATAAGCCATGATCTCCCGCCCTTCACTTTCCTCCTGTAGAAAATAAGGAGATAAGACTAGGTAATACGAAGATCTCTCCCAGTTCTAAATCTATGATCCTTTGATTTCTGCTATTTCCTTCCCTTAGGTTTGAAAAAAAAAACAACATGCTTAGGTCATCCCTATCCTAAATTAAAACAAGACAAATAAACAGCAAAAACCTCACATTCCTTTGTCCCTGCTATGCACTTAGGGCATCATCCTATATCTCTCTGTGGCATAGTGGAAAAAAGTATGAGATTTGCAGTCAGAGGATCTGGGTTTGAATCATTGACATATATGACCTGGGACAAGCCACTAAGCTCTTTGGATATCAGTTCTCCCATCATTGAAAGGAAGGTATTAGATGTGATGTCTTCTAGCTCTCAATCTAAGATCCTGTCACCTTCTGCTTCCTGACCGCTCCTTAGTTTTTATCAATATAGGGAACCTGCTCCTCAGGCAAGAGGATGTCACAGACTGAGTCAGAAGGAGAGGAGTTACTGAGATCTAAGGGTCGCAGGGGGCCCAGGACACCAGTGTTAGTGGAGGTTGGGAGAGTAAGTTCTACACAAAACCAAACCAAACCCTATGCAATGATTAAACCTATCATAAGGTGGAATGTTGGTACACTGTTGGTGAACCATACTGCAAATATGTTAAACACACAGCCAGTGGGCCACATGAGGCCCAGAACACTTCCTAGTACCACCCAAACTGAATTAAATAGCAATTGGGAAATATTTAACAGAATAATTAAAAATACATTAAAATATGGTTTAAGTTTCAGTCACATCTGACTTTCTGTGACTTCATTTGGGGTTTTCTTGGCAAAGATACTAGTTTGCCATTTTCTTCTCCAGCTAATTTGACAGATGAGGAAACTGAGGTAAGTAGGGTTAAATGACTTGCTGAGGGTCACACAGCCAGTAAGTATCTGAGGCCAGATTTGAACTCATAAAGATCAGTCTTCCTGACTCCAGGCCCAGTGCACTATCCACTATGCCACCTAGCTGCCCTCATTGAAATATAGATAGTGTTAATATGTGGTTTTCTAAGTCAACATGAACCTGCAGAGATCCCTATGCATCCTTTAGTGGTGCCTCTTCCTCTTCTATTTGTGTGTGATACCACTGGGCCATGGATCCATGGGGCTTGTTTGATACAGCCTGGGAAAAATGAGAGCAGGGGAGGTATTGCTGATGAGATGGTTCAGAAGAACTGAGAAGTGGGCCAAGGTTAGTAACCTGGTTAACAGGGAATAAAGGTAAAGTGTTGTGGGCAGAATCAACATCTGGAATAGAAAGTGGGTCAAAATCAGGATCAAAATAAAGTGTGAAGAAATATGCCAGAAGCCAGCAGTGAGAACCAGGATCAGCCCTCAAGACAATCAGTAATGGACTTTTTGCAATGTCTTCTCCATTTCTTGTTCTCAATTTTCTTGAGGGTCGATGAGTTAGGAAGAAGCAAAGACAATTATCACACATTTATGTGTCAAATTCAGGCTTTATGCCCATTCCTCCAGATTCTAAAACTCAGGTTGTTTATTTGAAATATGTTTTATTGATGTCATTTGTTTTTACAGCATAGTCGATTTTGGACATTGCTCCCCCTCCCACCTCCTTTCAGTTCTTGGCTATCACATTTGGAAAGACAGCTTCCAAATCTAATTAAATGTAAAAGAAATGTAAGAGAATCTCTTTCTAGGAAGCTTTCAGGTGCCACTCGACCTAACTTAGTTTTATAGAATACACATTAGATTAAAAAATTATATGAAGGTCATGAAGGTGAGAAAATGAAAGATAATTTCTTATTCAACATCAGAAAATTTATCCTGGGGAAAATGGCATAAAAATACCAAATGCTGTGAAGGCCTTTAGTCAGAGGGAATCCTCTATTGTACATCTGTAAATTTGTCCTGTAGAGAAACTGTTTCAATGTGATGAGTATGGGGAAAGTCTTCTGCCATAATGGGAACCTCTATAAACATAAGAAAAGTCATACTGCACAGAAACCATTTGCTTATGTAGCAGTTGTGTGTGGGTGTGTAGGGGAAGTGAAGGTGGGGTCTGGGGATCAGGTTTGTCCAGGCACTCCTATTTGCCCTTCACCCTACTTGTTTCCCAGATGAGTTTCCTGGTACAAACACTCTGAGAAGTAGAATGGGAGGATCTTCAATTGTCTTTGGACCTTTTGTTGGCTCCAAACCCTCAGCTAGAGACAGACTTATAAACTCCTCAGTCTCAGATCTATTTCAATTTCTTCTCTCTTTCCCCCTCAATTGCCTTATACCCACCGTATTCCCAATCAGTACACTAGCAAATGCCATGATTAGCAGAGTAAACATTTAAAACAAAGAAAGATTCTCAAGGGAAGAAGTCTAAGCTATTAATAACCATGTGGGAAAAAATCAAATTGCTAGTAATTAGACAAAAGTAAATTAAAGTACCTCTGAGTTTCCACCATACATCTTAGCAAAGACAACACAGAAAATGACAAAAATGACAAATGTTGGAGAGGCTGTGGGAAAACAGCCTTGTTGGGGAAGCTGTGAATTGGTCTAGCCTTTATGGAGAGCAATTTGGAGCTATGTCCCCAAAGTTACTAAACTGCGTATACCTGTTGACATAGGAATATAGCCAAAAGAGATGAAAGAAAGAGGAAAAGAGCCCAAATACAAAAAATATTTATAGCAATTCTTTTTGTAGTAGGAAAGTGCTGGAAACTAAAAGAATGCCCATCATTTGGGGAATGACTGAACAAACTATGGCACAGAAATGTTTGGAAGACTATTGTATCCTAAGAAGCTATGAAAAGGATAGTTTCAGAAAAACCAGGGAGGAGTCGGATGAACTGATGCAAAGTGAAACAAGCAGAACCAGGAGCACAATTTATACAGTAGCAACATTGTAGCTTTCATTTAGCTTTCTTTCTTTCTTTCTTTTTCCCCTTGGGCGAGGGAAGTTGTGTGGGGGGAAGAGGGCTAATAAATGCTTGTTATCTGAAAAAAAAATTTTTATTTAAAAACAGAATAAGGCATAGGAGAAGATAAAACAAGAAACAGTACACAGACTTCTCCCATGACTGGGGGGAAAGGCTTCAGGCTCCTCTGATGGAGCTGAAGGGAAAAAGAACATACAAGATTAACATGCTGGGATCTTTGGGGGAAAAAAATCAAGCTTCTGTTCTAACGTACCTTCTCCCAGATGGGCCCAAGTAGCCTTACTCTTCAGACTCTCGGGTCCTTTCTTTGTGGCAGTTATATCTGCCTGTGATGTCACTGCCCCAGCTCTATATATAACACCTTTTTTTCTTTAAAATTTTTTTAAAAATTTAATTCTAAACATAACCAAATGCAAGGAGCATTTGTATATACAAGCAGAATAGAAACAATGATTGTACATGAGGTTATGAATATGGGATGTTAACAAACAAGTGATCTAAGGATATGAATAGATGGTTTACAAAAGAAGAAAGACACATTTTAACCAATCATTTGGAAGAAAATGTTCGCTTTGTAAGAAAGCACAATTGAAAGCAATTTTGAGATATCCTCTCACTTGCTAACAGGTAAAAAAAATCATTTGAAGTGTCATAAAACTCAGTATTTTTAAGAGGAATATAGAAGGTGTGGCAAGTCCTTTGGATTTCCTTTTTATTTACAGAAAAAAGTAGGAAGAAAAAAAATAAAATCTATCTATTATAAAGTCTAGACCTGTGGTTTGCCAAAGCAAAGACTTAATTCTTAGATTACTGCCTGGGAGTTCTGAAAGGACAGCTAACTTGTTCAAGATCCAGAGAGAATACAGGAGGTCAGAACTTGCTAACTCTGAAACAAACCGTCCACACACCAGGGCTGACCTCCTTTCTTTTCACCTTCTAGTCTCTTCACTCTTATAACTCCACTCATTATTCTTAAATAATGCATTCATCAGTGCCCATCTATTGGGGAAGGTCTAAACAAATTATGACACGTCATGGTAATGAAATATTATTGTACCACAAGAAATGATGAAATAGATGGTCTCAGGAGAAACCAGGAAGACTTATGTGAACTGATATAGAGAGGAGTGGGTAGAACCAGGAAAATGGTTTATATAAACCAACAGCATCATAAAAACAAACAACTTTGAAAGATTTAATGAACTCTGATCAATACAATGGCCAACCAATTCCATGCCACCCACTTAACTCATGAGAGGGAAGTGAAGGTACAGAATGAGTTTCAGACAGAGGCAATGTGCAAATTTGTCTTGCTTCATTTTGTATGGTCAGGAAGACCTGAGTTCAAATCTGTCCTCAGATACTTACTAGCTGTGTGACCCTGGGCAAGTCACTTAACCCTGTTTGCCTCTGTTTCCTTATCTGTAAAATGGGAATAATTAGAGCATCTACCTCCCAGAGGATCAAATGAGATGACGTTTGTAAATCACTTAGCACAGTGTCTGGTACATAGTAAATGCTTAGTAAATTCTAGCTATTATTAGTTTCATTATTAGAAAGAGTTACAGACAGGTCAGCTGTGAAATCTATAATCTTATGAATATACTTAAAAAGAAAATTAAGCTGTATATAATAAAGACCCGTAGTTTTGTGTACAATCTTCTTTTTCTGTTCTACTATGTTTATGCAAATGATATAAAAAAAGTGTTGGTTAAGTTTAGAATAATTTTTTTTTTTCCAAAAAGAGAGAATATATTCAGCAGCTAAGGAACAGGCAAACAGCTTGTTGATGTTTGCAGGGCCCTTGGCAAACTCCAGATTATGAGGAGTTTGTCTTAGTGTCCTCCTGATTTTCTCCTCCTGTTGTTCTCTCTTAGGGATTCTTTCTGTTGTATCCTGATTGTCTAAATCTCCCCATTACAGCACCCATCCAAGCTTACCCTCTCTGACACATTGCATGCCCTCTAAGTCACCTCTCCCTTTCCCCACTTTCTTTTCATCATCAAAACACTCATTTTTCTCTAGGTCCTGCCAAGAAAACTTCCATTCCTCTCAGATCACATCTAGGTATTAAAAGGAAACCCTTTATGATTCAAGTAGTTCACACAAAGTTGTAAACGACTAGCAAATAGCTCCTTGGTTCAGTGCTTCTGAACAGGACAGATCTCACCACTCCCCCAGGTTAAGAACAGGGTATTAGCAACTTGGCACCTCACATTCTGGAAGGCTGTCAACTCCTAAGCATATCTGCAGATTTAAACTCCAGGTTCAGCTTTTAAATAAGGGTGTTGTAAAAGTTTCCTGCTTTGAAAAAAAGAGAACAATTTATACAATTACAACTGAGTGAAAATGAACAATTTTGAAAGACTGGTCAAGACTCTTGTCAAGACAGTGACTCACTGATTTCAAAGGACCACTGCTGAATGCTACAAACTTGCTGAAGGAGAGATGATGGGTTATAAACATGCAGAAGGAGACGTACAGTTTGGGACATGGCCAAATTTGTCTTGCTTGACAATGCAAATTTGTTACAAGGGTTTTCTTTTTCTTTCTTTTTCTTTCCCTTTTTCTTTCCCTTTTTCTTTCCCTTCCAGGGGTAGAGGAGAAGAGTGATGGGGAAAAAAATTAATGCTTGTTAACTGAAAAAAATTTAAAACATAAATGAGATTCCCTGCTTTGAAAGGCAGTATTCCCATCATCCCCACATTGCATTGCACATAGGGGAACCTTAATAAATATTCTTCGCTTCCATTCTCACCTCTGAGAACTAAAGCTACCTGACATAATAAGTTTAATTTGATGACCTTAAGCTCTCATGAAGGTGCTGCTGCTGCTGCTACTACTGAATTCCTAATATGACTCCTGAAAAGGCATCTGAAAAATCCTTCCACATCCACATTGGTGATCAGATGTGGAAATAGACATTTCTGCCTTCTTTGAGGAGTATGCTCGGCATAATGGACCAATCAATATTCATTATATATATTTTTTAACTTTTGCAATTTTTAAAAGCTTTTTTTGAACTTTTAATTAACTGTTGAAATCCATTAAATATTTTTTCAACTTTGCAAAGCAAGATTTACTTCAAAAATAAAAACCACACAATAATAGGGACGTTAGAACCCAAAAGTAATAGTCACAAATACACAAACCTACTCCCCTAACATGAGGGAGGCTTAATTTTCCTCCTCCCTGGTACCTTCTCAGTCTCTGGGGGAGGGAAAGGGAATTGACTTCACAGCTTAGCTCAGTTCTATAAAGCAGAGTTCCACTTCTAAAACTACCACCAAATTACCACCCATAAGCTGGATCCCAGGCAACCTGGCTTTTCCAGAATTCCCTGTCAGACTGGCTGGCTCCAACATCCCACCTGGAATCCCAGCTTCAATCTGAAACTGAGAAGGGTGGGGGGCAAACACAAACACTGCCAGTCCATTTCTTGAAACCAAGGGGTAAGAGATGGAAAGCAAGGGAAGGAAGTCCTTCCCCTCTCTTGTCAGTTCACGGCATCTGTGTTGTGGGTGCTATGACCTTCACCCTCTGGGCACAGTAGGAAAACAAGGGTCCTCCTCATCGAACTCTATTACCAATCCTTTTATCTTGCTCCCCAGAAGCTGTTTTTCCTGTTCCCCTATTGTCCAATCTCATCTTACTGTCAGCTTTCCCCAGTCTTAGCTTTATCAATGTGTTCCTGGATTTGGTTTGATCTTTGTGGACCTGAAACAGCTATGGCCAAAGAAAGCTGAGAAATGTGGGATGCCAGCTCAGGGCTGAGCATGAGATCTATAAGATCTCATCAGCTTTGATTCTGCACCTCATCACTATCCTCAGCCTCTTTGATTAAAGGATGGGTCTATGAGCTCTAACCACAATTTAAGGAGTGAACTCAGCTCAGACATTTTATTTCTCACCTGGCTGAAGTACTTTGGGATTTCTCTGACTTACTTTTCCACCATTCCTCCTAGGTGGATACCTTTCCTGATGGGGTGCTTGGGTGCATGTGCTTGGACTCAAATTCTAAAATCACATTTCTCTTTAAAAATCACATCTCTCTCTAGCCTCAAAACACTACCCCAGGCAATTTCTTCCCAGTCCAAGAATAGCCTGCCCCAGCAAAAACCATTATCTCCCTTCCTGATACAATAGCCAGCTGTACCTATAGAATTTATTAGTCTGAACCAGCTATGTACTGGCTGAACTAGCTGTGTACTGGGTCATAATGCCATTTACTACTCACTGACCAATCATATGTATCCTAGACTTAGACATACATATATTCCCTTACATTTATCTTTTCTAACAAGACATTGATGACAGCAACCCAGTATTCCTCAGTCTTGACCACACCTCCATGTAGACCCTTCCCTCCTTGGGCTATTTCCTGATGAACTTTGGGTAAAATACTTGTGCACTAGATACCAAAAGTGCATGTTCCTTTAAGAACTAACCACTCCTTAACCACTCCCTAATCCTGCCCTGAATCACCTAGTTGGTATATTTGGCACATGTTTTACTATAGAATATCCTGTATAAACTTTACCTGTACCCCTCTAAGGTTGCAGGTTCCCTAAGAACTCTTGCCTGCTGAAAAGCATAATAAATCTTTACCTTGATCTTGACAATGCTTGAGTCCATGAATTTTTTTCCAGACAGCCTACACAGGCAACTCCAGTCTTGGAGTTCTGTCTGTGTGTGTTTGTCCTTTGTTTTCAGTGAAGATCATGGAGTTTCTGTACTTCCACCTCTCCAGCCCTCATCATTCCCACTAAGCCCCTCAGCTTCTCAATTTTCTCCTATGTACTGTCTTCCCCCAAGAGACTATAAGCTCCTTGAGGGTAAAGACTGTCTTTTGTTTCTTATTTGTATCCCCAATGCTTAGCACAATCCTTGGTTATAGAAGGAACTTAATATATGTTTATTAATTATAAGAAATTGAAATAGAGTACAAAATTATCTCTCTCAAAATGGCAGTGTTCTACTAATGCATTGTTGGTGGAGTTGTGAACTGATCCAACCATTTTGGAGAGTAATTTGAAACTATGTCCAAAAGACTATAAAAATGGGTGTACTTTCACACAATGCAAGGACCTAAAAAAATTTCCATTGAACTCCTGGGGCAAAACACCTTCCACATCCAGAGAAAGAACTATGGAATTGGATCGCAGAATGAAGCAGACCATTCTCTCTTGTGTTTTGTTTTCTTTTTTCTCATGGTTTTTCCCATTCATTTTAATTCTTCCATGCAACATGACTAAAGCAAAAATGTATTTAGTAAGAATGCATGTGTAGAACCCATGTAAGACTGCACGCCATTTTGGGAAGGGAAAGGGGAAGGAGGGGAAAGGGAGGGGAAGAAAATCTAAGATTTATGGAAGTGATTGTAGAAAACTGAAAACAAATAAATTAATTTTTTAAAAAATGGGCATATCCTTTGATCCAGCAATACCACTTCCAGGGCTATATCCCAAAAAGGTCCTACAAATGGGAAAAAGACAGACATATACAAAAATATTTATGCCAGTTCTTTTTGTGGTGGCCAAGAATTGGAAACTGAGGGGATGCCCATCTGCTGGGGAATGGCCAAACAAGTTGTGGGATATTAATGCAATGGAATTCTATTGTGCTGTAAGAAATGAGGAGCAAGCTGACTTCAGAAAAACCTGGAAAGATTTATATGAACTGATGCTAAGTAAGGTGAGTAGAACCAGGAGTACATCATACACACTAACAGCCACATTGTATGATGACTCAGTTTGACAGACTTGGCTCTTCTCAGCAATGCAAGGTTCTAAGACAACTCCAAAAGGCTCACAATAGATAATGCTATCCACATCCAGAGAAAGAAATAAGGAGTCTGAATGCAGATTGAAGCAGACTATTGGCTGTCTCTCTCTTTCTGTTTTGCTTTGTTTCTTCTTTCTCGTGGCTCATCCTGTTGGTTCTAATTCTTCTTTACAACATGACTAATGTAAAAATATGTTTAATATGAATATATGTAGAACCTATACCAGATTGCATGCAGTCTTGGGGAGGAGGGAGGTGTGAGAGTAGAGAAAATTTAAAACTCAAAAGCTTGTGGAACTGAATGTTGAAAACTAAAAATAAATAAATAATTTGTTTAAAAAAATGGCGCTGTTCCTTGAAAGAAGAAGGGGCCAGTTGACCGACTATGACTTGACTTTTTCTTAATCCAAAGAAGCGGTATGGGCTTTTCATCTCCCAGTGTTCCAAATGTCAGGAACCATTTTTATGAATTTTCTTTGGCAAAACTGTCTAGATGTCTGTCTTCTTTGTTAAGACATTTTGTTTGTTTGAGGAGGGTAGAATAGTTGGTAATCCTGTCCTAGCTCAGTGAGGCAGCAGGACATCTAGAATTCAAAGGTTTTTTCTGAATTTTCTGAAATTCTTATCCCTGACCCTAACATATAAATCTTGCATTTATGTTCATATTTAAAATTTATTTAAATTGATGATCTTTTTAAAATAACGTTGCATGTCTTTACATACTCGGTTAACTCCCTCCAGGGCAGAGAAGCCCTCAAGGGTACCAAATTAGCATAACTAGCAAAACACAGCCACACGTTGGCTCTGTTTGAAAATGTATCTCACCGGCACTTCCAATACATCACCTCTCTCCCTAGAGATGGGAAGCATGACTCATCAGGCTTCTGGAGCAGAAGTAGTCGTTGCATTTGTCCGAATTCTTGTCTTTCAACATTATTTTTCTTTATGTTGTTGAACTGTATAAATTGCTCTCCTGGTTCTGCTACATTCTTAATCAATTCATGCTACCCACACTCTTTGAACTTATCATCGGTCATTTCTTACGGTATGATAACATTCGATTACGTTTGGAACCCAAGTTTCCAGCCAAACTGCAGCATTTTGTACGAGACTCTCCTACTTGGTGGAGAGAATGCTGATGCTCTCACTCTACAAACCTGCTTTGTAAAGGACAGACAGTCTTTATTTTTTTCTTCAACAAAGACACAAGGCTACAGATTCCCTTAAGACTTGACACTGAAGAGGAGACATCCCTAATTTCTAGCTTTGTGTCTTTCCTGGTATATTTTAATCCAGGGGTGGGCAACCTGCAGTCTCGGGCTCACATGTGGCTGTCTAGGTCCTCAAGTGTGGTCCTTTTAATTCAAACTTCACAGAACAAGTCCTGTTATTAAGGGGATTTGTTCAAGATCAAGAAAAAAAAATTTTTTTTCTAATTTGGAACCTATGAAGCTTTTGCAGGTTCCCCATCCCTATACACTATACAGCTTCTCTATGATTTCTGTTTGTTACTTGCTTGAATAAATAGGTTTGCCTTGTTCATTATTGGGGGAGCAGGCAAGAAAGATGGTCACTGTCCAATGCAATCATTATTCATTTTGTTTCATGGTATTCGTTTAGTAATTTTTTTAATAATAAGGAAGAGTTTAGGGGACAGAAAAGGCTCATTGGGAAATTTCAAGTATAAGAAAAATTAAAAAGCAACAAGAAGTCATAAAAAAAAAAACCACTTGAAAGTAAAAGGAGATAATGGCTTAATAAGCCTTAGTTGTATGTAGCTCTAAAATGAAACTGGTGGCTGATCAGAGAAAAGCAAATGACTCTCTCTGTAAAAGTTCAGTCCGAGAGGATTTTCACCTGGAAGCAGGTGAACGTTTTCTTAGACACCCAAAGCTAGAAAGAGGCTTCAGGGAATAAGAACTAGGAGGCTTGTGTGCCAGTTATGGCTCTTCCACTAAGTGGCTACATGACCTTCAGTGAATGACTTAATCACAGAATCTCAAAGCAAACAGGTACCTCAGAGGTCACTTAGTCCAACTTGTATCTGAAGAAATTAATTCAATTCCACAAGAATTTGTCATATGCCTACTAGATGCTGAGCACAGTGCAAGGCATTGGGTATGCAAAGACAAAAATGAAAACATCCATGCACTCAAGAAAATACCCAATAAACGGTGACAAGGTCTTTTTTTCTGAATACTTCAAGAGAGAGTGAGGCTACTGCCTCCCAAGGTTGTCATTCCACCTTGGCAGAAATCTAATTGCTGTTCCAAGCCCAGCCTGTCCCCTTCTATTCCACCACACTGATCTGAACAGTCCCTGACTTCTGGTGCTCACTTATTTAATTATATGTCAATATAAATGTCACTGCAGGTGGTGCAGTATTAAGGCTGAATATGGATGTTGAGTGATTTGATTGGGAAACTGATGTCAGTGAAAATGCCACACAGGCACTTTCATTTAAAAGCCTTACAGTCACAGCACCAAATCAGGTTGTCACATGCTAGGAATACTTCGTCATTAGCACATTTACATTAGCATGAGAGTAATCAAATATGAAGTAGCTTTTCTCTTGGCCTGGTGAGTCAGAAACCCTGACAGTTATGTAGGACAGTGCTGCATAGACCGGTCTGCCAAAAAAAAAAAAAAAAAAAAAAGGTTTTTACTCTGATTAGACAGCCACATATTCATTTCAAATGGCTGAGCTGGGAAAGTACCTGGAGCATTTTAAGACTGTTCTAGATCTTCTGTATTTCCTGTCTTCTCATGGGTGACCTTGTATATTTCCAAAAATCTGAAAGTCTACAGTGGCAGTCTCCTCTCTCGGCAAGTTAGCAACAGCAATAACTGCAGATGTGGCAGAAGAAGAATGCATATCAGGGAGAGGCCACTGGAAAGGGGGTTACTGTAGCTTGGCTGGTTTACCAAAAAGCTTAATTCCAAGCAAGGTGAAATGGGAAGCAATTAATTAGTGACCTTTCAAAATGGGTTTGTTTTTCTTTTTAAATATTTTAAATGGTATTTAATTCTTTTCCAATGTAAAAACAATTTCTAACATTCATTTTTTCAATAAAATTTTGAGTTCCAAATTTTTCTCCCTCCTCTCAAAAACAGTAATCAATTTCATCCAGGTTATATATGTGCAATCATGTAAAACATATTTCCATATTAGTCATGTTGTGAAAGGAGTAAAAGAACAAAAGGGAAAAAACTACAAAAAAATAAAGTGAAAATCATACGCTTCCATCTGCATTCAGTCTCCATCAGTTCTTTCTCTGGATGTGGAAAGCATTTTCCATTATGAGTCTTTTGGAACTGTCTTGGATCATCATATTGCTGGGAAGAGCTGTCTATTATAGTTGATCATAGAAAAATGTTGTTACTGTGTACAATATTCATCTGGTTCTGCTCATTTCACTCAGCATCAATTCATGTAAGTCTTTCCAGGTCAAACTGTTTTGTCTTGATCAGATTTAACTGTAATTACTAATGAATCACATTTAAATGAGTCTGTTAACGCACACCATGACTCTTCTACATTTTGTATTGCTTCCTCTGTAGGAATAAACAAACTATCCCATAACTACTAATTCATATTGTACATTAAGTACATATATTTTATTTTCTCTTTAGGAAGGTCCAGATAGGAGCCATAACTTTTACTGTAATTAGAACCATCCCTGAATTGCTAAGGTGGGAGCAGTGGGATGTGAGAATGTGAGAATGAGAAGTATACTGCCTCCTAATAAGAGTTGAGGCTTTCCCTGAAAAGAACCGAGTCTAGGGTCATATGGCTGAGTACAGGTGGAAAGTGTCAAGTCATCAGGTGAAGCATACTCTTTTCTTTTGTGTTATGTTTTGGTTTGGTTTTTCTCATGGTTTCTCCCATTTGTTTTAATTCTTCTATGCAACATGACCAATGTGAAAATGTGTTTAATAAGAATGTATGTGTAGAACCCATATAAGATTGCACGCCACTTCAGGGAGGAAGGGCGGGGGGAGAAAATTTAAAACTTATGAAAGTGATTGTTGAAAACTGAAAACAAATAGACTAATTTTTTTAAAAAGAGCTACACATCCTAATGGGAGAAGACAACATGTATAGCAGAAGGGTAGCTATTTCAGAGAGTTTCTGTTGTTCAATACTTTTCTCAGTGTTGGAGTAGGAAAGTGGAGGAGGATAGGGGAGGCATGAGGTTGCTTGGCTTGGAAATGGTCAGAGGAATAGTGTGGTGGGACTGATACTGACAAGCACATCTGTCATTACCCTCAAGGACTTTATATTCTCTTTTGAATTTTTTTTTGATTAATGAGCATTTTTTTTTCTTCCATCTCTCTCCCCTTCCACTGGGGAAGAAAAAGAAAGAAAAACTCTATAACAGTCAAGCTAAACAAATTGCCATACTGGCCATAACCAAAAATGTGTGGGACTTTATACTGTAATGGTGGAAGGTGACTAACATTGGGAAGTAGGGACCAGGGAGAGGTGCTTTGGCAGCATCGATCTGATCTTTTTTCCTCAGAACTGGAGAAGGTAAGTGGGGGAAAGGAGAACACGTGTGAGGCGTCATGGCATAAAGATGGCATTGGAATGGTGTGGTAAGTCTGGGTCCAGACCACATATAGTGAATGATCCCCAGTCTGAAGCCTTGGGTCCCCCTGACAGGAATGTGGAGTGCTGGGTCAGAGATGGAGGCTGGAGCACAGGAGTACAGTAGCATGAAGTTAGAAGCGGAGTTATTGTTGAAAAAGAGAAACATGTTTTGTCAAGAGAAAAAAAATCACTGAAATTTTATCTGAGGGTTTAGGGTTCAACAAATTTCTCCTATTCATCTAATATTTCTCTTTGGAGGTCCTCAGTATATAGATTCTCAGCCAGCAATTTTGGAACCCGGGGCCAGCAGCAAGTTAACCTGCTCCCAAATCAAATTTGTAACTCATGATGTAAAAATAATATGTTGAATGATCACAGATTTATTAGATGACAAACCTAAGATCACAAATTTTTAGATAAAGGGTTTTTCTCTACGTAAGTGAGACTAGTAACCTGTCTAGAACTTATTAGATAAATATTAGGGAGTTGCCTGAGGCATCAGTTAAGAAGGGGACTCACTTACTAGAAAGATTCACAAACTGGATATGAAATCTGAGTGCTTCCAATTTATTCAATTATTTTTTATAATCTAATGCCAAACTCAGTTTCCTTTTCAAAAGTTGTATTAATGCTTTTTCCTTTTGTATTTCTAGATTCATCCCTCCCCTCTCAGCGAGCATTTGGATCGTAATCACAAAGTTCTCTACTTCTTTTTAATTGCAATTTTTGTTTACATCATTGTAGGGATTGTATATTAGTTTCCTGGTTCTATTAACTTTACTCTAGATAGTACAGTACTAGCGTCTCTTAAATTCATCTTCATTACATTCCTCACAAGAATATTCAGCACAATAATATTCCATTTCATTCACATAGTACTGGATTTCTGATAGACACCTTAAATTCAGCGTGTCCAAAATGGTACTCACTCTCTTCCCCTCCAAATGCTACTACCTACTCCCTTACTGTAGAGGGCAACAGCTTCCTCCCAGTCACTCAGCTAGGAGTCTTCTTCAGTGACTTGCTTTTTCTCACCTTCCATATCCAATCTGTTGCCAAGATCTGTCAAATCCATCTTTGCCACATCTTTTGAATATTCCTCCTTCTGTCCCCTGACACTGGCACCACCCTGGTACAGATGCTCATCACTTCATGCTTGGATTACTGCAATAGCGATGGTGGGTCTGGCTGCCTCAAGTCTCTCCCTACTCCAATTCATCCTCCCTTCAGCCCCCAAAGTGATTTTCCTAAAGTACAGGTTCAATTATGTCACCCCCTCCCCCACTCAATAAACTCCAGGGGCTCCATATTACCTCCAGGAACAAATACAAAATGCTCTGTTTGGCATTCAAAGCCCTTCATAACCTAATCCCCTCTTACCTTTCCAGTCTTCTCATTCTTTACTCCCTGCTAGTTACTCTTTGATCCAGTGATAACTGGGCTCCTGGATGTTTCATGAAGAAAACATTCCATCTCTTAGCTCCAGATATTTTCTCTGGCTGTCTCTCATGCCTGGGAAGCTCTTCCTCCTCCACTCTGACTACTGGCTTCCTTTAAGTGCCAACAAAAATCCCATCTTCTATAGGAAACCTTCCCCATCCCGTCTAAAGTCTAGTGTCTTCTTTCTATTAATTATTTCCTATTTATTCTGGATATAGTTTGCTTTGTATATATTTGCTTGCATGTTGTTTCTCTTATTAGATTATAATAAGCTCCTTGAGAGTAGGGACTATCTTCTGCCTCTTTTTGTACCCCTAGTACTTTGCACAATTGATTGGCACACAGTAGGTGATTAATGAATGTTTATTTATGATAGATAAGACAATGTGTTCAGCTATTGTCCAATCAGATATTTACTTTATTTTCAATTTTTTATACCACAAAAAAAGCTACAGCGAATAACTTAATATCTAGAGGATCTTTGTCTATTAACTCCATTATTTATGTGACCAGTTGTTTCTAAAGGAATCTTTCCTGTTCGGGGTGATACGGCTGCACTCGTTTTTAAGAGAACTACCTTATTTCACCACATAATTACTGTTACCAGATAATTACTGCACTGTTTTTTCAGTCCAAAAATTGGTTTATAACCTTTCATCACGTGATCATTGCATGATACAACTTCTGTTCATCACATCGCTTAAAAGGTAAACAGCAGAGCAATATATTCACCAGTGGCATATGGATACACATTTATCTCTCCTGCATTGTGAGCCCCAAACCTAAAATTCTCAGCACAATCACATTATCAGTATTTAATTTTATCATATATTCACGAGTATTCCGTGAATCCTAATCTTGCACCAAGGACAGTTTAGTAATAAATAATTTTTAAGTAATACTGGCCCAACTTTTTTTTAAAGCTTCATATAAATGGTTGTACCCCACCTTTTTGCAAAAAAAAAAAAAATGGCATAAAACCTGTGACAACTATGCAGTGAAACATAGTCTGATCCCAAGGAGGGGTGGTCAGCAAGTGTCAGCAGAGGGCTGCTGTCCATTCACACACATATGTATGAATATGTATGCATATATACACACGCATGCATACATGCATGTGCATGTTTGTGTATATGTATATACACATATGTGTTTGTCTATATGTATGAACGCATGCTTGAATGGACAGTAGCTCTGGTTTAAGTTTGTATTCTTCAAATTCTCTTCTCTTTCTCCCCCAGAGTGCAATCCTAGGTTCTTGTCCTTTACTTCTTTTAAACTACTTAAATCCACTTTCTGTGGTTAGGGTTATTTTGCTTAGAAGTGAACCTCCCCTTAATCTACCCTCCCTTTTATTCCCTTCCCTTCTGTTTACCTGTTGAGTAAAATGTATTTCTGTACCTAATTATGTGCAGTTTTTCCTCCTTTGAGGGTTCAGATGAAAACAAGGTTAGTGTGTTACCCTTTCTCCGACTCCCTTCCTCCTTCTTTATATAGTCCTCTGCTTATACATCTAAATTATGTGAGATAATTTTCCCACCATTCCTCTTTCTTCTACCCCCTTCATTCCGTGTATTATTTTCCCAGTCTCTTTCCTTTCTTCTTTTCATATCCTCAAAACAACAAAACTAGTTTCAGGCTCTCTGTCTCCATCTGCGACCCCTGATGATGATAGGGTTCTGAGAGAATATCTGTATCATCTCCTTATATGCGTATGTTACTAGTTCATCTTTGTTTAGTCACTTAGGATTGCTCACTCATATTTATCTTTTAATATTTCTCTTGACTCCTGTATTTGTATTTCAAAGTTTCTATGTAGCTCTGGTCTTTTTGTCAAAAATGCCTGGAAGTCGTTTTATTTGAAGGTCTATTTTTTCCCATTGCAGGATTAGATGTAGTTTTTCTGGGTAAGTTATTCTTGGTTCTAAGTCCATATAGTTTGTCTTCTAGATTTTCCAATCAGTATTTAGTCTGGCATATTTTCTAGATCTTTGGGAGCAGTTGGAGGGGAGAGCTTGACTATACTACCTCCTTGTGCTCTACCATCTTAGATGGTCTCTCCATTATCTCAATGCACCAGTTGTTTTTGGTCACTTCTCTAATGATGAGTATCTAATTATTTCCTTCTATTTTTGATCTTCTTGGAGAACATGCTTAATTTAAAAAATATGTAACATTTTATTTTCTCCAATTATGTGTTAAAACAATTTTTTTTAACATTTGGGTTTTTTTTAAGGTTTTAAGTTCCAAATTATATTTCTCTCCCCTCCTTGAGGCAGTAAACAATCAGATATAGGTTATATAAGTGCAATCATGTAAAACATTTCCATATTAGTAATTTTGTACACAAAGACTCAAATAAAAGAAAAAGAATGAAAAAAGTGAACAATATATCATGCCTTAGTCTATATTCAAACAATATCAATTCTTTCTTTGGAGTCAGATAATATGTTTCATCATTAATCCATTGGGATTATCTTGTATCATTGTATTGCTGAGAATAATGAAGTCATTCATAGTTCTTCATCCTATAACATTGATGTTACTGTGCACAATGTTCTTCTGGTTCTATTGTCTTCACTTTGCATCAGTTCATATAAGTTTTTCCAGGTTTTTATGAAATCATCCTGCTTGCCATTTCTTATAGCACAATAATATTTCATGACAATCACATACCTCAGCTAGATTAGTCACTCCCCAATTGATGGGTATCCCTTAAATTTTCAATTCTTTGCCCACACAAAAAGAGCTGCTATAAATAGTTTTTGTACAAATAGGTCCTTCCCCCCAGTCCTTTTGATGTTTTCGGGATATAGATATAGCAGTGATATTGCTGGATCAAAGGGTTTTATAGCCCTTTGGGCAGAGTTCCAAATTGCTCTCCAGGATGGTTGATCAAGAGAACATCTTTAAAAGAGGAGTCCCTGGGTTAAAGGTTTTTTTACTGACATTCTTAGCATAATTACAAATTGTTTTCTGTAATAATGTGCTAATCCTTAGTGCCATCAACAGTGCATTTATATACCTGCTGCTCCACAATCCCTTGGACATTGACTGTTTTCATCTTTTGTCAACTTTGATGATTTTTTGGTTACGAGATAAAAACTCAAACTTTAAAAGTTTGGTCGCCATGAGTCACATAGCCAGTGTGAACATTTCAGTCATAGTTATTCTACTTTCCCCTCTGCCTAGACTAAACTATATCAATTGTGGGATGGGTTGAGAATCCACTCTTCTCTTCCTGCTACCAGAGAATATAATGGTCTGAAGGACTTATAGGAAAATATAGAAATTTTTAAATTTAACTGGAAAAAAATCTTTAAAGAAAGTTTTTCCAATAAAGGTTTCACTTTCAAGATATGTAAGAAAATGCTTTAAATTCATATTTTTTAAAAGTCATTCCCTTATTGATAAATGATCAAAGGCAATTTTCACAGAAGTCCAGTTATCAATAGCTATATAAAAATGCTCCAAACTGCCAATAATTAAAGAAAGGCAAATTAAAGCAACTCTGTGATTCCACCTCAAACCCATCAGATTGGCAAGAATAATGAGGAAAATTACAAAAGTTGGAGGGGCTGTGGGGAAAGAGGTACACTTACATATTGTTTGCAAAGTTGTGAATTAATAGTCATTCTGGAAAACAATTTGGTACTATACACCAGAAGTTGTTAAACTGCATATCCTTTGACCCAGCAATATCATTACTGGACCTATACTCCAAAGAGATTTTAACAAAAAGAAAATGACCCATTTTACAATTTTTATAGCAACTCTTTATGTAATGATGTCCATCCATTGGGAAACAGATGAAACTTTGTATAAAGTATAGTTTATGATCATGGAATGGATTATTTCATGATATATATTGAAAAGGGTCATTTCAGAGAAGCATGAGAAGTATGCAAACTGATGCAGAGTAGAGTGAGGAGAGTGAGAACAATTTACACAATAAGAGCAGCCCAGGAATGGCATCAAGATGGCAGAGTAAAAGCAGGGACTTCCCTGAGCTCTCCCCCAAAGCCCTACAAATACCTTTAAAAAATGACTCTAAACAAATTCTAGAGCCACAGAACCCACAAATGACAGAGTGAAACCAATTCCCAGCCCAAGACAAACTGGAAAGTCAACAGGAAAGTCTATTGCACTGGGCAGGGAGTGATGCACAGTGTGACGTGGGCCACACCTACACAGATGGGCTGGAGGAGGCCTCAGTAGATTGAATCATTGGCAGCTGTGGCAGTTTCCATACTTCTCAACCTACAAATGACAAAAAGGTCAATGGGAAAACTCTGTGGGACCTAGGTGAAAGAGGAACTCGTAGTCTGGTCCCATCTGACCCCATTCCCAGGATGGTGGAGGAAGTGGTGGTGGCAGCTGGTGGCAGCAACAGAGGCCACTTCTGGAGCTCTGATCCCTCAGATGGTGAGGGATCAAGTAGCTGATACAAAATCCCTGAATCCTGCGACAATACACCCACACCCATACCCATACCCACTGGAAGTAGAGTCCTACTTTGACATAGAGTTAGAAAGTCAAGTATTTGGCTGGGAAGATGAACCTCATAAAAGAACTCAGATTATAGAATCTTACTTTGGTGACAAAGAAGATCAAAACATACAACCAGAAGAAGACAACAAAGTCAAAGCTCCTACATGAAAAGCCTCCAAGAAAAATATGAGTTAGTGTCAGGCCATGGAAGAACTCAAAAAGGATTTTGAAAATCAAATAAGAGAAGTAGAGGAAAAATGGGAAGAGAAATGAGATGCAAGAAAAACAGAATCAAAAGAATGAGAAAAAGAAGACAATGTGAAATTCTGGAAAAACCACTGACCTGGAAAATAGATCCAGGAGAGAAAATTTTAAAATTATTAGACTACCTGAAAGCCATGATCAAAAAGAGAGCCTAGACATCCTCTTTCAAGAAATTATCAAGGAAAACTGCCCTGATGTTCTAGAACCAGAGAATAAAGTAGAAAGTAAAAGAATCCACCAATCACCTTTGGAAAGATATCTCAGAAGGAAAACTCCTAAGAATATCGTAGCCAAATTCCAGAATTTACAGGTCAAGGAGAAAGTATTGCAAGCAGTCAAAAAGAAGCAATTGAAATACTATTGAAATACAATAAGGATAACACAAGATCTAGCAGCTTCTACATTAAAGGATTGAAGGGCTTGGAATATAATATTCCAGAGGACTGTGGAGCTAGGATTAAAACCAAGAATCACCTACCCAGCAAAACTGAGTAGAATCTTTCAGGGGAAAAAATGGAATTTTAATGAAATAGAGGACTTTCAAGCATTCTTGATGAAAAGACCGGAGTTGAATAGAAAATTTGACTTTCAAATACAAGAATCAAGAGCAGCATGAAAAGGTAAACAGGAAAGAGAAATTCTAAGAGACTTATTAAAGTTGAACTGTTTATATTCTCACATGGAGAGATGCTATTTGTAACTCATGAGATCTTTCTCACTATTAGGATAGTTGGAGGAAATATATAGATAGATGGATAGATGGATGGATAGATAGACAGACAGACAGACAGACAGACAGAGAGAGCGCAGGGTAAGTTGAATATGAAGGGATGATGTCTAAAAAATAAAATTAAAGAGTGAGAGAGAAAGGGAGAGATAGAATGGAGTAAATTATCTCACATAAAAGAGATAAGAAAAAGATTTCACAATGCAGGGAAAGAGGGGGGAGGTGAGAAGGAATGAGTGGATCTTACTCTCATTGGATTTGGCTTAAGGAGAGAATAACATACACACTCATACACATACATACATACAGGAAAGTAGGGGGGAAGGGGAGAAGTGAGAGTAATGATAGAAGGGAGGGCAGATTGGGAGAGGGGGTATGCCCGGGGCGACTCCCGGGCCTTCGCCTTCTACTTACCTATCCCCGGTCCTCGGAGGTCTCCAGCCCTCCTCCTGGTTCGGGGGAGGGAATTCCCTCTTCCTGTTGGGGAAGGGGAATAAACAGGCAGAGCACCCGAAAGGAGTTGCAGCCAGCAAGCTTTATTCCGTTTTCTCTCTCTTAGCTCTCGTGGTCATCCCCTTTTATTATCCCCTGTCTCCTCCCCCGTACCTCCCATGGGCGGGCGAGCTCCTCCCAAGTGCCTCCCCGTGGGTGGAGCCAGCCTGTTACCAGGGCCATCCCAGTACCTCATGGCTTGCTAGACCAGCTAGCCTGCCACGTAAGCAGGTTCGGACCCTCAGGCGTCTCACGGTCCTCACGGGGGACCCCGGTCCAGAGCTGTCCCCCAACAGGGGTAGTCAGAATCAAATACTTTACAAAAGGGACAGGATCAAAGAAGAAAATAAAATAATTGAGGGGCAGGATAGGGTGGAGGGAAATATAGTCTTTCACAACATGACTATTATGGAAGTGTTTTGCATAACTACACATGTATAACCTATGTTGAATTGATTGCCTTCACAATGAGGGTGGGTGGGGAGGGAAGAAGGGAAAGAATTTGGAACTCAAAGTTTTAGAAACAAATGTTTTTTATATAATTTATTTATTTTTCTCTTCTTAACATTCACTTCCACAAGAATTGGAATTCAAAATTTTCTACCCATCTCTCCCACTCCCCACCCCATCCACCCCTTCCTCCAGTCTGTCCTCCCTTCTATCATCTGCCCTTCTTCCATCCCCCTACCCCTCTATCTTCCTGTAGGGCAAAATAGATTTCTATACACCATTACCTACATAGCTTAATTTCTAGTTGCATGCTAAAACAATTTTTAACATTCATTCTTAAAGCTTTGAGTTCCATATTCTCTCCCTCCCTCCCCACCCACCATCATTGAGAAAACAAGCAATTCAATGCAAGTCATACATGTGTAACAATGCAAAGCACTTCCACAATAGATATGTTGTAATAGACTAATCACATTTCTCTCTATCCTATCCTGCCCTTTATTTATTCTATTCTCTCCCTTGACCTTTCCTCCCACAATAGTGTTTGCTTCTGATTATCCCTTTCCCCAATTTGCTGTCCCTTCTATTATAGTCCGTCTTCTATCCCCTTCCTGCGGGGTAAGATAGGTTTCCACATTCAGTTGAGTGTGTATTATTCCCTCCTTAAGCCAAATTCCATGACAGTAAAGTTCAATTATTTCCTTTCATCTCCCCCCTCTTCCCCTCCATTGTAAAAGCTTTTTCTTCCCTCTTTTATGTGAGATGATTTGCTACATTCTACCTCTCCCTTTCTCTTACTCCTAGTACATTCCATTCAATAGTAAATGTTTTTTTAGGTATTCTCCCTTCATATTCAGCTCACCCTGTGCCCTCTGTCTATGTGTATATAAGTGTGTGTGTGTGTCTATACATATATACATGCACCCATGTAAATATACATACCTACACATATACAAGATGTACATATATACATACCCATACTTACATTTTATATATATAGATGTATATATATATATATATATATATATACATATATATATATATCCATACACATCTCTCTCTCTCTCTCTCTCTCTATATATATATATATATATATGTATATATATACATATGTATATATATATATGTGGAATATATGTATATATATACATATATTCCCTCTAACTATCCTAATACTGAAAAAGGTCTCGAGTTACAAATAACATCTTTCCATGTATGAATGTAAACAGTTCAGCTTTAATGAGTTCCTTAAGACTTCTCTTTCCTGTTTACCTTTTCATGTTTCTCTTGATTCTTGCATTTGAAAGAAAAATATTCTATTTAGCTCTGGTCTTTTCAATAAGAATGCTTGGAAGTCCTCTATTTCACTGAAATTCTATTTTTTCCCCTGAAGTAATATACTCAGTTTTGCTGAGTAGGTGATGCTTAGTTTTAATCCTATCTCCTTTGACCTCTGGAATATCATATTCCAAACCCTTTGATCCTTTATAGAAGCTACTAAATACTGTATTATCCTGATTGTATTTCTACAATACTTGAATTGTTTCTTTCTGTTTGCTTGTAATATTTTCTCCTTGACCTAGGAACTCTGGAATTTGGCTACAATATTCCTAGGAGTTTTTCTTTTGGGATCTCTTTCAGGAGGTGATAGGTGAATTCTTTCCATTTCTATTTTACCCTCTGGTTCTAAAATATCAGGGCAGTTTTCCTTGATAATTTCTTGGAAGATGATGTCTAGGCTCTTTGTGTCATCATGGTTTTCAGGCAAACCAATAATTTTAAAATTATGACTCCTGGATCTATTTTCCAGGTCAGTTGTTTTTCCAATGACATATTTCATATTTCTTCTTTTTTTTTCATTCTTATGGTTTTGTTTTATAACTTCTTGGTTGCTCACAAAGTCATTAGCTTCCATCTGCTCCATTCTAATTTTTAAAGAACTGTTTTCTTCAGTGAGCTTTTGAGCCTCCTTTTCCATTGGCCAGTTCTGCTTTTTAAAAGCATTCCTCTCCTCGTTGGCTTTTTGGAATTCTTTTGCCATTTGGGTTAGTCTATTTTTAAAGGTATTATTTTCTTCAGCAGTTTTTTGGGTCTCCTTTAGTAAACTGTGGACGCACTTTTCATGATTTTCTTGCATTGCTCTCATTTCTCTTCCCAATTTTTCCTCCACCTCTCTTACTTGATTTTCAAAATTCTCTTTGAGCTCTTTCATGGCCTGAGACCATTGCATGTTTTTGGAGGTTTTCGATGTAGCAACCTTGACTTTGATGTTTTCCTCTGATGGTATGCTTTGTTCTTCCTCATCTGAAAGAATGGAAGAAAATAATTTTTTCACCAATAAAGTAACCTTATATAGTCGCATTTTCCCCTCCTTTTTGGGGGCATTTTCCCAGTCAGGTACTTGACTTTCAAGTCCTTTGTCAAGTGGAAGGCATACTCTAGGGACCTGTAAGTTCTCAGTTCCTCCAAGGTGGCACAATCAAGAGAGAGTTTACTCTTCTCCTGGCCTGAGCTTTGATCTGTGGGCAACCACAAGCACTCTTTTCTTCCCAGGATCTGTGAGTAGGATTCCCTCTCCACAGTCATCACCAGCTCCACCACACCAGTACTCCTTCTCTCCCCAGGACTGCCACTTAGAACTGAGACCCAGATCAGCCACTCAGTTTCCCCAAGGTTTTTAGGTCAAGGGCTCCGAAAATGGATGCTGCTGCCGCCCTGGGGCTGGGGTTGGGGCCAGACTATACTTCCCTCTCACCCAGGTGAAAGAGCTTTCTTACTGACCTTTGAAGCTGTCTTTGGTGGTTATGGGCTGAGAAATCTGGGAACCACAGCTACTACCTGTGATTCCACACCCTGAAACCTGCTCCAGTCCTGTCCATGCTGGGCCATAAGGTAAAGGCTGGGATGTGCTCCACTCTGAGCCTTGTGTAATAGACCTTTTCTGTTGCCCTTCCAGGCTCTCTTGGTCTGGAAATCTCTTTCACTCTCTCGTTTTGTGGCTTCTGCTGCTCTAGAATTTGTTTAGAGTCATTTTTTACAGGTATTTTATGGGCTAGGGGGGAGAGGTAGAGCAGGTTTGTCCTTCTACTCTTTAAAAACAAATGTTAAAAAATTATTTTTACAGGCAGCTGGGAAATAAGATAGGCAGGCAATGGAGTACAGAGACTATCTTGCCCTTCAAGAAAATAAAGGGAAAAGGAAAAAGATGGGGGATGACAAAGGGAGGGCATACTGGGGGAAGGGGTAATCAGAATGCATGCCATCTCAGGGTGGAGGTGAAGAGAGAGATGGGGAGAAAATGTGGAACTCAAAATCTTGTGGAAATGAATGTTGGAAACTAAAAATAAATAAATAAAATTTAAAAAACAATAACAGTAGCAGTATCAAGAAAAACAACTTTGAAAGATTTAATGCAGTGACTTCCAGAAGAATGATGATGATACTTTACAGAGAAGTCATAGATTCAAGATGCCAAATAAGACATAGGTTTTTGGACATGTGGGAATCTGTTTTGCTTGATTTGCACATTTGTTAAGAAGGGCTTTACTTTGCTTTGTTTTTAAACAGAGAAAGAATGGGGAAATAGGAAGGGAATTAATAATGATATTCAGAGAGAGGGAGGGAGAGAGAGATTGTTGAACAGAAGAAATCACAGATTAACAGGACATCTCTGAAAGTTACATGTGAAATTTATTATATATTTAGGATTCTATTACAATATATTTATTACATACTTGAGCCCACCTGGGTGCTCTCTTTTAGATCTTTCTATCGTGTTCTTCATTCTGCAAGATCACATCAGCCTTGGAACTCACATCTCATCTCTATCTTCTGACCCTAGGATGCCTCTGACTAAAGGATGGAGAGATCCTCCCGGAATCTTGGTTTAAGAACAATGCCATTTCCCTGCTGCTGTAACCCATAGGGCTTCCATCTTTTTATTTCCTTCTGTGTGTTGCCATCTCCCATTAGACTGTAAGCTCTTTTTTTAAATTTATATACCCAGCACTTAGCACAGTACCTCACACAGAGTTATTGCTGTTGTTGATGTTACAGTGTAGTTTCAGTCATGTCTGACTTTGTGACTCCATTTGGGTTTATATTGCAGATACTGGAGTGGTTTGTCATTTCCTTCTCAGCTCATTTTACAGATGAGGAAACTGGGGCAAACAGGGTGAAGTGACTTGCTCAAGGTCACACACTGGTAAGTTTCTTTTTTAGTTTTCAACATTCATTTTTACAATATTTTGAATTCCAAATTTTCCCCCTCTCCTTTACTTCCCCCTCTCCAAGACAGTAAACAATCATACATATACAATTATGTTAAACATACTTCCACATTAGTCATGTTGTGAAAGAAGACTCAGAACAAAAGGGAAAAACCATGAGATAAAAAAACAAAGGGAAAATAATATGCTTCCATCTGCATTCAGACTCCACAGTTCTTTCTCCAGATGTTAATAGCATTTTCCATCATGAGTCTTTTGGAATTGTCTTAGATCACTGTATTTGGCATCTACTGAGATAATCATATGATTTCTCTTAGTTTTGTTATTGATATGATCAATTGTGCTGATAATTTGTCTAATACTAATCCAGCCCTGCATTCCTGGTATAAATCTCACCTGGTCATATTATATTATCCTCATGATAAATTGCTGTAATCTCTTTGCTAATATTTTATTTAAAATGTTTCCATCAATACTCATTTTCTTTCTCAGTTTTGGCTCTTTCTGGTTTAGGTCCTCTGGTTTATTGTATTCTCTCTCTCCTTTCACCCTGTCCCTTCTCAAAAGTGTTATGCTTCTGACTACTCCCTCCCCTAATCTGCCCTCCTTAGCATCACCCCTCCCCCTTTTCTTATCCCTTTCCTTTAGGATTTCTATAGCAATTAAGTGTGTATGTTATTCCCTCTTTGAGCCAATTCTCATGACAGCAAGTTTTTTGCCTTTTTTATGTGAGATAATTTACCAGTGGAATCTTTCAATGACTATTTTACCCTCTGATTCTAGGATAACAGGACAGTTTTCCTTGATAATTTCTTGAAACGGTCAGGACTCTTTTCTGTTTTTTGCTCATTTTAAGCCTATTTCATGACTTTTAAAGTTGAGCACTGCTCCTGGAGCACAAGAAGCACTCTTCCAAGCTTCTTGTGCTGGGGGCCAGGAGCTTAGTCACTGGCTTTCTGCTCTCCTGCAAAATTCTTTAAAAATGAGACCTCCAATTCCTGCCACCAAGCACTCTTTACTGGATCCATGCTGCCCAGTGACTTCAACTCTAATCCCTGTTATATGAGGGATTCCCTGTGCTTCTCCTCCTCCCCATCCTCTTCCTCGCACCACTTGTTTTAGTACCCCATCCCTGGCCCCCATCCCTGGTCCCCACACTGTCTGCCTCTGTACTCTTTTCACTGATTGTCTCTGTATTTTCTGTGCTGTTCACCCCTATACCTTCCATGCCCCATTAAAATGGGACTGCTGCCTCACTTCCTGCTGCCATCTCTGTCTTTCTCAGGAATACCCAAAGAATCCGGCATAGCTGCCTGATTTAATAATTTCACAAATTAATCACCAATTCAATGACAAAATCTACTAGAAGGCAGGACAAGCCATTCTAGGCCTAAGTATTAGTAGGACACGAAAGATACTCAACACAAGGGAGTTTACTTGGCTTAGAAGGATACAGGTATTGACTACAGAACATGGATACATATTGATAGTCTTGGTTCTGGTTCATGATGACTTAGTTCTGGTGCAGCTGAGCCACCAAAACCTCTCCTGATCTTCAAATTCCCCATGGAGTTGTCATTTGGTGACTGGTACAACTGTCAGGCCTGAGGAAGCCCTATGCCTCCTGAGTTGTGTGATTTTATATGTCTAGAGGGCTACCTGATCCCACATTTCCAGAGGAAAGCCTTCAGTTATACTTGAAACAAAGAAACTTCATGCTCTAATTGACTACTTGGAAGGGGGAGCTACTGTCTGCCACCATCCCCCTACTCCCAGTGGCTTGTAATCTTATCTGTTCTATAGGCTAGAGACTTTTCCTTTGAAACCCTATCCACAAGTCAGTCTAGGAACTTCCTCCATGAAATCTTAGCTGTTCCCTCAGACCCGGTTTTTCCCTTATAATGTATACAGGCCTGACTATAATCTACCACAGAATAACACTGAGTAATAGTGTAATTCTACTTATTTCAATGTGCCATCATCAAGTAGTCCCAGGTGTGAAAATGTGCTAGGTATTGTCAAGAATACATTTTGGTGTTGACAAGACATGTCCCTTGATTGAAGGACCTTACAATTTAGGAGGTAATATAGTATAGGGACATAATTTAATTTGAATTACTTTTGTTCAGTCATTCAGTCATGTCCACGCCTGTGGGCCACACTGTCCACAGGGTTTTCTTAAAAAAGATACTAGACTTGTTTGCCGTTTCCTTCTCCAATGGGTTAAGGCAAACAGAAATTAAATGACTACATAGCTAGTAAGTGTCTGAGGCTCCATTTGAACTCAGGTCTTCCTGAGTCTAGGCCCAGTGCTTTATCCACTGGCTATTTAGATGCCCCCTGAATAAATTTACTACTAACTAAATACTTTTTAAAAATTTGCCCTTTCCCCTACCAGTCTAATAGTGCTAGCTACAGTAAGAACCATTGCAGAGGATCAAAAGGACATAAAACTGGAAGGGATATTGAAGTTATTCTATCCCAACCCCCTTATTTTATAGATGAGGTAATTGAGGCTCAGAGATCTTAAGTAACTTGCCTGAGGTTACACAGAAAAATAAGTCATAGAGCTGGGAATAAAACTCAGATCCAATGATTCCAGATGTCTTTCCATCAGGGCACACAATTGGAGGTCCCTGACGGTGACTGAACGCAAAAAGAAGCAGTCCCAGGAACTTCTGTCTGACCTGGGAAAGTTCTCCTGAGTCTATACTCTTCAATGCCCAGAGAAGCCAAGACCAGGATCTAGACTTTTGAGTCCCTTAACAAATAACTGGCCTTACTAGATGTCATGAATCAAATATCAATTTAGAACTGTGTTGCATTTCCATCCTCCCTTGTTTACTCTCAGGAGCAACAGTCATAAGGGGCCTAAACAACTGAACTGTGTCTTTTCTGAAACTTGGGAGTTTGTTCCACCCTCATATAGTGTTTCCCAGAGGCCTGGAAATAAAAATTGTGGAACTGCAGCAGTGTGGGAGATGTTCTCTTATGTATTGTTTATTCCTCTTATTGATTTTATGCAAAAAGAAGAAAACACTGTACATTGTTTCCAAATAAATTTATCTCTTCATATGAGGGGCTAATCCTTATACCAAGACCATATCACATGACTACAATTGAACAAAATATAGCAGATTCAAGAGTGAGATGAGATGGGGGCTCAGAGCTATTTTGATGGTCATGTAGTAGATTCCAGGAGGAGATGGGGTTCCTAATTGATAAGAACTTAGAGTTATCTTGATTTGTTAAATCCACACTAAGCACAACCCTTAGATCAATAAACATAACTACACAGGGAGAGACAGAACCTAGGGATAAAAGGTTATTGATTGCCCAAGGACCACAGAAAGCTTGTCCCTTCTTAGTAGAGAGGAGTACAAAATCACCAGTTAAGTGGGACTTCCCAGAGTCAAGACAAAAGTCTATGAATAGTACTAGGTTAGTTGCTAACAATCCCTCTTTGACTTAAACACATCCATTTGTTTCTAGTAATGTAGTGGGAAAAGTTCTGGATTTGGAACCAAAGGAACTAGTTTCAAATCCTGACTTTGTTGCTTAGCACTTAAAAGACTTGAGACAATTTTCTGCTCCTTTGGTGCTTCAGTTTCCTCACTTGCAAAAATAATAGTTTGATTATCTGTTGTAAACTCATAATCCTAGACTAATTTCATTAGTAGCTTAAATTAATTATTTGCTAATTAAATGAAAGTGGCCTCCATCATGGCCATTCAAGGGATCACTGCAGGCCCTGCAGATCCCAGGGTCCTGCTGTTCATGTGGTTATTAGCTTTTTAAAACTCAAACAGAAAACTACACTTCAATGTTTTAACAGCCCCCTTTGCCCAGGAGCACCCACACCTCAATCAACAGTGGAGGCTGTCAGATGTCTCCTTCTTCCTCCCTTCCTTTCTTCTGGTAGTCTCTGCAAGGAGGAAAGAGACTGTTCTAAAATCCCAAAGCTTCTCTCCATCTCTTCTACTCCTGTTTCTCCTGCTGTCCAATGAATTTATTCTTTTTTTTTTTTTTTTAACAATGAACACTGGAAATGAGACTAGAGGCTGTCAAAAAAAAACTCCCAGATTTTTCTTTGTTACATTTTTTGGGCAGTAAAGTGGGGATGGGGTTTCAAATGACCTCCTGTCACCTTCCCAGGGAGCTTATTTACCTCTTAAAAATCAAACTGGTGGAAGGCAGAGCACTGGGTTCCAGCACGTTTTATTTTATGATGAGAATCCTCAGCAAGGTTTTAATGCCCTTTGGGCAGAGGAAGCTTCTGCACTTTTGCTATGCTTCATTATCTTACCTTTCTCACCTGTGCCTATTTTCTCTCTGGTCTGCCTCCCCCATCCCCTTCTATCTGTTTCTCTTACTTTCTAGCCCTTCTTCTCACTCAAATTTTCTTAATAAATTTGTATTTTGTAAAAGGATTTTGTTGCACCCAATTTTGCATCTTCCCTGAATTTCTGACTGGCTACATTCTTTTTTCCATCTCTCCTTGTGCCCACCCATCCATTCTTTGGTCCCCAGAATTATTTCATTTTGTCCTTAACATCACCTCTCCCCTTTCCTTACCAGTCTCCATCATGTCCAGTCACTGTTTTGGTTTTGGCATCATCAATATCAAATGTACAAACAGTTCTTGCTTATCAACATGAAGTATATCTGATGTTCAGATGAGTTCCAATAATTATTTTTTTTCAAAAACAAAGGAACTAAAAAGACGTGTAGGAAAACTGGGACACTAGTGCACTGTTGGTTGAGTTGTGAACTGATCGAACTATTCTGGAGAGCAATTTGGAACCATGCTCAAAGGGCATACTGTGCATATCCTCTGATCCAGGAATATTACAGCTAGGTCTATATCCCAAAGACATCCAAAAAGAAAAAGAAAATAGGACCTGTTTCTACAACAATATTTATGGCAGCTCTTTTTGTGGTGGCAAAGAGTTGGAAACCGAAGGGATGCCCATCAATTGGGGAATGGCTAAACAAGCTGTGGTATATGATTGTAATGAAATATTATTGTGCTATAAGAAATGACAGGCAGGATGATTTCAGAAAAACCTGGAAAGACTTACATGAACTGATGCATAATGAAGTGAACAGAATAAGGAGAACATTATACACAGTAACAGCAATATTGTATGATGAAGAACCATGAATAACTTAGCTATTCTCAGCAATACAATGATCCAAGACAATCCCAAAGGACTAATGATAAAGCAAACTATCTACCTCCAGAGAAAGAACTGATACTGTCTGAATACAGACTGAAGCATGTTAAAAAAAAAAAAAGATATGCTTTAAAAGGACTGCTCCATCCTCTCCCTCCCATCATGCTAGGATGAACCTTGTATTCATATACAAAACTGTGAGGTTTTTTTTCCCTAGAAATTTGGATTTCTCAGAAATTGTCCAAAAAGCCAGTGCCAAGATTTTTGGTTCCTGCTATTGCATTAATGATGATCCTACTCTCTGTAGTTTGCAGCCAATCACACGTCTGCATGTGGTGAGTAATCTTGATTGAATGACTAACAGGAAGAGATGCCTGGCACCAATACTGTCTTGATGAATGAAAAATGCGAGGCTAGCATCCCCCTCCGCATTTAAATCCCCTGAAGCCACAATACTCACTGTGCCGACACATTTCCAAAGGCCTGTATTTTAAAAATGCAATCTGTAATCTCTGGAGGTTTTGGAAGGGCCACCCAAAACACCAGGCCCCCCTAGATGAGATTTTTCAGTCAGGAAGATATGCTGTATTTATTAGGAAATAAGGAAGTTTGTGGGGGTAAGTTCCATGGAGAGGAGCTAGGTCACATACATCAGCTCTCAATATCAGCATGCATTTACATGCCTTCTTTATTACCAAATATAATAATAGGATCTCATTATTGGAAGAGACCTTAGAGGTCATTCATTCTGCTCTGTGCTCCAGTGAGGCAGCCTGGTGAAGTGAAGAGAGAGATGGCCTCGGAGCAAGAATACCTAGACTCAGGGACTGCTTCTGACATGTACTGGCTGTGTGCACTCTGGGAAATCACTGAACCTTTCAATGCTCTAGATAACTTTCTAGGGCAGAGGTTATTTACCTGAGATCCGTGGACCCCTAGAGAGATTTCAGGAAATCTATGAAATCAGATGAGCAAAAATATATATGTGTGTGTGTGTGTGTGTGTGTGTGTGTGTGTGTATGTGTATGTGTATGTGTATATATATATATATATATATATATATATATCTTTATTTCAAGATAATTGGTTTCCTTTGTAACTATATATTTTATTTCATTCCTTTAACATTATTCTGAGAAGGGCCTCTATAAGTTTTGCCACACTGCCAGAGGGACCTATGTCACAAGAAAACTTAACAACCCCTACTCTAAGAGTATAAATTGCAGACAATGTGCCTATCTTCATTGTTATGTTTCCTCACACAATTATTTACTATGGCAGTGGAATCACAGGTGCAGTCTCTACAATTCGCTGCATTTCAAAGAAGTGGTCATCTTTTTTTGAAGACTTCCAGAGATGGACAATCCATTATTTTCTGAGGTAGTTCATTCCACTTTTGAAGAACATTAATTGATAGTAAAATTTTCCTATTGAGCCACAATTTTTTTCTGTGTTCCCAGGCACTGTACACACCCATAGCATCTATGCATTTCCCCGAAGAGAGTGACTGGAGGGTGGGGAGGAGATGGGTGGAGAAGACCCAGTCAGTTGGCTGCATGTATACGTTTTGCCCTGTGCAGCGCTAAAGTGTATGTTCTGGCAGAACCTAACTGCTGGTCATTATAAGGAGTGACCGCATAAATTAAGGAATAGTCCTTAACAGACACAAGCTTAATGGAGGAAGAAGACAAAAAGGAGATAGAGAGGAGAATGCTACTGCCTAGACATTACCAGGAGAGTGCCTAAAGATCTATGGAGTAAACATGCACAAAGCTGAATTTTATGGCTCAAACCCAGATCACTTTTACAGACTTCAGGGATGGGTGGCTTAGTCTCAGAAAGTTAATCATTACGAGGCAGCTAGAGTCTCTGAAACCTACTTACTACAGAATATGGGCAGCCTCAGATTCCATGGAGAGACATCCTTCAAACAGTTGTCTGCACCCAATAATCTCTCAGATTGATCAGTGACTCTTCAATTCACTCCCAATTACATTCTGTTCAAATACTTTCACATTTAATGCACTATGGTGCATTAAAAAAAAAAAAAACCCCAGCAAGTCCAACAGCCATAGTTCTTTGTTTTTCCAAGTATTTTTCTAACCTTAGTTTCAAAATTATTTATCCATCTCTGTTTAAGAAGGGAAGGAACAAAACCATGGGAAGTAGAACAAAATTATCCTGTCTCACAGTATCCTACCTCTTTGGGAAAGGAATTGAGCATGTATTTCCTGGCTCTTCAGAAATTAGAATTAAGCCAATATAATCTTAAATGAAGCTCTAGACCTCCCATTAGTACTTTTCTTAGACACTCCTATAAAGTCATCTATACTCTTGCACCAGTTTCCATTTAGTCCCTCCACACAAAAAAGTAAAGCAATATGATTTTTGTTCTGTTTTAATTTGAATATCTGAGTTGTTCAGAGTCAGATTCCAGTAGTAGATGGAATTCTGGACTCAGGATGAAAAAGTTGTTCAAATCCTGCTTTTGACATGAGATATTTGATACCATAGGGGCAAATTACTAAATCTCTGTTTTCTCATAAATTAAATGGCAATCCTCATCTCAGAGTCTAACTGTTGGAGATTCAAATAAAATAATATATAAAAAGCATTTTGGAAGACCGAGTATTATATAGGGAAAAGGAATAGATCTGTGATATTTTGATGGGATTGGAAAGATGGGGGAATTCAGGGACCCTTCAAGGACTGGAGTATTGGACAGGGTCGTCTGGAATGAATTCACAGACTTAGGCATTCTTGAAGTCAAGCTGGAAAAGATTTATTGTTACATTTTTCAGTAGGCAACAGAAATCTAAAATGAAAGTTTATATAAGATATTTTATAGTAAAGTATGTGCCAAATATGCTAACTAGGTGATTCAGGGCAGGACGAGGGAGCGGTTAAGGAGTGGTCAGTTCTTAAAGTAACTTTTAGTATCTATTGTATAGGCACAGTACCTAGAGTTCATTGGGAAATGTGGAGGGAGGGTACAGGGATGTGTGGTTTTAAGCCTGAAAGTCACTAAGTCAACTAATGGTCAAGGCTGACTGAGGAATACCTAGTCTGCCACCCATCAATGTCTTGTTTGACAAGATAGATATAAGGAGTATACGTATATCTAAACCTAGGATACACATAATGAGGAGTATGGTATACATACAATGAGGCAGGGAGATACTATATATGATCCAGTGGGTCAAACTAATAAATCCTATTGGAAAGCTAGTTCAAACTAATAAATCCTATAGGTTCAGCTTGCTACTGTAACAGGGAGAAAGATAAAGGTTTTCCTGGAGCCTACTCATGATTGTCAGGTACAGCGTCCTAGAGCTGGGGAGAAACTGCAGGGATAGTGTTCTGGATAGAGAAAAATGTGATTTTAGAATTGGGGTCGAAGCACAGACACCCAAGTGAGTGGGATAGACTTGGTGAAGACTCCTCAGATTGTGGTTTTCTCCCAGGGGTGAGGTGGGGCCTGGAGGCTCGGGGCTGCAGTGTTTTTGGAATAGAATAGTTCCATATAAGGTATAAAACTGTGTGGTGTACTGGGGTCTCAATGATTGGACAAAACTTGCGTAATTCCTCGATGTCTTCATTTCAAAGGGATTGGTTAGATTTCGTGTCTAGAATGTAAGACCATATCCTCAGCTAATGAGGATAATGGTCAGTGGGGGGAGGAGGGACTTGCGTTAGGGTTTATAAATCACTGTCCTGATTTTTGTCTTCGGCTTTCCTACTCCAGGTGAACTGCTGTGGGATTGTCCAGATTCTCGAGAATCGAATAAAACTCTTTTCTGTCAGCACTTTGAGAGGCCTCTGAGTAATTGATTTATGTAGGGACCTGAGCCATCCCACACACAAGTATCCCATCAATATCATTTGCATAAGGATCTCTCACATAAGGAAATTCCTTTGACCAATATAGATTTGGTAACTAAGAATGTATGTAACTAAGAATCTTAGAATTGCCTAAAATAGAAGTGTTGGTCCACAAGCAAGAATCCTGGAATGACTCTCCAATGCAGGCAGAATCATATTAAAATGTCAGGGGGAAATGTTTAACAAAATAAACAAAAATATAATGCAACATAAATAATGTTAATTTGTGGTTTTCTAAGTCAATAGTGGCCCCTAAGGATCAGTTGCTATTTGAGAGGGTTGCTACTGGCTAAAGCACTGACAGATGGTGACCCAAGCAGTAGAATACAGCCAGTATGTATCAAAGGCATGTTTTGAACTCAGAACTTCCTAGCTCCAGTGACACTTTCTATACACCACACTACACTGCTTTTCAGGCTTATAGAAATATCAGTTATTATCTATTCAAACACTTGCATGTATCAGAAGTTCAAACAAAATTTATTCATTAAAATAATTTCCCCAGGACAGCTAGGTGGTGAACATCTGACCTGGAGTCGGAAGGATCTGAATTAAAATTTGACCTCAGACACTTGATACTTAGCTGTGTTACCCTAGACAAGTCACTTAACCCCACTGCCTAAAAAAACAAATAAAATAAGTTTCTCCTCCCAACCCCCAACCCCCCCAGCTCCCAACAGTGCTTATCCATCTGTTAGCCCTCACTCTTCCTACACAACAGACTAATCATTCCCTGACATGTACATCCCTGACAAACAATGCTGGGCAACAGATAGTGCATCAGGCTGGGAATCAGGAAGACAGACTGAATTCTGATTCTGTAATATATACAGTTGCAGAGCAACTTATTAAACTTCTCAGTACCCCTAGAAACTAAGATGATAAAATTAAGAATGGTCCCTTATCTGCATAGGGAGAGAGAATTGCTTAACACAGAATTCCAAGATACCAATGAAATTATTCCACATCAAAATATAACCCTAATGATGTTTTGATACTACTGCTTAACTGCTAGAAATCCTTGGTACCATGCTATGTAGGCTGTTTGTCCCTTACTACGGAACCATTCCCTTTCTTCAACGATTTCTTCTTTTTAATTAAAAAAAAAATTTGAACTTAAATACCAAAAAAGAGCACTTCCATCTTGGGCAGAAAGGGGATTCTATTTGAAAGCCTGGGTTTCCATTTTATATACTTTTAAAATTTGTTGTTGCTGTTGAGTTGTTTTCATTCCTTTCTAACTCTTTGTGATCCCATATGGGAGTTCTTGGCAAAGATACTGGACTGGTTTCCTTCTTCAGCTCATTTTACCAATGAGGAAACAGAGGCGAACAAGGTTAGGTGACTTGCCCAGGGCACACAGCTAGTAAGTAAGTGTCTGAGGCCAGATTTGAACTCAGGAAAATGAATCTTCCTGACTTCAGGCCCAGCATTCTATCTAATGTATCATTTAGCTGCCCCACTTTTTTTAAAAGCATGTAATAAATTCTACCAGTTATTTTCCAAATTTCCTGCTTCTCAAATAACTCTTCTGTTTGATAAAAAATGTCCCTTCTTTTTAGATTTGAGCCAAATATATTGTTCCTTTTTCTTTCCATTTTTATGAGTTTTTTAAAAACTTTGATCACTGAAACAGTTGGAGCTTAATGTAGTATGTAGTGTGATGATCATTTTTATCTATCCAGCTTCTCAACAATTTATATTGAAATCTATGCCACAGGTCTTTTTGTAAGAGTTTATCAAATATTACTTTTTAAAATAATCACCTGATTTTGAGTTTTCTGCTCAGTTTCATTGACCTGCCTCTCTTTTCCTAGTGACAAATACCTTTTATAATTATTGCTCCAGGATATATTTTTGTTCCCAGGAGGGCTAGCCACTGTTTTCTTTTTCTTGGTTCTTGATATTTGTGTCTTTATTTTTCTAAATAAATTTTGTTATGACCTTCTCCAATTAGATGAAATGTATTTTATTGCTAGTCTAAAAGGTTTCACTCAGTTTGTTTCTCTATATTCTTGGAGGTGGTTTATGGAAATACAGTTGGTTGTGAAAGTTCATCTTGAATTCTTCTATTTTACTACTATCATGCATCACTTCCATTAATTTTTTGTTGAATGACTTTATAATCATGTTGTCTATAAACAGAAATCATTTTTAACTTCTTCATTATTAATTCTTACTTCTTTGATTTCTTTTTCATGCCTTATTGCTACAGCTAAATTTTCTAAACCTATGTGAAATAACTGTGCCCAAAATAGAAATCACTATTTAACACCTGTTTTGAATGTGAATGCTTTTAGTAGTTCTATATAATACTTATTCATTATTTGAAATTTATGCTTTTTATTTTTATAGAATGATGAGTCACTTAGCCATTACAGTGGATAGAGTGTTGGGCCTGCAGTCAGGAAGACCTGAGTTCAAATCTAGCCTCATACACTTCCTAGCTGTGTGACCTTAGCCAAGTCACTTAAACTGTTTGCCTCAGTTTCCTTGACTGTAATATGGGGATAATAATAGCACCTACCTCCCATGACTGTTGTATCAAATGAAATAATAGTTGTAAAGTGCTTAGTACAGTGTCTAAGACAGAGGAGAAGTTATTATTAAAGGTTCTCTCTTCCTCTATTTTTCATTTTTTAAAAATACAAATGAGTGTTGTATTGCAATGAAGGATTTCTCTGCATGTAATAATATGATTATGAAGTCCTTATTTTTTTCTTCTCGTTAAAATGCATCATAGAGATTGTTTTCCCGTTTGTTGTTCAGTTTTTATTAAAATGAAAATGTTTTTCTGTAAAATTTTCTAAGCTTGTTTACTTCTCAAATATCCATCTTCAGTCATCAAAAAAAAAATGCTGACTTTTGCTGCTAAATCTGACAAGTTTGCAAGACAATTTTGGTTTAACGGGCCAAGTATCTTAATTTTCTAAATGTTATATTCTAATTTCTATAATGTTCCTTGAAAAGTCTACTGTAATTTTAGTAGTGTTTCCTTGGTAGATTCATTCCTGTCTTCTGGCAACTCATAGCATTTTAACCTTATCTTTGAAGATTTTTTTGAATTTAATTAGGCTGTGTCTAGGCATGTTAAATTTTGCCTTCTTCCTTGGGGATGTCCTATGGATTCTTTCTAGTTGAATTTCATCAGATGTTTTCAATAATTCTGGGAATTTTTTTTTGAGAATTTCTTGAAATATCAGGTCAAAATTCCTTTGTTTTTCTCAGATTTACATGATGTGTGTAATCCTGACATGGCTATATTTTGATCTATCACTTCAGACTGTGCTTTTCCCACAGTATGGATAACTTGAAATTTAAAAAAAAACCCCAAACACCAGTATTTCTAACTGGTTGCCTTGTGTACATTTTTCTATAGTAAATCTAGTGTTTCTTGTTTCTATGGATTGTTTCTATTGTATTCTCTATTCTGGTTATTTTATACATTATTTCTTCCTTTCTTTTGCACAGTAGCCTCTTTGCAATCATATTTGATTGGCTAGAGTGATTTTTAATTTTCTTTAAACATTTATTTGGTCTGTTCCTATGATTTCTTTAGCAGTGATAACTGTTGCTTAATTTTTTGAAGTGTATATTTCATTCACCTGAGGATATCCCTGAGATATCTGCTGTTATTTCTTTTTCTACCTAATTTGCTTTTGATAGTTGTTCCTTTGATATATCACATCTTTGTTGAGAGGTAAGAAGTAGGCTTTATTATCACGCTTAGCATCAAAGGATCATTGAATTAGGACTGGGAAAGGTCTTAAAGGTCATCTAGCGTAATTTCTTCATTTTACAGATGGGGAAACTGAGGCCCAGCAAAGTTAAGTGACGTCCAAGATCTCTATAACATATAAGTATTTGTATGTCTATCTAGGTAGAGATATGGAGATATAGATAGATAGATTATACAGAGACCTCCGGTTTTACCTAGGCAGTTAGATGCTGCAGTAGATAGAACACTGGACCTGGAGGCAGGAAGGCTTGAGTTCAAATTCAACCCCGGACACTGACTAGCTGTGTGACCTTGGGCATGTCACTCAACCTCCGTCTACTTCAGTTTGCTCAACTGCAACATGGAACAATAGAGGACACATACTTCCTAGACAGGGAAATAGAGATAGACATAGACATGGATATAGATAGTTTGCTTTATTTTTAAAATATATAATAAGATCAAACCACAGCTTTTAAAGCTGACTTGCTTTTATGATCTTGGAGTATGGATTTTTGTAAAGATCAATCAAAGAAAGTGTCTCCTCTTTAATCTGGGTAACTTATCTTTCCTGACCCCTTTGCTTCAACTATCTCTTGTCAAATATCCCAGAGTTTCACTAACTTTTATTAACTTTTAAATTTTTTAATGTACTTAACATACATCATTAAACATGACCATTTCCATATATTTAGAACGGAAAAAGAGGATAATAAATGGAACTATGAATCTCATAATCTCTCACTGGAGCAGCTAGGTGGCACCATAGGGGACAGAATGCCAGGGGTGGAGTCAGGAAGACCCCCTGTTCAAATGTAACCTCAGACACTTACTAGCTATGTGAGCCTAGGCAAGTTACTTAACCTCTGTTTGCCTCAGTCTCCTCATCTGTGAAATAGGGATAATAATGGCACCTACCTTTCACAGTTATTGTAATGATCAAATGAGATAATATTTGTAAAAACACTTTGTACAATGTCTGGTACAATGTAAGCACTATATAAAAATTATTATTATCTCAATTACATACTGTCTGCATTTAAAAAATATAATAAATTCAGCTTGTACCTTCAAAGCTCTCCTGCTTATTTATGTTTCCTTGTGAATATCTTCTTGTTCTCTTGGACTCTTAAACTGGACTCTCACAGGAACCTCCTTAGAGATTTTCTGACCTCACTCTCTTGTAACTCTAATCCAGGGATGGGGAACCTGTGACCTTGAAGCCACATGTGGCCCTCTAGGTCCTCAAGTGCAGCCCTTTGACTGAATCAAGTGCAGCCCTGCAGTCTAATCCATCTTTCTTAATATAAATCTGATCACATCCTTTGCTCAAAAAATCTTAAACGGTTTCCTATTGCCTGATATTTAGTCTCACACCAGCTGACTTCTGTAGCCTTAACTTGTGCTATTCCACTCTACACATGTTACATTACAGCCAAACTGGCCCCTGATACTTTCTGCCTTTGCTCATGCTCTTTTGGATGTCAGAACTTCTGGCTCCATGTTCTTCATCGATTGAGTCCCTACTCATTGTAAAGGATAGTGTGCTACTCTGGGTAGAAAGAGACTCAGATTACAGAAGACCATCGTTCAAGTCCCACTCCTAATACATACCTTGTATAGGTTACCCAACCTCTAAGGGTTCAAAGGTAGCTCTCCAAGTCTAGACATTGCTGACTATCATTAGGAGGAGCTCTCTCTGCCAAGGAATCACAGCTGCAGTCTCATCCTCATCTCTATGCTAAGACTCATTTTAAAGCTATGTTTTTCCAGAAAGTCTTCCCTGAACTTCCCCTCACTACCCTCTGGATTGTCATCTGTGAGTGAGCCTGAGTATAGCTCCAAAATACCTTCTAGAATGGCTAGAACAATCCAGTTCCACCAACTGTGTATTAATTAGTGTTTTCCTGTCCTCCTTTACTCCTCTGTGACCCACTGGACTAATGCTGTTTTAATGTGATTTTTTTTTCAGTGGCTGGTATAAAGGGGAAATGGTATATTTATCAAAGATGAAGATGACATTAAACTGAGAGAGACAGCTAATAATAGGCAGAATCCAAAAGATCTTGACAGACTAGAGCACTGGCATGAATCCAACAGGATTAAATTTAACAAGTATAAATGCAAAGTCTTATACGTGAGGTCACACATCAACTCCACAAAAATACAAGTTGGGGGAGGCATGGTTAGTCGTTTATCTGGAAAAATCTAGGAATCTGGGGCACTATAAGCTCAACACAAGTCAACAATATGACATGGCATCCAAGAAAGCTAATGTGGTTTTAGAGAAGTTACCTATGGTGGGCCAGACTGGTGGAGAGAGAAAATAAGCTTTTATTAAGTGTCTTCTATGTGCCAAGCAGTAAGCCAAATGCTTTATAAATATTATGTCATCTGATCTTCACAACAACCCTCTGAGGGAGATGCTATTATCCCCATTTTACAGTTGAAGAAACTCAGGCAGGCAGCAGTTAAAGGACTTGGGCAGTCACACCACTAATAAAAGTCTGAGATGAGATTTGCATTCAAGACTTCCTCACTCGAAGCCAAGCACTCTATCAATTACACTACCCAGCTGCCTAAAGATTTAGAATAAAGTGAAAAAAAACTGATGGACACCCCAAGTTAATCTACAAATTGACCACAAGTAGTGAATGGTAAGTTCCCCTTTATTGGACTGCAACAGCCTCCAAGCAATACAAATAATAGTGTTACTGTACTCTGTCCTAGTGAGAACACAAATGCTACATTGTGTTCAATTTTCAATGCCACATTTTGTGAAAGATCTTAATAAACTGGAGAGGGTACAAGGGAAGGTAACCAGGACGGTGCAGTGCCTGGAGTTCATGGCTTAGGAGGACTGGTTGAAAAAACAAGATATTTAGACTGTAGAAGAGAAGGCTGAAGTGAGACATACAATGGCTGTTTTCAAATATATCAAGGGTGGACATGTGGAAGAAAGGCTACTTTTGTTCTGCTTGGCCTCTGGGAAAGTATTTAAGGGGAGAAGTTTCTCCCTCAGCAAAAGGAGCAAAAGTCCCCTTGCCTTTTCTTTTGGGGGAGGGTAAGGTGATAACTGAGATTAAGTGACTTGCCCAGGATGATGCAGCTAAGAAACTTCTAAGGCTGGATTTGAACTCAGGTCCTCCTGACTGCAGTACCTGTGCTCTATTCACTGTGCCAGCTTGCTGCACCAATTCCTCGTTACGTAAGCAGCAGAAGGCATTCTTATTCAGATCCAGGTGAATTAAGCTGCCTTTGAGATCCTTTTGAATTCAGTGATTCTCAGTTAGGCCTTCATATAAATTTTTCTCTCTTCTCCCAAAATCTTAAACCCACTACACTCTGAAGCTGGGATACTAATGGACCCCTGCCAACGGGCTCCTCTGGACCCTCCTAGCTTTAGAGTGATTATCAATAGTAACTGTTGCTGTTTCCCACTCAGCCTTTCTTTTTCTTGGCCTCATTAAAGGGGCCATGCCCTGGCTACTTTTTCAATAGGCCTATTCAACAAATGGGTGTTGCCTCACCCTAAGTGAGCACCTGCCTTGAAGCCAAGGTCTCCCAGTGCATCCTGGGTCATCTCCAATCATCCTGGAGGAGAAGTGAGGCTGGTGACCTGCACAGCTCTCCCTCACTCAAAACAAAGTCAAGTGCAAGTTATGTCATCATTTCTCTGATGGCGTGGTCTTCCTTGCCAACGAAGGATGAACACACACATGATTGTAGGTAGTAGAGCAGATAGAGTGCCGGGCCTGGAGGCTGAAAGACTCATCTTCCAGAGTTCAAATTTGGCCTCAGACTGTAGAAGTTCAGGGGTGCTGGGGGACCCTGAAATACCGACATGCTGTGTCCTGCTCAAATGAATTCTACTCAAGCCTTCTTAAAGCCAAAGAAAGACAAAGTTTATTAAATATTCTCCATATTAGGTTGGTTCTTAAGGAGCCTAACCATTTGTAACTCTTGTATTCACAAGCGGGCCAGATAGAATCTCAGCTAGACAGCGTCTGAGCTGGATTGTATCTGAGCACCTTCATGGAGGCGAGATGGGACTTATATACAGAAAGTCAGTAGGAAAGATCTGGAGTTGGTCTGGTAGTTTGGGAGGGAAGGTCTCTTCCTTCCTTAGATCTCCAGGATCTCGAAGGGACTGCAGTAACTAATGATGTAATCCAGGGTGGGAAACAGCTGGAAGCAATGGAGAGGTATCTGACAATGCAGGGCTTGGGTGGGATGTAGGTGGGGCAATCTAGGGGTAACAGATAATGGCAACAGATTTGAGTATGAAAGGCCAGGTTAATTGGGGAGATTCAGGGAGAACTAGTCTGCAAATTCAAGTATAAAAGGCCAGTTTTAGTGAGGAGATTCAAGGAGAATTCAAGGAGATTCCAAGAGTCTATACCCCATCAAGACTTCACCCTATTTGGCTCAGTTTCCTCATCTGTAAAATGACCTGGAGAAGGAAATAGCAAACCCCTCCAGTATCTTTGCCAAGAAAGGCAGGATTCAGACCAGGTCATCCTGACCACAAGAGCAGCCTTCTAGCTACTACACTGCACTGTCTCTCTTTAGTGACTATACCATAGGAAGGTCAATCCTCCATAGGCTGTTTTTCCTTGCTTTTCCATTCCTGCCCCTCTCACTTTTCTGCTGTATTACAGTCAATATTTAAGACTAATATTTTCATATTCTTTGGAAAGAAATGTTATTTTTCAAAGTGCTTTGTTTCACTTCACGATTATCAGCCTTTCTCTTATTTGTTTTCTATCGGTTTCTTCTTGTTAGTACTTCACACAGCTTACAATTTATGCCATTATGGTGTTTTTAAACTGTATTTTCTTTTTATGATTTGAAAAATAATTTTCATTATTATTTTCTGTTATTACATTCTAAAAATAAAAATGATGCTGATGATTTATAAGTGCTGACTAGATTAAAGATGTTCTTGGATATATAAAAAAATAAAAATCAATTTTTTCAATTTTTAAAAGTATATTCATTTAAAATTTTCTAATATGACACCAGAACTCTTTAAAGACCAAAAAAAAATTATAAATGGGTTTAGGTTTAAGTCCTGGTTCTTACATGCTCTTACATGGGACTCTAGATAAGACATTTTACCTCTTCCAGGCTCACTTTCTGCATGTTTAAAATGAAAGCACTGATGATATTGTAGGTCTCTTCCAGTTTTATATCAAATGATTCTATAAATTGCAAGGAAAAGCTTCCCTCAG
Source organism: Notamacropus eugenii (assembly GCF_028372415.1). Classification (NCBI taxonomy): domain Eukaryota; kingdom Metazoa; phylum Chordata; class Mammalia; order Diprotodontia; family Macropodidae; genus Notamacropus; species Notamacropus eugenii. The sequence goes on from NC_092877.1 coordinate 140,465,706, forward strand.
ATCTTGGTGCCTAGGGATCACAGAAAGCCTTAATTGTCCACTGTTATTACCTCAGGCTAGAAACAAGAGATAGAGGGATAGAAGCTTGTAACAGCAACAGAAAGTATAGCCAGGTGTGATGTTTACCAAAGATGTTTAACAACCAGCTTGGGGGGGAGGTGGAAGAGACATACATGCACCTCACTTAAGTTTAATCTACATTATCAAGCATTTTCCCATCACTTTCTTAAGTATAGACAATCAACCAAAGTTCTAATTTGTAGCATTTGGCAATTTCTGAAGTATAAATGCTCTCAATGAATGAAAATTCAATAGTACACTTTTGAGTGTAACCCTTGTATCTGAGATTCCCTCCTAATGAGAAACCCAGGGACACTGGAGATTTCTAAATTTTAGGGGTTTGTTCTGTCCTGCCTAGATGTCAGCTTTTTATGTCCCCAATGGCAAAGCTAGGTTCCTTTACATGAATTTAGTTTCATAAGGCATCAGCCTTAGAATAGATTTTTATCTACAGAGTAAGAACAGTCAAGACTCACTATATGAGGCCATGAGCAATCAAGAGAAAGTCTTTTCCCCTTCCTCTAACTCTAGAGACCTATATAGTCCCTATGATTCACAGCACCACTTTGGGATTTACAAATACTATAAGGCAATTATTATTCAGTTCCTAGAGCTGTGCTAGTGGTAAAACAAGTGAAATGAGCCTGCTTTCCTACTTAGGATCATAGATACAGTTAGAAAAAACAAACAAACCAAAAAGTCACCTAGTTCAATCCTCTTGTTATGCAGATGAGAAAAGGGAGGTCTAGGGATATAGACTGCCTAAAGTCACACAGGTAGTGAGTGGGAATCTGGGATTTCAGTATTGGGACTATGGCTCCAAATGAAGCACTTTGCATCATTTTGCATCCTCAGAATAGAAACTTCCTTACAGGTGCTCATTTTTCTTTCACTGAAAATTTAAATGGTTTAATTCAGACCATTTATTTTCAACTAACAGACTGTAACACTAATGTAGATGCTTCCAGAAAAATGTGATTATTTCTTTCACAGTATTGTGGGACACAGAAAGAGCTGATATAAACCTAAAGGAACTTTCAAAAGGACTTGCATGTGAACTCATTGAAAACTCACTTAAAAGGATAATTAAAGACCTGTAATGTGGGAAATGTAGCACTTTGTCCAATGCTTTAGGATCCAAATAAAGGTATGGAAATTTTAACTGAGATTATTTTAGTTTTAAAAAGCTAAACCCTCAGGAACTCTGCTATATCTAAAGCATACCATTAATGTTACCTCAAAAAGGATGTATTTGGGTTGTATTGAGATGGGAATAAAGAGAATATAGACAGTGAATTCTGAGATTGCATGATTATACACAACATTGACACTATCTTGAGTTTATAATTCAGAAAAGATGTTGAGAACTTGGAGCCTGCTAAGAAGACAGTGACAAAGATCATAGCATCAAATTTAGCAAAGAGGGCATTGAATCCAACTCTCTTATTTTATTGTTAGAGACCATTTAATCCAACTTGGAGTCCATCTTGGTGGTCATCTCATTTCATTCCCTCATTTAGCAGAGGCCATCTAATTCAATTTGGAGGAAGATAACTAATCCAATGCCTTCATTTTACTATTGAAGAAACTGAAGCCCAGATAGTTTAAGTAATTTGTTCAAGGTCACATAAGTAATTAATGGCAGAACTGGCACTTGAAATCAGGTCTTCTGACACTATAGCAAACTGGGTGTCCAGAAAGTGACTGATTACTTTTCCTCCAAGGATTCCCTCACTAGGTAACATAGAAGAGTTGGAGTTTCTAATGCTTTGTTCATAAACCCTCATGTATTATTCTCTCTGAAATTGATTAAGCAGTAGATATAAATTAGCTTTTACAAAAGAATATTTACCGAGAAGGTAAAGCAAGAACAGAACTTTATAACTTCACATTTAAAATAGTTAATACAAAACATTCCCTCTCCAATCGGGGGATATATTCTCACTCCAGCAGCACACACAATATCCCTAAGGAAAACCAGCTCAATCTCGAACCACAAAGGGATGAAATACAAGGGCTGATGGGTCTAGCTGGGTTAGGTCAAACAGATTCCTGTTCAGGGATGGTTTCTCACTGGACTCAGTCACAGATCCCTGTTGACTGGTCTCCCTGCCACAAATTCCTCCACTCCAGTCTAGCCTCCATTCAGCTGTCAAAATGATTTTTCTAAATGCGCACATCCTAAAGCTGTCACATCCCATCCAGTTCCACTCAACAGACTGTCATGAACTCCCTGTCACTTCTAGGATCAAATATAAAATCTTCTGTTTGGTGTTCAAAGCCTTACATATCCTGCGCCTTCAACTCCCAACTAAAATTCTGCCTTCTGCAGAAAGCCTTTCCAGGTCTGTCTTAATTCTAGTGCCCTCCCTCTATTGATTATTTCTAATTGATCTTGTATATGACTTATTTGTACATAGTTGTTTTCATGTTGGCTTTCCCATTAGTCTGTGAATTCCTTGAGAGAAGGGATTATCTTTTGATTGTTTTACATCCCTAGTGCTTAGGACAGAGCCTGACACATAGTAGGTGTTAATGCTTAAGTAAATTAATTAAATGCTTAATGACTGACAGACCAGTTCAGGTAGCTGCTGTGATGATTGTTAGCTCTTCACCTTTAGAAGCTCACAAGACTGCAACCTAGTCCATCCTGTCTTCAGGCATTCATTCAGATAAGATCATGAAAGAACACAAAAACAGACAAAAGAAAGAGGGATCATACATGTTCATAGACACATAATGGGCTAGATGGGGAGATATAACAAAGATGAATTTTTACTCTAGTGTAATGACAGTGAAACATACTTTAAACATGGACAATGTATTCAGTTGTTTAGCTTGACCAACTTCCTTGTTACAAGGGAGGGTTCTATTGGAAATAAGTACAGTTACAAGAAGACGAGGGTCATCAGGAACTGGCAATGTTAAACATTAGCAAAACAGTTTTCTTTTTAAAAAGGTAAGTGTAAGGATGTTTTTTAGCTTTGTAGCCAGTGGCAAAGGCATTTTTAAATGCCTGAAGCCAGAAAATTGAAGGTAAAGCTAATAAAGAAAGGTTTTGATCTGCTTGAAGTTTCAGAGCCAGTCCCAATTGTTTGAGGGATTTAACTCCAAGGCAGACTGTAGGGGTGTTAGAAAAAACCTTTCTGATGATGTCCTTGAGGGAAAACAGATTGATAAGAGATAATGATCAGTTTAAAAAATTATATGATTTTGCCTAGAAATGTATTTCTTTAAAGGTGGGAGGGATTGCTCATATGCTATGTGACAGGCAAATTTTAATGATTCCAGCTATGTAATATAATTTCAAGTCTAGAATTGCCATTCTATCTTGATTTCTGCTTTTTTGTGTGTGGCTGTTTTGAATGGATTTCCTTTCTGTTATATCTACCTAGATTTTGTCATTATGATGTAGAGATATTGCTGATTTAAAAAAAAAATTATTTTGTATCCTGCTATTTTCTTGAAAGTATATCACAGCTTCTTTGCAGATTCTCTGGGATTTTCTAAGTAAACATCACATTGTCAGAAAATAGGGAAAAAGTTTTATCATTTTAATAAGTTCAATTTAGTCAATTTAACAAGTTCAACAAACATTCATATGCTTATTGCATATGAAGCGTTATACCACGCATTGAATAAAGGAAATAATCTTTGCCCTCAAGGAACTTACAGTGGATGAGTAACATAGTTCATCTATAGACAGATCTAGAAAGAATCTTAAAGGTCACCTAGTCCAATCCCTATTTTATATATGAAGAAATTGAGGTAAAGAAATGGAATGACTTGCACAAGATAACACATGTACACATACAATTACACATTATTTTGTTAGGGGGAGGGGAGGGTTGGGACCTGTGATTTCACTTGAGTAGGGAATTTCACAGTGAGAAAACATCCTTTTCTATGGCAGATCAGCAACTCTTTTGCAACTATAACGTCTTAGAGAGTTGCCTGGAAGGCATTTAGAAGTCAAGTGACTTGCTTATGTATGTACACATAGCCAATACGTGCCAAAAGAAGGACTTGAAACTAGGTCTTCCTGACTCAAGAGGAAGTTGTCTATTTACTATTCCCATGCTACTTCTCTAAATGCAAGTTACATATGAAATTATAATTTTCAAGAATGAGAATGAATACATCTCGTAGGGTCAGGAAAGGTCTCACGTACAGGTGGTATTCCTAGTCTTCTTTTCTTTCAGATATCCCAATTTTCTATGATCACATTTAGTACCTGGTCATTTTTCTTTCAAAATGTACTCACTAGTGAGTGCTATTTAATCTGTTAAAATAATATAGGCTAAAAGATTAGTAGTTGATAATGGATCTCCCCTTACATAACATTTTAATAGAGATTTCTGGATGCAAGGGTGTGACTAATTCCTCTGTCAAGGAGGAACAGATCTGAGTGTAGTAGAATTGAAAGAACAATTAATTTGGAAGTGGAGAAGCTGGGAACAAATCTTAGTTCTAGTACTGGCTGTGTCACCTGGCTTCTCTTAGAATCAATGACTTCATCTGTAAAGCAAGGGGGTTGGAATATGCCATAGTCAAAGTCTTTGATAGCTTGAAATCCTGAGGTCCTTTGGTAATTTATACAGGCTGATCTCTCCTTACAGTTAGAATCATATGACCCAAGTAACTTGACCTTCCCCTTCAAAGAAGGGAAGAAGGTATTTTAAGGATAAACCTTTGGAGAAGTAAAGGCTACTTTGAATACAATTGTACCATTTGTACCTGTAAAGTATGAGGATGAAGGTAAAGCCAAAAAGGAAAAAACTACTAACTCCTCTGGCCTCCACCTTTGGAATGTGAACATTTCTAGAACTATATTCTCCACTTACACCTGGTATTTTCTACTTGCGAGTCACTGCTCTCAACTCCATTCCTCTAGAGAATTCTCTCTTTTTTTTTTTTTCTGAACGTGCTTGGGAACAAGAAGGGAAAAATGTGTAAGGTCATCTGATTGAACAGCCTAGACTTGTCCCAAACAGCAAAGTGGCGCTTTGACTAATTTTAGACTGGGGACAAAAGAAATCCCTGGATCCGGTTGAGTTCAGTTTTAGGGGAAGTTTATCTAAAGACAGTAAGTCAAAACCATAAGATTTTTTTCTTTATTTAATTCTGTTTACAGACTAGAGGCACTTTTGGACCAAACTTTAAATCTTGTTCCTTTTGTATCTCTTTTAATATTAGGACCAAATACATTCTTCCCTTCTGCAGTCTCTGTTTGCCGTTAGTAAGCTATATGAATAAAAAGCAATGAAAATAAATCAGATTTTATCCAGAGTGAGTTAGTTTTTAAAAGTACTAGTTAATGCAGTAAATAACTTTAAAGTACCAAAAAACCTCTGGATTATATATCCAAACTCTCAGCATAAAAAGAAGGAAGAAAGGAAAAGCATTTTCACTGACTACCTGGAAATTCCACCAAGGATGGGATATTCCCTACACTCTGGTCACAGCTGTCAAATCTGTTATAGTAGATGAAGATATCAACTCCTTTCCTGTAGCCTGTCTTACCATACTATGTGGGCTGCTGCCAGAGCTGCCTTCATAACCAAAGCCCTTTTCTCTGACACAGCCTGTGATGCAGAACTCAGGTTGAAATCTCTACCCTAATCTTAGCCCCAAGTTTTTTAATGAAAGTTTCCTATCAAAGAGATATAAGAAACTCTTTCAAATTTATAAGAATAAGAGCCATTTCCCAGTAGATAAAGAAGCAAAATATATGTAGTAGAAAAAAATCCAAGCTACCAAAAACCACATAAAATGCTTCAAAAATCCAAGCTAAGTCCAAGATAAAGCAAAAAATATGTAGCTACCAAAAAATCCAAGCTACCAAAAACCACATAAAAATGCCCCAAATGACTAAAAATTAAAGAAATGCACATTTGAAAAACTTTGAGGTTCTACCTCATGCATCATATTGGCAAAGGTGATAAAAAAGGAAAATGACAATTATTGGAGTAAGGGAGGACAGGAACACACTAACTAATACATAGTTGGTGGAATTGTGAATTTTTCTAACCATTTTAGAAAGTATTTTGGAGCTGTACTCAAAAAGTTACTAAAGTATGCATAATACTCCTTGATCTATCTATACCACTACAGAACCTATACTTCAAAGAGATCAAAGACAGAGGAAAGGGACATATATGTGTGTGAAAATATGTATACCAGCTCTTTTTTGTAGTAGCAAAGAAGCAAAAATTAAAGGGATGTCTAATTATTGTGGAAAGCAACAAATTATGGTATGTGAATATAATGCGATATTATTACACCGTAGGAAATGTCAAAAGTGAGGGTTTCAGAGAAATCTGGGAAGCTGGTTGAACTGATACAGAGCAAAGCAAGTGGAAATAAGAGATAAGCCTAGGATAACACCCCCCCCCCAAAAAGGAAAGAATTAAAAATGAGAGTCACTGAAGCATTTAAAAATACACACACACACATACAGAAGAGAAGAAAGTATATGAAGAATCACAGACAAGCAGGATAGCTTTGAAAATCACACATTGAATTTATTATATATTTTTAAAGAAAAGCAAATGTCCTTAATAGAGATTCATTTTCATACACAATTTTCTTTTTCTGTTCTACTACATCTACAGAAACAGTCACTTTATCTGGTAATTAAGTTCATAATAAAGGTAAATAATAACAACAAAAAACACAAAATACCTTCCATATCTCAAGAACCAATCCCTTCACAATTCACTAGTTTTTCCCAGGGTGGGAAGAAAACAATTCTTGTCTCCTTCAAACTATATCTTCTAGGAACCCATGTTGCTAGGTTCTTTCCTAAAAGACCACTAGATAAAGAATATTTTTTTCAAAACTTCAGAGGCTCTGTGACCTAATTAGTGTAGTTTTCTCTGTCTTGAACCTTGATATATTGTCCCTGTTTTTCCCTAGAGAGTCACCGTAAAGGATCCACCCAAAATGTACCATGAAAAATAACTTTATAGTATTTACATATGATCTACAAGATTAAGAGGAGACTAGAGGCTAGCAAGCTAACAATTCATACCTTGAAATGTAGCTACTAACTGTGGGGGAGATGCAATAGGTATACATGTAATGTTATTTCTAGTTTTTTCACTTCTTTTCTCTCTCTGTAATAATTGGTGACAAATCTGATAGATGCCTTTGAGACCTAGGTCCTTCTGTCTCCAAGTCTCTTTCTATTACGAAGGTCAGCCTCTCTGTAAATTTGGAAATATCAGAATTTTAAGACATTTCTGAGCACAAAATTTAAAATTCATGAGAAAATGCTAATGTTTTGACATCTGGAGACATTTTAGGATACTCATGCAAAAAGTATGCACAAATGTCAAATTTTAATATCTTTAAAGAAATGTATTAGTAGGAACTGTGTCTTGCCCCACCCCTCATCCCAACATAATTAGCTTGAAAAGGGGCACTGGATTTGAAGCCAGACCAGGATTATAATTTAAGATCTTCCATTGTACTGTCTATGTGACATTGTGAAAGTCACTTCTAGGTTTCAATTTCCTCATTGGTAAAATAAGGGGATTGGACCAAATGATCTCTAACTCTTCAGTCTCTGACTGCTACAATGTTACTCCTGATTCACAGGTTCTCTCAGACACTAAAGATTTTTTTACTGTATCTTTCAGAGCCAAATGGAATGCTGCAGAAAAAACAGAGCTGGGAGTTAGAAGACAAGTTTTTGCTGTTGTTTCATGAAGGAGTTTATTTACATATGGAGCCAGGGACAATTTATTTTTAAATTGGAACTATGTAGATATATGAGGGACAGCTAGATGGCACAGTAGATAGAGTGCTGGGCCTGGAGTCAGGAAGACATGAGTATAAAACCAATCTTAGCCATTTACAAGTTGTGTGACTCTGGGTAAGTCACTTTACCTTTTTTGCCTCAGTTTCCTCATCTGTAAAATTGAGATGAAGAAGGAAATAGCAAACCACTCCAGTACCTTTGCTAAGAAAACCCCAAATGGAGTCACAGAGAGCTGGACAAGACTGAAATGATTGAACAACAAAAGACATGGGACAGGGTTGTGGAGAAGACAAAGAAAGAAAGTGAATTGAAATTTCTTTCTTTTTTATAACTGTCAACCTTTGTTTTATGAAGAAACATTATAAATAGAATTTTATGAGTAAATCTAGAGAGAGAAATTAAGATGAGCATGAGAGAAGTTGAAAAAAAATTTTCTTGTCATAGTTGGAAAAAAACATAGAGGATGGAAAAGCCTCCTTTCTTCTGTAATTAAAAAAAAAATTTTTTTAAGCTTCCTTTCTTTTGAAACCATTTAACCTTTGTCTTGATAAGAGGATGAAAACTGTTCTTGAGAAGATCTTAAGTAGTATCTTCAGTGAACCAAATACTGGAATTGCATTTCCAGAAGTAAGGAGATGTCATCTTCAGGTTATACTGTTGGTCAGCTATGACGCTGTCTATGATTGTTCTCACAGTGAAAATCTTGTAAATAATTACCAATGTCTATTTGATCATTGTTAATAAATTTTATATCTAATTATTTTAACATTTATTTAATTGTAGGAGGTTAAGAGATTTAATATATGGAAGGCTACGAGTAACTTTTATTCAGAAAGATTTTCTCAGTTTATTAAAAAAATTTTGATGAACTGAAAGGAATTTTGAGTTTAGTTGATTGATTCAGAGTTATGTTGAAATTTTATTAAGATGGAAATGTAGAAACATAACCCTGGATTACCTAGGACTGAGGAGGATAAACTTAACTATGGGAACTGGTCAAATAGAAGAGTAAGAATGACTTGCTGTGAAATTGGTTGACCTGTGTAACCCTATTATAAAGGAGGGGGTCTCCTCCATATTTTGTTATGGTAATGTCTATTAAACTGAATATACTATAATAGTTTTGTGTTCAATGACCTTGTCTTTCAATCTCTAGAAAGGCAACTCTTAAAAAGTGCATGTGAATTTGATATATTCTATGCAAGATTAATTCAACATATTGCTATTAACTATGTGAAATTAACTATTGCCCATTCCAAATTAATCCCAAGATTAATTCAGCAAATATTTTAAAATTATCTACTATTTTAAATTCACTATCCTTGAAGATAAGGATGTAGAACCAAAACTGTCCCTACCCTGGAGGAGTAGTTTCCTTGGGGTGGGAGGGGGAGGGGAGGGAAGGGTGAGATGGCCTGTTCACAGATAAGTAAATACAAAATTGAATGTTCACAATAAGGGAACTAAAAAAGGGAGGTGAATTCCATAATAAAACGAGTATTTATATAAAACATTAAAGTTTGCAAAGCTATCCTTATCCTTATCCTTATCCATTGATAAAAGGCTGGTAGTTTGAGGACAAATTTTGACTGTCATTTCATGAGATGCTTCACTTATCTATGGAGTCAGGGACAACGTAGTTTAAAATTTGATCTATGTAGATCTATGGGGGTTTGTTGAGAAGACAGAGAAAGAAGGTAAAGTGAAATTTTAAAAATAAATATAGATACATCATATCTAGAAATAGATATATTTACACACATAAATATCTACCTATATATTCTCTTATTTGATTCTTATAATAACCCTGGGAAGTATTAGATACTTTGATATTTCCATTTTACAGATGAGAAAACTACAAAGAGTGGTTAGCTGAGGATTCAAACTCAGTTCTCTTCCTCCCTCTAAGGCCTGTGCTCTCTATCTACCACAACCATCTACCTGCCTCTCAGATAAATCTTTAGATGTAATGATTGTATAGACTGGAATAAGATTATTTTATTTGGGAACAAGAAAATATTAGGGCATCAACATTTCATAGTACAGCAGAGCACTCTATTTTTAAAAATTCCTTAAATTGCTTTTATACAGTGGGTGTGGTTAATCTCCCTCCCTACACAGTGATGGTCCCTGCCCAGACTCTCCACCCATTTTTTCTAAGTCTAGGCAGATACCTTGCCCTAACCACTAGTTACCAATGTTTGAGGTGCAAAAATACTAAACGCTGTACGTGGACAAGGACCGAGCAACACAGAAAATGTTTGCATAATTTTAGACGTGGTGATTTCTAGTAAGAATCTTTACACATGATTTAAAAATCATTTGGCTTACCAGTATGGAATCTCAGTGTTGCCAGATCATAGGATTTACAGATGGAAGGGTCCTTAGAGGTCATCTGGTCCAACCTTTCATTTAACAGATGAGGAAACGGAGAGTCAGAGAGGATGTGATGTCCAATTAGGCAAATGAAGTAGTTTGTCCAAAATCTCAAAGGTACTCGTTACCAATGTCCTTATTCTGTAGATGAAGAAACAAGCCCAGAGAGTCTAAGTGAAGAATATTTATTTTGGGGGATCAGTAAAAAGGTCAGAAGATGGGAATTCTAGACTTCTAATTCTGTCAATAACTGTGTGATCTTGGACAAACTGTTTAATCCAGGGGTAGGGAATCTTCAACCTCTAGGTCACATGTGGCCTTTTAGGTCCTTGGGTGTAGTCTTTTGACCGAGTCCAAGTTTTACAGAACAAATTCCTTTATTAAGGGGATTTGTTCTATGAAGTTTGGATTCAGTCACTATATCCTATATCCCTATATATCCTACGGGTTTCAATTTCCTCTATTCAGTCGTAAAATTCTTGTTTTTCATCTTTCATACCCAGTTCTTAGTAGTGTCTTGCACAGAGTACATATTTAAGAAGATGTTCTCTGAAATGTATGATCTATGATAATGACACTTTTATTTCTAAGAGGGCCACCTTCAACAGCCCTTCTCTGATCACCCCAGTTGGTTCAAGCTACTGTCCTCCCATATCATCACTTCCTATTTAGTATATAAATATATATGTATGTGTACATGTATGTTCTTATGTTTGTCCTTCGTTGCTGAAGAAGACCATGCCATCAAAGAAATGATGATAAGACCTGCACTTGACTTTTTTTTTGAGTGAGGGAGGGCTGTGCAAGGTCACCAGCCTCACTTCTTCAGTGTCACTTGAATCAAGTGACCAGATGATATGATATTCATCAGGATATCAGGATGCCTTTCCTTTCCTCTCCTCTCCTCTTGTCTCCTTTCCTTTCTTTCCTTTCCCAAAACCTTAAACCTACTGCACTCTGAACCTCTGACAACAATGGGCCCCTACCTAAAGGCCCAATACTAACTGTTGCTGTTTCCCACCCAGTCTGATGTCTTTCTTTTTCTTTGCCTCATTAAAGGGCCCATGCCCTGGCTACTTCTTAAACAGGTCTATTCAATGAATGACTGTTACCTCACATGTATGTATATACACACAAACACACACACATATGGAAACCACTCCAGTATCTTTGCCAATAAAACCTCAAATGAGGCCACAAAGAGTAAGATACAACTGAAATGACTGAACTACACACACACACACACACACACACACACACACACACACACACACACACACATACACAGAGTATCTAAGCATACACAAACATATATATACATACTTACATACACATACACACTTTATATATGAAAGTAGGGAGACCTGGCTGACCTCAGAGTCAGGAATTGTTACTGGTGTTGTCCAGTTGTGTCTGACTCTTCCAGACCCCCTGCACCATAACGTCCACTAGATTTTTTTTGGCTTGCCATTTCCTTCTCCAGTAGATTATGGCAAACAAAGCCAGGAATACCCGTATTTAAATCCTATCTCTGATACATACTGACTCTGTGACTCTGAACAGTGGTTATGTTTCCAGAAGTCATTTAACAAGCGGGCAAGTCATGATCTAGGCAACTTTCTATAAACTGCAGAGAAGTTACCTGCATTGATAGATTCCCTATTGCAATGAAACCACAGATTCAGCCTCTACACTGTTTTTGCTTATCTGTGAATTCTCTCAGAATTTAAGGTCTTGGAGGGCAAGGGCATTCTCACATTTGTATTCCTAGCATCCAGCACAGTACCTGGCACATGGTACATGCTTAATAAATATTTCTTGGTGGAACAAATCTACAACTTTAATTTTTAAAAATGCTTTGCATTTTAAGACCCACAAAAATAAACAGAGGAAAAAAACTGCATATTATGTGAGCCGGAATCTTCAAAGTCTTTAAAAGCCAGGCTTATGAGTATGAACACCAGGAAAAACAAAACACTTTATTATTATGAAATGGACTTTAGCACCACACCATAAACATTCGGTACAGTTCGTTCTTTCAAAAACTTAGGAGTTGTTTCACAGCCAGCACAAGCAAAGAGAAGTAGCAGAAATTGATCACAGAGGTGAATGATCATAAAATGTCACTGAAATGATAATAGCTGACCTTTAATGAGAACTTTCAGGTTGGCATAGAACTTTACATGCATGATCTCATTTGATCCTTACCACAACCTTCTAAGGGAGATGCTACTTTCCTTTTACAGCTGAGGAAACTGGCTCACATGGCTACTGTCAGAGGCAAGATTTGTACTACAGGTCTGTCCTGATTCCAAAGCTTCCATCTCTCTGCTGTACCCAAAAACATAATGTAATAATGCAATCGTTGCTGTAGACTGTTGGACTGAAGTCTCTCTCACCTCTAAAATTTTATGATTCTGCTCAGTAAATCAACAGTTCATTTTTCTTCAATTTAATTTTGGTTAAATTTAAATTAGCTTGCTCTTTCCCTCCAAAAAACTTCTTTTTTCTTTTTTAAATTTCCCACCATGGTCACAGACTAGGAATCTTATTTCTTCTGGTTGCAAGTCTCATTCTTTCTATCCTATCCCTCCCCCCTCCACCCAAGGGCAGGGACTTAGAAGCAACTCCAGCCTCCAACAGTTCGGATAACCTTCTCTGGGCCGTTCTGCACATTCTTCCACAGAGAAAATTCCAAAACTTCCTTTCAACCACATTAAAAAAAAAAGACTTGGTTAAACATACAGTCCAGAGGGCAAAAACTGAGATTTCTTATTTCAGCCGTGTTCCCTCCCCCAACCCCTCCTCCTCTCCTCTTATCAGCGTTCTTTCTCAGTGAGCCTGCCTGGTTGGGTCCCGGCCTCCAACTTTCAAGGCAAAAAAGGGGCTCTCTAGAAGTCTCCTTCTGCCATCAGGGAAGCGGGGAGGAAAGGAAACAGACATCTCGCCATTCCCGGACTACAGATCCCAGAGTGCCTCTCCTCCTTCCAGTCTCTCTGCTCTGCCCTTGTTGTTGAGCTGAAAGGGCTTTGGCTGAGTTTCAAGCGAAAGTCTTGGCCTCTCAGTCCGGACAGGGAGAGGAACAGCCACCAGGGGCCAAACTTGGGAAAGGGGAGGAGGAAAGAGAGGAAGAGGGAGTGGGAAAAGGCAGGGGGTGGGAGGAAGGCTCAGCAGGGGGAGGGGTGGGCTGGGGAGGGGGAATGTGTGTCCAACCTGTCACCAACTCCTAGGCTGAAGCTGGATCTTGGAGAGAAAGTGGAGGGGCGGGGGAAGAGGAGGAAAAAGGAGGGCTAGGGCTGTGGAATCCACTCCCAGGAGGGGAGCGGAGGGAGGAGAGTCTCGCCGCAGCTCTGCGCGGGGCTGGCGGGCCCCCTCCTCACTCTTCTCCCTTCCACTGGAGGCGAGAGAAGGGAGGATTCCTCCCCCAACCCCCTCCCCAGCCAATCCCCGCCCCAGGGCCTTGGGGGGGCCTCAAGTTCGAACGGTAGAACTTTGGTGGCTCCCCAGTTTCCAAAGCCCCTGCGCGCCCTCCCCGAAGGCCTGGGAAGGAGGAGTAGGCTAGGGGGCTGCGGAGACAGGGAACCCGAGCAGGAGGGTGCTTTAGTGCACGTCTGTGTGTGTGTGTGTGTGTGTGTGTGTGTGTGCAGTGTGAGTGTGTGCGCACTGTGAGTGTGTGTGCGCACCGTGAGTGTGTGTGAGTGTGTGCAGTGTGAATGCACTGTGTGTGTGCGCACTGTGAGTGTGTGTGAGTGTGTGCAGTGCACTCTCCAGCAGGGGGTGGAGCAAGCCGGGAGGCCAGGGGCTCGGGCTCCGGCTCCGGGCAGAGTCTCCGGGAGACGTCAGGCACACCCGGGGGCTGCCCAGAGCGGGGCCGCCCAGAGCGGGGCTGCGGGCCGGTGGGGAGCGAGCTCCAGGTCGGGCTCCGGTTCGGGCGCCCCGCGCGTCCCCCGCGCTCGGGCAGCGGGACGGGCTGGGCTGCTGGGCGGCGGCGGCGGCCGAGGCGCGGGAGGGGCGGGCTCCGGCGGAGCCTCCTTTCATGTCTGTGTGAGCCGGGAGCAGACAGGGGCGGGGGGCGGGGAAGGCGGGGAGGGAGGGAGGGAACGAGAGAAAGAGAGCCGAGCCGGGAGGGGGAGTGCGCTCATTCCCGAGCCGCTCCTGTCCACATCGCCGGGGAGCCCGCACCGCTGGGGAGCCCGCCCCGCCGAGGAGCCCGCCCCGGCGCCCTCCCTGCGCCCGCCCGCCTGCCCTTCCTCCCGGGTCGTCCGCGGAGGCCGGAGCGGCCGTAGGGCGTGCGAGGGGCCGGCCCGCCCGCGCTGCGGCCGCCCGCACCCCACCTCGCAGGACTCGGCGGCGGAGCCCGGAGATACTCGCTCACCATGAGCGGCGGCGAAGTGGTTTGCTCGGGATGGCTCCGAAAATCCCCCCCGGAGAAGAAGTTGAAGCGTTACGTAAGTACCGCGCGGGCGCTCCACCTGGAGCGGGCTTCGCACCTCGGCCGGGCCGCCCCGAAGCCGCCTCTCCCTCCCCGCCTGCCTCCCGGCCCCCCCCCCCCCCGGGGCAGGGGCGGCCCCCCGGGGCAGGGGCGTGCGGGAGCGGGCCCCAGGGTCCCCTCCTCCGGGGCCCCCTCCCCCTTCTCTGGCCAGACACCTCGCACACACACATTCACAAATTACACACACACATTCACAAATTACACACACACTCAAGTGCACACTCACGCACTCGAACGGGAGACTTTCTCTAGCAACTTTCCTCCCTCCCCTCTTGAAAACTACGTCATTTACGGACTAAAGCCCTAGGACCCACAGCCGTAAGACCCAAACCTGGGACTTCTCTGGGAGAAAAAAAAAGAAAGAAAAAAAAAGGCTGTCAGTGTTTTTTATTATCCCTTTTCCTTGGATCCGAGAAGAGAAACCCTTCTTTAGAATATGCATCTTAGTCTTAGAGTCTGGCAGACACGCATATTATTAATATGATGACGCCCCCCGCCCCCCTCCACCCCTTTACAGCAAAAAGAATTTGGAATCCACTGTGGATTCTCCCCTACGCCCTCCCTCCCCTTGCTTTTTCTCTGTTTCCGTCTCCCCTTTTCTGCTTTTCTTCGGGATTCTACCCCCCCCTTCCCGCCCCCCCGCCACACCTCTCCTTACTCTTGGAGGGGAGGAAGGAGGGAGGACGGGGAATCTTAGGGAGATAGGATCAAGGAATTGCATTTTAGACGTCCAAGGGACCCTTGGTTTGCTGAACAGAAATGCAGGATCGAGGTGACGTTGGAGTTTAGGGTTTTGTTTTTGTTTGTGCCAGGAAAGCGATGGGGGTTTGCTGAGAGACCGATTGATTAATTTCCTCACCCGGGAAAGGGCTGGTGTTTAGGACGCCTCCGGTGCGCTGTCAAGTCACGTAGGAGAGGGACTGCTGATGTCAGAAGCGAGATCTTGAAGGGCTTCTTTCCCCGGGCACCAGAGTCGATTAAAAACAGTATCCATGTAATTGATACAAAGGAGCTGTTTCTTCACTGAGCTGTTGGAAAAACAATTCCTTGAAAGAACCAGCTTGACTTAAGTGGAGATTTTTGTCCTACTCTGGGAGTTCCAGGATCCTGCTTCCTGGAGCTTTTTTTTTTTTTTTAAGACTGCTTGATGTCTTTACCACTGCTTCCTGAAAAGGAAAGGGATGACACTTTTGTCTTAGCCACATGTTTTTCTTATAAAAATGTTCCCACACGTTTTTTACTGGTCCTCAGAGACCAGAACTTTTTCTGTTGGCCACCTGTGTCTCCTGGTAGTTGTTTGTCTTTTTTTATGATTAAAGGATAGGATTTTAGCTAACGTTACTGTTTACTCCAGGTCTTCAAGGTCTCCTCATCGAGTTCCTTCCAGAATTGTATTTATCAATAAGAATTACTGCATAAAAAAGAGTGGGTGCCACACATTCCACCCAATCAGCATAGTCTTTGCCTTTTCCTTGGCTTCATTTTTGTCTGATTGTCCTATGGAAGAATTTTGCTTTCATCTAAAACTTAGAGAGTTGAAAGGTCATTTTTGTAGGCATTTATACAGTTTAGAGCTGAAAGGGACCCTAGAGATCTTTAATTGAGCCTGTCATCAGGTAGTCTTGGAATAGTGAAAATGAGAGCTCCTTGGAGCCAGGGAGATCTTGGTTGCAGCCCCGCCTCAGATACATACAGACTTGTGACTCTGGGCACTTGCCACCTCTCTTTTGGCCTCTCGGTATCAAACATAAAAATGTAACATATTGACTTAGAAATAACATTCACGTTATCTATAGCATATTATGGGCAGCTAGTTGCCTGGCCTCAAGTCAGGAAGACCTGAGTTCAAATGTGGCTTTAGACACTTACTTGCTGTGTGACCCTGGGTAAGTTTCTTCACCCTGTTTGCCTCAGTTTCCTCACCTGTAAAATGAGCCACAGAAGGAAAGGGCAAACCATTTCAGTATCTCTGCCAAGAAAACCCCAAATGGGGTCGCACAGAGTTCCAAGAAGGCTGAAAATAACTTTGTATCGTATTTTTATTTATTTTGTTAAATATTTTCCAATTACTTTGTAATCTGGTTTGCAAATACTACACGACCACATGCCTCCTGTTTGATACCTCTGCCCTAGAGAGCTCTCTAAGAATGCAAATTGCAGAAAAGTTGTTGACCTGAATTGACAGAGGGAGTTTGCTAGGTCCAGGCCCTAACCACTCCCTTTTAACAGATGGGGAAATTGAGGCCGGGAGAGTGACTTAGGTACTACCTTCCAGAGATAAGAAGGCAACGTAAACAACAGCCCATATCATCAAGTGAAGTTATGGCCTGACTTCTTAAGCAGTTTGGATGAAAGAAGAGGATTCACAGAAACAGTTACAGTCTATAGGAGTTTGAATCACTGCTTTTCTTGTCTGGTTAACATGTGTGGCCATCTTGAAGTGAGCATTATACTAGCCAGGCTCCCTTGAGGCCAGAATGCATAGTAGAGAATAGATGGTTCATGTCTCTAGGGGGTTAGGAGTCTAATATATTTTGAACCAGGGGAAGAATTGGAAGCCTTACTTGCAGCCTTGCATTTGCAGGCCTTTGCATTAATTCATTCAAATGTGCTGAAAATAATCTCATGAAATAGAACAGATTTTGTTTTGTTTTTGCCTGGACCTGTGATTTCATCAGTAAAGGGAACTTCTAGTATGGAAACTTTCTTGTTCTGCAATTTATAGTGTTAGTGTTAGTGAGAGAGAAGTGACCTGACCATCCTCATTAGGCTAATATGCATTAGAATCCGAACCTGAACTGGTCTTCCTGATTGCATTGCTGGCATTCCAAGAGGAAGAGACCAGGAGGAGGGACAGCATTCCATGCAAAGACAGAGATGGGAAATGGGGCAATCTGTTTGACTAGCAACAGGAAGGCCAGTTTCTCTGGACTGTAGAAGTTGTGAAGGAGTTGTCATTGAAAAAACATTTATTAAGCACCGTTTATCAGTATGCTGGGTATTGTGCTAAGTACTTGGGATACAAAGGCAAGAAAGATGCTTTCTGTTCTCTAGGTCTAGGTCAAAGCTCACAGTCTAGAGGGGGATAAACCTAGAAGGGAGAATGGGATGATGGGCTTTAAATGCAGAACAGAGAAGTTTGTATTTGATTTAGAGGTAATAGGTAGCCTCTGAAATTTGAGGTGGGGAGTGGTGTGATTAGACCTGTGCTTTAGGAATGCCACTAGGGGAAAGGTAGAGAATGGATTCTAGAGTGGGGGGAGACTTGAAGAAGAGAGCCTAATTAGGAGCCTATTTGTAATAGCCTAGGTAAGACAGGGTGAGCATTTGAACTAGGGTGGTGGCAAGGTGAGTGGAGAGAAGGAGTTAGCAGCAATAAATGATGTGGGGTCAAATCCACGAGACTTAGCAATTGATTAGAAATGTGGAGTGAGGGAGAGTGAAGAATGGTTTTTTCCTTTGTTCCTCTCATATACTGTGTATGTCTTGTAGTCTTATTAGTTTATTATGTCCTTGCAGATAGGAGTTGTCTTGTTTTTTTAATCATACTATGTTTGTTAGAGAGGGAAGGGGGTTGAATTGGTGTTACTTGGCTAGTAATTTGTCAAACAAGACCTTCTGCCAGACGGTTTGCTAATAACATCATATTATGTCGCCTCTGTATTGTTTGAATGTGCCAGGGCAAATTCTGAAAGACTTTACGTACATGGAAATAGGAGAGGAACAGCTTCGATCCAATAAGTGATCATAACAATCGGCATTCATGTAGTGCTGAGGCAGTTAGTGGTACAGGGGATGGCGCATGCTGGTCCTCCAAGTCCGGAAGACCTGAGTGAGACACTGACTAGCTGTGTGATCCTGGACAAGTCCCTTAACTTCTGCTTGCCTTAGTTTCTTCAGCTGTAAAACAGGGATAATAACAGGATCAAATGAGAGAATTGTTAAAAGCACTTATCACAGTGCCTGGCACATAGTTGATGCTTAATAAATGCTTATTCCTTCCCCCTTTTAAAGTTTGCAAAGCAGTTTGCATTTATTATTGAGTTTGAATCTTAAATCCCTGAGTTAAACATAACAGATAACTAGCCTCATTTTACAGATGAAGGTCATAGAGGTTAAGTGGTCACGGAATCCAAGACCAAGTATCCATTATGCTGTGAGGCCTCTGTGTTTCTTGAATGTAGCGCTTCAGGCTTTGGTTGTAGGGTACAATGGAACAGAGGTTCCTTGTCCTTAAGCACATCACAGCTTTGGACAAGAGAGAAAAATTGCTGGATATAGTGAAATATAACACAAGTCAGCATGTATTTAAGCTGTATGATTTGTACACACCAGAATTCAATGTGACTTATATTTTTGAAGTGATATTCAAGGCAGTATAGCATTGTCTTTTCATGTTTCTTTTTGTATTCCTTCCCTCTATGTACACACACACACACACACACACACACACACACACACACACACACACACACACACACACACACACACACACACACACACACACCCGGCTCACTGCACCATTAGTGGGACCTGCTCCTGTTCCAACAAATAGCTGTCCTTTGTCATGCGGCCACAACACCATCTTAACCTAAGAGACCCCAGATTTGAATCTTCTGGCTACAAGGGAGAGCTTGGTGTTAACTGAAGTTCTTGGGAAAAGGTATCACCTTGGAGGAATGCTCACAGGGAGGGATGCCAGGGGGACAGAAAGGGGCCAGAAATGAAGGTTGGAGACATGGGTCAAGGAGGTCTTATGACAGTGTAATATAATAGAATAAGCATTGGACTTCGGAGACTCTTGGATTTCATTTCCAACTCTCTCACACTTATTGCTTCTAACCTTGGTTGGGCAAATTACTTTGTTTTTCTGGGCATCATTTTCCTTATTTGTAACATGGGGATAATTAATATTTGTGGGGCATCTAGGTTGTGCAGTGGATAGTGCTGGAAATGACATCAGAAAGACTCATCTACTTGAGTTTAAATCTGGCCTCAGACACTAGCTATATGACCCTGGGCAAGTCACTTAACCCTGGTTGCCTCAGTTTCCTCATCTGTAAAATGAGCTGGTGAAGGAAATGGCAAATCACTTCCATATATTTGCCAAGAAAATCAAAATGGGGTCACGGAAGCAACTGAATAACAATACTTGTCATTTCCCTACTTAACTGGGTCTCTGAGGGGAAAGTACTTTGTCAGCCTTAATGGTCAATTGAAATGTCATTTACCCTTAAGGAAAAACCTATATAAAAAGATTGGGGAAGTGAAATGGTATTGACTAGGAATTGAGTGACATGGGTTGATAAGGAGGTGGATTAAGATGTGGGTTATGACTAAGTGTCAAGGGGGATCTCCCAGGGTGGCAGCAGATAACAACTGGTCTATGACTTAGGTAAACCCAAGAGACTTGATTGAGGTAGGTACAATACAGGCTATAGGCTAAATGACTTGCTTAGAGCTAATAGGTATGAGAGTGGGCATTCAGTCTAAACTGAAGTCATCTTGACCAGGGAGGCAGTATCTGGGTGGGGGTTAATAATGTTAGGGTCAGAAAAACTTAGGTTCAAATCTTGCTTCAGGCACGTGGTAAACTCTGTGACCCTGGATAAGTCCCTTAATCAATCTTAGCCTTACCTTTCTTTTCTATAAAATGGGAATAATACTAGCCCTTCACCCAGTTTTCTGTACCACTCCTCTTCTGATGATGATGGCTAACATTTATATAGTGGCTACCAAGCTTTAGGTGTGTTGTCTGATTTGATCATCACAAGTTTTGAGGATCGAATGAGATAGCCTATTTCAAACTCTCAGCAAACCTTAAAGTGCTACAGAAATGCTAGCTATTATTATCCACTGTGCCACACTTCTCCAGCTTAAATTATTTATCTCTTGAGCTGCCATGTTGGTTGAGTAGAAGGGCTCATTATTCTCAGTGTGTCAGTCAGTCAGAATGGCACCTGATGAAGAGCTCCTTGAATTCCAAAGCTGTGTTCTTGTACTGATGTATTCCTCATATTTGTCTTTAAAAAAAAAAAAGGTTTTTTTTAAAGTTTTACTTATTTTCGGTGTTCTGCACTCACTACCATATAACAGATTTTTTTCCCCCTCCCTCCCCGCTCCCACTCCGAGATGGCATACATTTTTATATAGGTTCTACACATACATTCCTTTTAAATACATTTTCACTATAGTCATGCTGAGTAGAAGAATTAAAATGAATGGGAGAAATCATATAACAAACCAAAACGTAATACCGAAGGAAATGATGTGCTACATTTTGTGATTGAATTCCATAGTTCTTTCTCTCGATGTAGAAGGTGTTTTTTTTAAAAGAAATATCCTTGTTTTCTGGGTGAAATTTTAGGTAAGCCAGTACAAGAGCAGTGTTACTTGTTCCCAGTTTTATGCTTTTGATTCTCTGTGGAAAGACAACTTGGAAATTAGGGTGGAAAGCACCAACTAACGGAGAGTACTCTGGATTTGGAGACCAAAGACAGAGAGTGGAATCCCAGCTGTGCCACTTACAACTTCCTGCCCCTGTGACCTTGGGCTGTTTTATTTCCCTTTTCTACTCTCCACCCCTCACCTTCTGCCTTAGTTGCCTTATGTGTAAAATGAAAGGGTTGGACAAATTGGTATTTAAGATCCCTTCTTGCTCCAAACCGTACTTCAATTCAGTATGCATTTATTTAGTTAATGCAGCGTTCTGTAAGTTGTGCTTAAGAGTCTAGGATTCAAAGACAAAAAATCATCCTGCTCTCAAGGAGTTTACCATTCTACTGAGGGGGGAAGGATAATACAGATATGCTGAGAAGCAAATGTAGAGTTTTTGCAAGAGGGCTTGAGCGCTAGTGATTGGGGGTACCAGTAACTTTAATGTCATTTAAAATAACTGAGTTATGTTCTTATAGTTTATTCAAACTCATCCTGTGTTTTTTTTAAATTAGAGTGATATTAAAATAAAGTAAGATTTCCTTGTATTGAGCAGAGACCTCTCTCCTCATCCTTTCATTCCTTTGGTTTTTTGGTTTTTTTGAAAATTCCTATGTTTACCCAAGGATCAAAGTCTTTTCTCATTTGCCCCATTCTTGGCTTTTCTAAGAAATAAAAACCTACTCTTCAGCATCTCCCTTGTTCCTTTACCATGTTACTATTTTCTGACTATGTTGGATATTAAACCTTTGTTTGTTTTTAATCTTACTTCCAGTGACATTCTTGCACAGATTAGCTTCACTAAGGGTTCCAAAGAATTAAACCTCAGCCTTCTCCCCAGGGAGGGTCCTCCATAAAACTTTCCCATATTCTCAGACAGATCAACAGAGCTCTCTTCCTTTATGATGCTATGTAAAGAGGCTTTTATTATAGGATTTAAAAAGTTAAAAGGGGGGAATGCTAGAGAACATCTCCAAATCTCTCATTTTACAGATGAGGAAAGTGAGGCCTCAAGAGGGTGTCAGAGGATGTCAAAGAATCTGCATTCCAGTCTCACCTGCTCATTATCTGTTTCTGCAGCCAAATATTTCAAAGTAACTTGATTTTTCTCTGCTTCAGTTTCCTCATCTGTAAAATGAGAGAGCTGAACTCAGTGGACACTTAAGGCCTCAGTGTAAGCCCTAAATCTATGATTCTCTGTGATTTACCTGACTTTGGCTTTATCAGAATCAGAATTCAAAGGTAGATCCCCTGACTCTAGACAGAGTGAGTTTTCTGCTACACCCTACATGCACCCTTTTCTTTGTATAATTGTATTTGAGAGCATGCATGATGTTTTGAATGGGTCTTTAAATTCTAGGTAAGGTAATATTCAAGACTGAAATTCAGTGGTTGGTGTTGGCCCAGATGGGCACTCTTACCACCTGCAGAGGAGTCCTCCTGTATACCTTGCCTTCAGCCCAGACACTAGGTTTGGGCTCCTTCTTTGTACCAACTGTCAGCCCTTAGGCAGGTGTGTGCTCACAGTGGGGAAATTCACTTCTGGCTCCAGAGTCCAGCGACCTGCTCACTGACAGTTGGCTCAAGAATGGGGTGCGAGACACTTCTTGGGGTTTATATTGGGCACCCAGCTTGAGTTCTGTCTGCAGAGCAGCTGTCAAATTTGTCTGAGCCCAGGGAGTAATGCCTGAAAACAGAAATATCCTGATGGGGGGGCCAGGCACATGTCTGACACCTGGTGCCTGACCACATACCAGCCCTCATAGGTTTAAGAAGTATTCTTGGGTTCCCACTGTATTGTCTGTTTGTTTTTGAAGCCCCTGGTCAGGATGCCAGTGAGGGGTGTCTGACAACTCTACATTTCTCTCTTCTCGAATGAGCTTCAAATTTTATTTTACCATTAGCAGTCAAGAGATCCTTTAACCTTTGGTTAAATGGGAGTCACACAAGTGAATTATTAATTAAAAAATAGTATTTTAAGACTCACCAAGTCTTAAGTCAAAGCCCCTGGAAGGAGTATTAGAAACCATCCAGTCTGAGCTCATTTTACTATGGAGGAAAGTGAAACTATCAGGAAACAATCCATGTTAATTTATATTAGTATCACAGCTATCCCATTTCCTCTTTGCTTTTCAGCTACTATCTGGTTCTGCAGATTAAAAACTGAAATTGAATTCAGGAAAATGTGGGTTTGAATCTAGTCCCTGACACTTAACAGCTATGTGATTTGGGGCATGTAACTTAACCTCTAAGCCTCAACTTCCCTATTTGTATGATGGACATGGTGATAATTGGGGCACAGATGAGATAAAATATGTGAAGGTGGTACAGTGCCTGAATCAGGAAGATCTGAATCCACCTCCTGCCCCAGACACTTAACAGCAGGCAACCTCTGTCTGCTTCAGTTTCCTCATCTGTAAAATGGGGATAATAATATAACCTACCTCCCTGGGTGGTTGTGAGGACCAAATGAGATAATAATTGTAAAGCGCTTGGCACTGTGGGTGGCACTTAGTAAATGCTTTATACATTTTAGCTATTGTTATTAAAGAACTTTACCAACTTTAAAGCCCTGTAGAACTGTAAGACTCTTTTTTGGAGCAGACATATTCTGGTTCCTGAGGTTAAGGATAAGTTACTCAAAATCTCATGTAAAATTTGCCAAATCCCCACATCTGAAAGCTGGCATCTTGGAAATGATGGACTAGCTCTTGGAAGCTTTGTGAGTTTGGTGTGGTATTTGTAGAACGGTACTGTTGTTTTAGTCATTTTTCCTGTAAAGGCTACTTTTTGACAATAAAAATACCATCCTTGATACTGCAAATTTTTGTTAGGCTTCATCAATTAAGTTGTTTCTGAACATTTGATTGGTTATGGATGATTGTGTTTGTTGAGTATTGAAAATAGTAATTAAGCTTATAGTATTTTAATTCGATGAAATTCTTGGAAACTCCTGACTCTCAGTGCCTGTGCCAGTAGCTGTTACAGTCATACTTGGGTAATAGAGCTGACAGCTGACTGATGTTTTCAATGTGTATTTTGCCACAAGAGGTTTCTGGAATGGACACTTAAAGAATAAACTAACCTAAAAATATTTTTTAAAGCTGAAATGAAAAAAAAATTCTGGGTCTACATTGAAATTCACTACATAGACAATAATAACTCACATTATACAGTGCTTGGTTTACAGGGCAAAAAAGTTTTACATTTACCACAGAAACACTGTGGAGTCTAAGGGGTTGTTATTATTCCCATTTTACAGATGAGGAAACTGAGGCTCAGAGGTGAGTGACTTGTCCCAAGGTCATTGTCAGCAGATATTTATGGAGCACATAAATTAGCACTGTGCTAAGTCCTGGATTTATAGAGGAAAAATCCAGACAGTCCCTGCCTTGGCTTAATGGTTAAAGAGGACCAGCCTCAGAGTTGGGAAGACCTGAGTTTTGCCTCCAACACATGCTACCTCTGAGACTTTGGCCAAGTTGTTTAATCTTTCAGTCTTCTCACCATCCACCCCTCCCACCCCCAACTGTGTAAGACTGAAAAATAACCGATGAATTGACCTCTGTCTGTACTGGGAGTTCCCCATGTCAAAGGTTCAGCTAAAGCCATCTTTCCCTGCCTCCCCCCCCACCTTAACGCTCAAATATGAGACACCATCATCAATATACTTATATATTCTTTTCATTTTTAAAAAGAATAGTCTGCTGTTAGTCATAGATTTCTAACACCAAAGACTACAGCTCTGTCATTGCCAATATCAGACAGTTTCACCTTGATGGACCTCAGTTTCACCATCTATTAAGAGGGTAGACTGAATGATCCCTTTGATTCAAATTCTATTTTTCTCTCTTGCAGTATTGTCAGTTTTTCTTGATGCTGAAAATGCTTGACGTGTGAAACTGGAGAAATCTGGTATTGTTTGGATTTTTGGAAATTCTGTGATGTAGAAAAAACCCAGCAGATACTTAATTATAGGGATTTATGGGGATCCATAATAATAACAACAATAGTTAGCATTTATGTGTGTGTGTGTGTGTGTGTGTGTGTTCGTCCTTCGTTGCTGAAGAAGATCATGCCATCAGAGAAATGGTGACATGACTTGCACTTGACTTTGTTTCAAGTGAGGGAGGGCTGTGCAGGTCACCAGCCTTACTTCACCTCCAGAGCCATCTGAATCCAGTGACCAGATATTCATCAGGATGACTGGAGATGACTCAGGATGAGGGAATTGGAGTTAAATAACTTGCCCAAGGTCACACAGCTAGTGAGTGTCAAGTGTCTAAGGTGAGATTTGAACTCAGGTCCTCCTGACTCCTGCACTGGTGCTCTTTCCACTGCACCACCTAGCTGCCCCTAGCATTTATATAGCACTTTAAAAGTTTACATTGGGTTTTGCTAATAATTATCTCATTTTATTTTCACAACCACCCTATTTTACAGATGGGAAAACTGAGAAAAATAGAATTGAAGTGATTTGCTCAGGGTCAAACACCTGGAAAGTGGCTGGATTTAAATCTAGATCTTCTTTAGTTCAGCTCCAGCACTCTAGCCACTCATTGCTTCCACCTAGCTCCTTCTTATACAAAGATTAAATCCTTACCTTGGAATCTAATTAGGAGGGCAGCTAGGTGGCGCTGTGGCTAGAGAATGAGCCTGAAGTCAGGTAGACTTGAGTTCAAATCCGGCCTTAGACACTATCTATGTGTGACCCTGGGCAAGTTATTTCACACTGTTTGGCTCAGTTTCCTTATCTGTAAAATTAGCTGGAGAAGGAAATGGCAAACCACTTCAGTATCTTGGTTAAGAAAACCCTAAATAGGGTCACAACAACTACAAATCTCTTTAGGTAGATGAGGCATAAATTCATGAAAATATAAGTAATATGGGAATTAAGTAATAGTTGGAGACAGTAATACAAGAGATTTTGCAAGAAAGTGCATAATCAATTGCCAAGTTAAGTGGTACCAAAAAATAACTGTTCTAAGAATACTTTATCTCCATGTTGTTCATCCTTCCAAATCCAGCTTTCCATGGGTGTCCACCATGACTTTATTGAACTCCTCACTTCCTTCAAGGCATGTGCTGCTTCCTACAGGAAGCCTTCTCTGATCCTTTCTAGTTGTTAATGCTTTCTCCTTTCTGAAATAATCATGTTAATAATTTAATGTCTCTTGCCCTCAACTTCCCAAAGAATACAATCTCCTTGAGGAAAATAACTAATTAAAAAAAAATACATGTTGTGTAGAATTGGATTGGATGGAATTATTTGAGGCTGGGCTAGTCTCCATTAGGGAGGGATTTTGGTGGGAATGATCAGGACAGAGAATGATAGTACCATTACAGAAATAGTGGAGAAAGCACATAATTTGGATTTGGAAGACTCCTGTTTAGTTTCCCAGCTCCAAGTCTGGTCAACTTTTGGCAATTCATTTAATCTCAGTTTCTTCATCTGTAAGACATAAGAAAGGCAGAGGGAGTTTTCTCTGTAGTTGGTTTCCAGGGTTTTTTCTAACTCTAAATCTTATGATCATGTGGAATTAGGAAAGTCAGGAAGAAGGAGGGGAGCTGTTCATTTTTTTTTTTTTTTAGATATATTGAATATGAAGGTAATGGTGAATAGACAGTTGCGACTATGGGACTGGATTTAGGTTGGTAAAATTCATTTTCATTCTCATGGTCATATGGTATTTTAAAACGTGTTTCTTTTTCCATGCTTAGGTTGAACATCAATCCTAAGCCTGTCCTGTCAGGCTTCTATGTATATGCTTTGACCTCTCCAGGTTGAAACTAGACACCAAGCAAATTTTCTGTATCAAATTGGGAAAGAATAAAAAAAGGGCAAACAAGCAAAAACAAAATAAACCTTGTTTGGTCACCTGGACTATGAAAAGTCTGAGGGATTTGTGGGGTTTAAGATTTCTCCATGCTTGTTTTTTAACCAAATAATTCATTTGGGCAAAGCTGTTAGTTGACATCCAGGGGGGAGAGAGAACGTAGTGTGTTGTGGAGTCAGAATAAAGGACGCTTTGATTCTGTCCCTCTGACTTTAATCCAAGAAGGACCAGGGCTGGCTGCTCTGTGACTGGTGTTTTATTCTGGCCTTTGGAAGCCATTTTAGCCTGATTGCAAATGTTGGTTAGGGAAGAAATGAAAATTGGATTGCATTAAGACACTTTTAAGTCAGTTTCAGCTCAGCTGGTTCCCATCACCAAGTAGAGGTCAAACTGAACTTGGTTGTTTGACCTTGGACTGGATCACATT
Source organism: Notamacropus eugenii (assembly GCF_028372415.1). NCBI lineage: Eukaryota > Metazoa > Chordata > Mammalia > Diprotodontia > Macropodidae > Notamacropus > Notamacropus eugenii. Next base: position 140,493,098 of record NC_092877.1, read on the forward strand.
TCTGTGTGTCTCAAGTCTTGATTTATCCCATTCTTGCAACTAAGTACTTATCCAGCCATCATTTTTATTAACCCTCCTGCTACATTAAGAAATAGACAATTATATGTGCTACTTTTTTCATTTGTTTACGAATTGACTGGCTTTTCCTTTTATTGACAGAGATCTTTAGCTATCACAATAATAGCCTGTTTCCTCCCCTTTAAAATGAAGGGATGGCCTCTTAATACCTTTTTCCAGTGTTATATCTATTTTGTATAGACCTGTATTTGTATGTGTTGTCTTTAAAGGGAGGGATTGCTTTATCTTAACTGTGTATCCTTACCTTGTTAATTTTTTTTAAATGAAGGTGGTGATAATTCCTAAACTTTCTTCGAGTTCTAAATAATCCTATGAAATTCTGGACTTCAGAAGGATGAAATGAATAGGTTTTGGGTTTTTTTAAATGAGTTTAAGGTGATGGTAGGAGAAATGGAATACTTAATGATGAGAATATCATACATTTCTTTAAGGTTTGCAAAGCATTTTATATACACTATCTTATTTAGTAGCATTAAGTAATAGGAAAATTTCACATACACACACATATATACACACATTCTGACATATATCCATAATAGAAGACTAGCTGATTTTAAAAATTATGAACTCAACCTTGCACCAAACTGAGACCAATTCATCTTTTGTTCAAACATTTTTATAAGTTCAAATGCAGTTTTACAGTTTAAAGGTAGACCAGTAACCTACAATATACAGATGTCTATAAAAGCTTACAGCCCGATAATTGGAAAGGGAATGTGGATCTCCTTTAATTTATCTATATTCTGTTCTGTTAGAAGCATTTTTCCCATTCAAAAAATAGAAAAAAAAATCCCATAGTTTCCGAAATTTAAGACAAAACTTTTGCTGAATGCATATCATTGTGAGGCTACAGTTTCTACAGCAGCTCTTGGCACCCCCCACCCAGAAAAAGAAAAAAAAAGCTAAGAGCCTTTCAGTAAAATGCTTCTTTGGTTCTTATCTCCTCTACATTAGTTCTTGAACCCTTCTGATTACGACTTGTAGCTGCCAAGCCCTCTCCTGCAGGATTATCTATAACAAAAATTTTCCACGTGGTCTTGGTTAGCAGAGCAGTAGCAGGCACACAGTTCAGAAGGAATCTAAGTCTCAAAGGAATGACACCTCTTGAGAAATGTGAGTTGCTACATGAAAAATGCGGCATTTCTGTTATTCCTTGTTTTCTTTTTCTAAGTTGTTTTGCTTGGGAAATTCCTTTCTAGCTCTAGAAGTGGATTTTCTTTCTTGTGAAGAGTTAAGAGGATGAAGGGTATTGCTTATGTTTGAGTTTTTCACTGTTTTATTCTGAATTCATATTTGACCTAACTGCATCCTGTGTTATGAATTTTTTAAAAATAGTGCCTCCAAAGGGGAAAAAAAACAAGCAGTCACATTGTTTTATGGATTAAAAACAATATCTTGTAGGGCCAAAGAGTTCTTTTCGATGTAAAAACCCAGATCTTTTTGAAAGGGAAGAAAAATACTAAACTTTTATTCTCTTCATTGTTTTGCTTTTCCTTCATTTATTTATTTTCCTTTGCTTCCACTCTTGTAGTTAAAATATTTGGGAACTTTTTTCTTGATACATTGTATCTCTTTTTTAAAAAAACAGAAAATTCCACTTTCAGTTTCAGGGGGAAATGTGTCAATTCTGGGGTTAAATGGTTGATTTGGAGGTTATTTGTTTGAATGGAAGATGTAATTGGAAAAGTTAAAAATATTTAGATTTACTTAGAATTATTTCTCTAGCAAAAGAAAGTGTGATGGATTAATCTAATTAGTAGTTTTGGAAGTAAACTAGTCTTTCCCCTTTCCCTTCTCTAATTCTAACTTCTTCTTACTAATCTTTCTTCCTTCTTCCTTTCTTCTTTCTCTTTTTTTCTTCCTTTCCTCTTCTTTCCCTTCCGTCTTGTACATACCTAATTACTTACATAGTCTACTCCATTACAACATAAGTTCTTTGAGGGTAGAGACTGCTTTTGCCTTTCATTGTGCGTCCACAATGCTTAGGATAATAAGAGCTTAATACATGTTTATTGATCGATGGAAAATTTTCAGGAGGAGAAAGCCAAGATAGGGCTCTTTTATTTCATGGTTCCCCTTTTTGACTTTTTTCTTTCCTTCTTTTTAGGATCATAGATTTAGATGTTGAAAGGACCTTAGAGATCATTTGTTCAATCCCCTTATTTTCCAGATGAGAAAATTAAGATGCAGGGAGTTCAAGTGACTTGTCCAAAGTTACACAGGTAGTAATTGGAAGAGTGAGGATTTGAACCTCCAGCCCTCCAGCACCAAACACCAAATCCAGTTCCCTTTCTATTTCACTATGATGTTTCCTTCTCTTCCTATGCCTCCTCAATCAACTGTCATCATCATCAAATAATGTTACTTCTGCAGCTTCAAAATCCAGATGTAAAATGAGACTCTTATTTCTCTGTTGCTTAAGAATATCAATGATAATCACTATGAAGTTGGAATGCATTCTCCCCACGATGTGAACTCTTTCTTTTCCAAAAGGCAGTTTTAAGTTACTACTGTATCAGGAAATGTGGTTGGGCTGCTTTCAGAGTCTCAGAGCTCCTCCCTTAGATGACTACCTGATTAAAGAATTAAGTGACTGCTGTGCTTGGTCAGCATAAATCCAGGGCACATTTCCATCCATGACCATTCCAGAGTGGTAGCAAAGATTAAAGTTTGGTTTTTTTTTGGTGGAGGGAGAAGATGGCCACATTGTATGGCCATCTGATCAATGAAAGAGAAATGCTTTTGTCTTTTATACTGGAAGAGAAACACTTTGGCTTAAATACCACCTTCACTGTTTTTAATTCCAAAGGTGTTGTGAAGAGCTTAATGAGGAATGATTACCTCATTCTGTCAGGGAGGTATTAAGTGAACCCCTTTCCCTCTGGTAAAATAATAATTGACCCCTAGTTATGTAGGAGTCTAGGAGATCAAATCCGAGGACTATGGAATGTTAAAGAAAGGGAAGGAGACATAGAAACCTACTAGAATTTAAAACACGTGGGGATATGATGATAATTGGGTGAAAAAGTATGTGTTCTCATGTGCCCATATGACAGAGGACTGTGAAGAGCAGCCTGGTGTGGTCCATGGAGTGCCAAGCTTTGGTTCCAATCCCACTCCATCAGTAGCTGTGTGACTGTGGACAAAACCACTGGAACTATCTAAGCCTCAACTTCCTTTTTTGGTCTGTAATTTGAAGATAGATCTGTAGAATCCACCTCTTAGGGGGTGTATTGTGTGAGTAAATGAGATAAAAATGTGTGTTTGCATACCTTAGAGTGCTAGGTAGATGTGAGTTATACAGCGTGTTCCCAAAAGTCTTAGCGCTGTCTTAAGCTTGAATAGCATTAAAACTTTCGGGGACCCCTTGTATTACTCTTTTTATCTAAGCAAAGGATAAATGAAAATATGACTGATGTGTTGAGGTTGTTCACTTTCATGTCTTTTCTCCTTTGAAGGAAGAAGGATTGTGGGTCAAATTCATGAAGATTATTTTTTGGATTTAAATAGGGTAAACAAACCAGTAATTCATTTCAGTTCAGTTCACCTAGCATTTGTTAGTCAGGAGATACAGAAACCAAATCACAAAGTAGTCTCTGACCTCTAGAAGCTTACGTGCCACTGATTAATATAAGGGGCTTAATATTAATTAAATTAGTGTAACTAATTTAATTAATATTAGTAGCATAACAGATATCTCTTGTCCTTTAAATAGATGTTCAGGTTACCCAGAACAGGGTTTGACAAATCGGGGGCACCAGGTGATGATGACCCCTGCTGATTTAAATTACTAATCCAGTCATAGAGATTGTTAAAATGTCCTGTATTCTTCTAACTTAAAAGTGTTTCAAGTTTTATTCTGTTTGTATAAGTTGAAAAAAAATTCTCAATAGTATAGCACGCAGCCAGTATACTTGAGGGGGATAGCAGTCTAACACTTCATTCTTTTGCATGAAGTAAGTGGAGACTCAGAAAGGAAAATGAGTTGTCCAGAGTCATGCAACTAGTTTGCTGGAAGAGCCAGAGCTACAGCAGAAGATCTAAGTTCATGTCAGGCAACTTGTGGAGAGCTGGATAATATGCTGGCTCTTGATGTCCTCTTTTCATTTTCATTAGCTACCACATGAATGGTCATTCATTTATTAAGCACCTACTAGGTACCAGGAGAATTTTGCTGTATTTTGTAAAATCAGATTTTGCCAGTATCGGAACCTTAGCAGTCTAGAAGATCCCATGTTCTCTATGTGAATTAGAAAATTAAAAAATGAAAATTGGGGAACTTTTTCATATATGTACCCATTGTGGGATTTTTTTTCTTTTTATCACAGTTATTTCCCCTAACTATTCCCTTGATACTTCCTTTGGATCCCTCATTTTAAAAAAAGAAAAACAAACAAAATAACTGTCAGAGCCAATGGACACAGTGACTGCACCTAACTGTATTCACATCCATAGCTCCATCCCCCTCGATCTCTCTGCTCTAGCTATATTTAGTGACCAATTCTGCATGATTGAGGTTGTTTGTCAATTCATCAGACTGCCTTTAATTATGATTTATGTTATTGTCATGGAGCTTATTTTTGTCTTGTTTTTGTTTTCAGTTTGCATTCTTATTGTCCTTTGTAACTTTGGATAAATCATTTAACTTCCTTGGGCCTCAGTTTCTGCTTTTGTCAAATGAGGGAATTTGGGCCAAATGACTTCTGAAGACCTTTACAGCTCTAAATCCAAATCATGATCCTTTGTGACATGTCATGTTTCTTTGAAGTCCTCATATTTGTCATTTTGTAAAGTGCAGTGGTATTCCATATATCACAATTAGTTCAGCCCTTTGGAGGGGAATACATTTTTTTTGTTACCACAAAGAGAATTGCTTTGAATAATTTGTTACAGATGGACTTTTTTTTCTGTCTTAACTCTATTTGTCCAGGATTGGAATGGCAGTTCCAAAATTTCAGAATGGTTAGAGTCCACGTCCATTTATTTTGACAATTGAACCCTTAAATGATGGCCAATGGTAACATTACTGCAATGATATTAGAATTTCTATACTTGGTACATACTTGGCAATATGAAACCTCATGATTTTTGTGCTTAAATTCTTTTCCTTAGTAATAAGATAACATTTAAAAGGGATGTGTGTGTGTGTGTGTGTGTGTGATAAAAGAATCATGAACTTTTTATGATTTTATATCATAGAGATATGAATGAACAGCAGTTCTCCAGCATGGTGTCATTCAGTGTGTTTTTCTCTCCTCTGGCCAGAATGAATCCCCTAAGACGTGGCTCTTCAACCTACACTATACTGTTTGTGGCCCTCGGTTTCCATGAAAGGACGTAATTCAGAGACAGAGTGCTTTGTATTCTCAGTAAGACAAGTTCAGTTGTCTGTCTTTGGGAATGCTGAGGACTGAAGCACCTGGTGTGATTTACTCGCCCCTCCTGTAAGTGGCTATATTGCCAGGGATTGCATTATTGGGGTTGCTTCTCCCAAATGATCTGTTATAATTTAAATCTCATTACCAGAATTCTCATTTTGTCATTTCCAATCTTGGTAAGACTACAACTAGTGTTGTCTCAGGGGATGCTGCCTCATTTATTCATCCTTTTTATTACTTCTTGGCTGGAATCTCACCATTCATTGTTTGTAAGCCTTTCAGTTTGTTTACTTTTTAAAAATAAATTACTTCTTAATCAAGTCTCTTGCAGGTCCAGCTACTATAACTCCGGTAATGACCACATTTCTAAGCGGGCCATGTTACATTTATACTGATGTCTAAGAATTCATTTAGTTGATCTGTATTTTAAAAACAATCAAATCTTTGTTTCCTCTGAGAGTTATCCTGAAAGGGGCTTAGGATGTGTGATCTCCTCATGTCATAAGGTTTGAGAATTACCTACTTGGAAGCATCTGGTGTTGAGGTAATTGGAGGGAAGGGAAGGGAACGAAGGTTGTGTTGCCTTATGTAGAAAATGAGCAGAGCAAAAGGGATGTTAGGAGTCATCCTATCCAACCCTTTCATTTTAATGATGAGGAAAGTGCAGCCCTAAAAGGTTGTGACTTTCCAAAAGTCATGCAGGCCTAAGATTTTTAAAAAATTGTTTGGGGTTATATCAGATTATTCATTTATGCTGTATCAAATTGCCTGTAAACTCTTTCCTCTTGGTTCCATCTTCATATCTGGGTCTTTGTATAAATGACCCCCATGTTAGGAATATATTCCCTTTTCTCCTGGCCTCTAGGAAATCCCTGCCTTCCCTCCAGGAAAATCTGAGGTCCTCCAAACCTCATTCCTCTGACTCTATTACTGGGCTATATGGCCTTCCAGTTCTGGGTCCTACAATCCTAATGCACTGACTGTTTTTCAAGGACAGTGTTTTAATTTTCCTGAGATTCTAGCACCAAGTGAAGAACCAGAAACCCAGGACCTAGAATGTAAAGACCTTAAACTTTATGCCCTCATCGAGTTTTTGTTTTTAAAATGGGTGTATGCTTTCATCTTTTTTTAATTGTTCTTTCTGATGGTTGGGTTCTCTAGATAAAGATCACAAAGAGTAGTCTGTAGGTATCTTCAAAATGGGACATTTTCCTAAGTTGAGGTAGAAGACTTTTTTAAAAGATCCCGAGTTTGTAATGAGGAAATCTCAAACAATTGAGCAAATTCTTTTCTTTTAGAAAAAGAAGTGAATATCCTCAAATCAAGGCTTAAAGTTGAAGAGGTTATTTGGATTCAAAAGACATGGATTAAGGATTGTGCAAGTCACTGTGATATGTTCTGAGGCTACAGAGACATTCTACTGGGAATACATCACCTAGTCAAATAAGTATCAGGCATATGGAAAAGTATTAAGTTTAATTTCAAGATTGAGAGTGCTTACTAATAACTGGGAGGCTGAGGAAAGACCTCCTTCAGGACCTGGCACCAGAGAAGTTACCCTGAAGGAAGGTAGGAATTTCTCAAGGCCAGGTGAGGAGGGAATACATTTATTTGTGTTAGAGGGAGCTGGGAGCCATGGAGAATTTTTGAGGAGGTTGAAATGGAAAGTTTGGTGATGTAGCATAGGAGGATAGCTTGACATAATCCCAAGCTTAATTTTTTTAAACTCCTTTTAAAACAGAGTAGTGTCTAATTCTTATAACTGTGGTCAAATGTTGAATTTTACCACCTAGGAATATATTCCCCATGGGAAAGAGTTCAGTAATCAGTTTCTTAACCATCTCTCCTCAATTCATTCTTGCCTCCTTCAGCTCTCTTCATGTTTTGGTTTCTTTTTTTTCCTTAGGGATATCAGGACTAAGTCCCAGTTACCCTTCATATGAGAGATGTGTGGGCTGGATTAAAATAATAATAAAACAAGTTCTTTTCAAATTTTCTTTAAAAATTAAATTATCATATTTGACAACTTGCTGCCTCTCCCTTCTCCATCCCCTACCTACCACCTTCCATTCTAAAGAGGAGTAGATCAAAACCACATCCAAAGTATTTCCTGAGACAAAAGCTTCCTTCCGCTCTTCAGACCTCAAAGTAGAACAATTATGAAGAGGGTGTGACAACCTTTATTTTATTTTTTCTCAAACCTTGACTTCCTTGTTCCTTTTGAACCTGAGCTGGAAGTACAGAAAGACTAGTAGCCTTTATTCCTTGGAACTTTAAATTCCTTTTCTTTTCCTCCCCATCACTTTCTTCTTCACCTCCCACTTTTTCCACCAGGTTTCCCATTGAAGAATCCAATGGATTCTGTGTCTCGAGCTCCCTTTTGTACCTTGTGATCTCATGAAATCTTTATATCTGCTACGTAAGTATATAGTATTATTACTGTCATTATACAGAGTATCCCCACCACACCCTGTCATTGCTATAAGTTTACCCACAGGATCTGGTAGGAGCTCATCCTTTCTCTTCAGAAACGAATTGAGGTGGAAGACCTAGAAGCTACTTGCCCCCAACTAGTCAAGAAGGAACAGACCCTGTGACATCCAGCCCTTGGTATCCAGAACTCAGGATTTAATCTTTTCATTTCAGGTAGCATTTTTTAAAAAATAATTTTGTCCTTTCGAACTATGGAGGCTTGAATGCAGATCAAAGCATATCATTTGCTCCCTCTTTTGTTTCTTCTTTCTCATGGTTTCTCCCATTGCTAATTCTTCTTTACAAATGACTAATGTGAAAATAGGTTTTAATATGAATGTATATGTAGAGCCTATATTAAATTACATACCATCTTGAGGAGGAGAAGGGGGAGATGGGGAGAAAATTTGGAACTCAAAATCTTATGGAAGTGAATGTTGAAAACTAAAAATAAATTTATAAAAAATTAGTATTTTTGTTCTTTTCAAATGAAGGTACTTTAACTTGGTAAATGTCTTTCTTCCTTATATGATGGAATTTTTAAAAATTGTAATTAATTTTTTTTGCTATAATTTTGAGTGTTAATATTGGTAATATACACGCATACATATAATATACATATATATATAATATAATATACATACATATAATTTCACTTAGTCATAGGTATCCATCAATGACTTGGTCTTTGCTGGGAAAATTATGAATAATTTTTTAGGGGTAGTCATCATATTTAAGTAATCATTTGCAACAAGAAAAAAATTCCTTTGTAGTCTTGAATTTTTCGTTGTTATAGGAGTATATTAGAATGACATAAGATAATTATATTTTCTTTACAAAAATCTTTTTTTTAGAAAACAGAAAAAAGAGAAGAGAAAAAAATTCAGCAAAAAGCAAGAATGACAATTAAATTTTAACTTAATTCTTATAGTTTATAGGTATTGGAGAAATAGGACCTTAAAATGCTGGGTTACCCCAGGGAATTTTTTTCCTTTTGTACCATCTACTGAAAATATGCTTTTGAAAATGTTGTTGATAATAATTTGTTATTATTTTAAAAACCTCATTTATTATTAAAGTATAGCACCTATTTCTTTGGCCTCATAACAACTTTCTGTTTACTTAGATTTGACCAGAAAGTAGTACATGTTAAAGATTAATATTGGATTAAGAACTGTGTTGATTCTTTATGAGTTGTAGGTACTTAAAAAGAATACTAAGGGACATAGAAAAAAGTAAGAAGTATTGTAGGGTAATGAGTGGAAAGATCCATTTGGAGCCTGAGGATCCTTTGTGAACCTCTGTTTCTTCATCTATATAGTTAAAGGATGAGACTTCCAGAGGCAGGTAATTGGATAGAACACTGGACCTGGAAGTCAGGATTCAAATGCATTCAAATTCAGCCTTAGACACAAACTGTATGATCTTGGACAATCGCATGATGAACTTCTGTTTGGCTCAGTTTCCCCAGGTGTAAAATGGAGCTAATAATAGCACCTCCCTCTCAGGTTTGTTTTGAGGATCAAATGATCCTCTCAAATGAAATAATAGTTGTAAAATGCTTAGCACAGTTCCTGGTATTAATAGGTGTTTAATAAATGCTTATTCAGCTTGAAATACTATATTCCTGCAAATCTTAGTCGGCTATTCATTTTATAGAGACTTGTACAGTTCTGCAACTGTCCTCAGACCATCTTTGATAATGGGTAGTTTTTGTCTGTAATGTTAACAAGTGTACCAGAAGGGACAGCAAATGAAGTTAGAACTGGACTAAGGGTCAGGAAGTTCATATCCTGCCGTGGGCATTTACTGTCTGTGTGACTCCAAACAAGTCACTTTACCTCAGTTTCCCCATCCATAAATCAGGAATAATAATAGTACTGACTTCACAGAGTTATTGGAAGAGCCAGATGAAATGATAATGCAAAATTTTTTGCAAACCGTAAGACTCTATTTAAACTTTTAACTTACTAAAAAAAAAAAACCAAATGGACCAGGCTTACATTTTAAATTGCTCCCAATTTGGTGTTACTCATTATATTGCTGATTGAGGTTCTCTGGGACTTGGATATTAAAAGTTTATGTTTGTCAGATCTCTACCTTCTTTCATGACTATTTTTGACTGTAATTTTGTATGTTTTCACACCCTGTTAATGGAATGCATCTTCATATTTCATGTTTGAAATGTATATGTGCATTTAGAGGTGGGAAGACACTTAAAGTATGCCAAGAAAAGCAGGAAAAAAATCATATTGGTTCATAGGATTTAGAACTGGAAGTGATCTTAGAGATCATTTAGTCTAGCCTTCTTACTTTTCAGATAAGGAAAATGAGGCTGCGTAGTGCATCTTTGAGAAGGTTGGGATTTGGATCCAGTGCCTCTTCCTTCAAATTCAGTGCTCTATTACACCTGGAGGAAGTGGTCATGAGTAAGAGGTTTCAGTGGTGTTCTTTTCTAGGTGTGTGTTTTGTCCAGACCTGTGATTTCATGAGAGTGAAGAAGCAACCACTGTGGAAATTCCCTCCACAGATGCAGATCAGCAACCCTTTCTGTTACGTATAGTCTTAGAGAGTGGTCCAGGGTACTCAGAGATGAGGTGATGTGTTGTGCTCACCTGTGTTTTCATGCTGCCTTTCATATATATACATCCACCTGTGTGTATGTATCTTTTTCGTACTGTTGTTTAGAATTACAATTTCATTCATGTATATTCCTAAGGAAGATAAACCTTGTTCCATGTTCCTTCTCTGGTTGGTATCTGCCACATACAAGTTGTCATTTTTAGTATACTGCAGGCATTATGCTGGTGTCTCATATATTGCTCTTTAGCTAAATAATTATTTCATAATTAATGGGAAAAATAACTGATATTTATGTATTATTTTACATATTATCTCATTTGCCCCACATTTTAATTATAAGTACATAATTCTGAAAACAAAACATCAACCAGAAGAAATTGACAGTGAATATGTGTCAACATTGGGCTAATTAAATTCAGAAATTCAGATTACCTAGACCGGGGCAGAACTTTTTCTGTTGTGCCTTACAGCCCTGAAATAGCATAAATCCACCCAGATCCTTTTAGCTTAACCACACAAACTCTGTAGCATGGGGGACATTCACAGAGACCATTAAAAACAAGAAGGCAGGAAAGGATGAACTGTTTGCTTCTTTTACAGTAGTTGGCAGCCAGTTATGTGGGATTTACTCACCTGATCCTCCAAGATGATCCTGTGTGTGTGCAAGTTTGGAAATCCCACGCTTCTTCCTTCCCCTCTGTCCTTGAGGGAAAATGCCTTTTGAATCCTGGATTGAGGGATCACTTTAATGTTGGCTATGTGAGAATGAATCATCATAAGGAAAGATCTAATCTCATTCATACCTTTACTTCCTGTCCCTTTAATTATTTTTGGAAACTTGAGGTTTTGGTCTGATATGAGGAATTCAGACAGATATGGTCAGATAGCCAGTTAAGTGTCAGAGGCAGGCCTTGAACCTCCCTAGTGTGTTACACTGCCTCTCATATCAAGCCAACAGATCTTTATTTAATGCTTGCTATGTACCAGACATTGTCCCTGCTTTCAAGAAGCTCCCATTCTAATAGGGGAGACAACTCAATCAGTGAGCATTTATTAAGCTCCTACTGTATGCCAGGCATAGTGCTAAGTGCTGGGGATGCAGAAAAGGCAAAACTAGCCCCTGCCCTCAGTCTAGTGAAAGAGAGAGCACACAAACAACTGTGTACAACAAGATATATAGATTTTCCTGGGAAATAAAATTTTATGTTCAGCCAATCATAGAATGTTGTGGTCTAAGTTCTGAAATCGTGATTGCACAATCCAAATGAATATGAGAAATCTCTAGTTTTCTTGGGAATGGGCAGAGTGAATGTAAATCATCAATGAGCCTGACATTGTGGTCAAGGTTTGGAATTTACAGAAAATTCATGGGCATATGCTTCAAAGGGGACGATGATAATTATAATAATAACTAACACTTACATTAGTGCCATCTGTGTCCCAGGCACTGTGCCTTTACCTATATTATCTCATTTAATCTTTACAGTAAACCTAGGAAAGTTGGTGTTATTATCCCCATTTTATAAATGAGGAAACTGAGGCATATAGTGGTTAAGTGACTTGCCCAGGGTCACAAAACCAGTGTGTGTGTGAGGCTGTGTTTGAATTCAGGTCTTCCTGACTCCAGGCGTGGTGCTGTATTCACTGAGCTATCTAGATGCCAAGGAGGTCGTTGATGGAAAAAGCTTACAAATACCTTAATATAGCGGACCCCAAACGAATAACCATTAATTGGGGCCATAGCATGTAAGTTCCTTGAGGTCAGAGATACTTTCCATCTTTCATATATGCATCCTCATCTTCTACCTAGCACAGTGTCTGGAGGATGGTTGCTTAATAAAACACTTGCCAATTTGTTGATATGAATGGCCGAACTAATTGTGGTTATGTGGATGCCGTGAAATATTATTGGGTTGTCAGGGGAAGTGACAGCCTTTAGGAAGTTATGAAGGTGAGAAATTCAGACAAACACAGAGAGACTCTTGGAAACCGATAGCAGCAAAAAAAAACAGAACCAAGAGAACAATATACACAAAGACCATGATAATCTGAATGAAAAGCAGCATTAAAAAGCATCAGAATGCAGAATAGACACAGTATCTCCTCTTGGTTCCAGAAACTTATAATGAAACATATTTTCCTAGGTAGACAGGAGGCAGTGGGTGTGGGCGGTTTGGGGAGGGTGTATCGTTTGTCAACTTGTTACCTCTTTTACCTTGGAAAATGTATCCCTTTCTGGACCACTTTTCTCATCTGTAAAATGAAGGTGCTAGCTAGACCTTCCAACTTTCTTTTAGCCTTAAATCTGTTTAATTGATCACTTTTAATCATGTCTTTGTCAGCTTTTTAAGGACATGAAGTCATAGATTTAGAGTTACAGGGTAATCTTAGAACTCTCCTCCTCCAACACCTTCACCTCCTGAGGATAGAGTGAGGTTGGTGAGCTTGCAAGTCCTGACATCACCTTCCTGATGTCTTCTCCTCTTTGAGAACGAAGGACAAATAGCATCCTTTACAGGTAAGGAAATTGAGGCTTACCGAGGCCTATTCTGCAGGTTACACAGGTGATGAATGGGGAACCCTTTCTGAGCCTGGATTTGAATGTAGATGCTTTCATTCCAGTGTCCCACATTGTCTCATGCTTTGGTTTCTTCATTTGCAGAAGGGAAATGTCTACTTGTTTCACTGGGTTATTGAAAGAGGGAGGAAGCTTTAAAATACTTTGGAATCATCACTGTGTAGTGAAAAGAATGTTGGATTTGGTGGCAGGAGACCTGAGTTCTAATCCTTGCTCTGATACTACGTGTAGGACAAAGTCTTTGACCTTGAGCTAGTTAATCACTTAACTTTTCTGGGCTTAAGTTTCCTTGTCTGTAAAATGAGGAGATTGGATGACCTTAAAGGCTCTTTCCAACCCTAAGTGTGATTGCCCTATGTGGGGCACTTAAGGAGTATAGATTGTTAATGATTAATGCTTTTATATTGATAGAAGAGGCATACGGACCAGGAGTCAGTTGAGCATCAAGCCGAAAATCTATTTCTGTTTGTATATGACACATGTTTGTGCAAAACCAGTCTCCCTACATGCGTATTTGGAACTGGCAGTGGTTCAGACAAACAGTAATCTCAGCAAGCAAGTATTTGGCACATCCCTTTTAACCTGCATAGGTTAGATTCACACAAGGAAAGGGAGAGGTTAAGTCATGCAAGGTTTATGTTGGCCTCATTAGCATATTGTGAATAACCATATTTGAATGGATGCTATTGAAGCCAAGACCCTTGGAGGAGGGCCAAGTGAGCCATGGGTCCTGGGATAATTCTGGGAGGGTTAACATTAGGAATTGTAAAGGTATGATCTTCTCGAATTGGTAGTTTCTTTTGTCCCTACTGGGGGGAAGATTTGGAAAATACTGTAGACATTTTGATTAAAGGGGAAAAAAGCTTTTTATTTTTAAAATTTAAACATTTATCGGTATCTTGTTTTTCTGTCATCTTTATTACCCAGTGGATCTTTGCTCCCTCCCTGCCCCAGAGACCTGGCTCTTATAATAAAGAATAATGAAGAAATAAATAGTTCAGCAAAAATAACGAGTGTATCCACCAAATCCAACATTATGTGTGATGCTCTACACCCATAGTACCCCTATCCCATCAAAGAAGGGAGTTGTGCACTTAGATCTCTTCTTGGGATGGGCTGAGTTGAGCTGCTTATAGACTGTCCAGGTGGTATAAAGGGCAGGAAAGGAGGGAAAATTTAGACTGTCCTTATTTCATCATTTGGGCTCATCCAACATGGTGGCCCTCTTTTTTTTTTTTTTTTTCAAATTAAGTGACTGAGACAAATATAGCACTCTTTTGGGGATCTCCCCTCTTCCCATCACCCTTTTATTCTCTAATTATGTTTAGATATAGGGAAGATCTCAAACAGTAAGTTTTATTTATATCTTTTTTTATATCACAGTAACTTCTAGTTATTTCTACGTCTTTGCTCCCAAAATGAGCTGTGAAAACAATTTTTTTAAAATCAAAACCATCCAGCACAAGGACAAGTCTGATAGCATGTGCATCTCATACCTCAATCTCATACCTCAGTCTAAGGAAAAGAAAGAAGCAGCTTCTTTTTCTCTTATCCAGGGCCAAGGTTGATTATTAAAATAATTTAGCATTCAGCTTTAGTTTTTTCTTTTCCTTTCCATTATTGTAGCCATTCTATATATTTTTTTCTAGTTCTGTTATCCCATAATGAATCTGATTATAAAAGCCTTCTCATGTTTCATAAATGCATTTTATTGGTAACTCTAAACAAGCATGGTTTCTTCATCTGCCTTTTCTTATCTCTTATTACATTGTATCTGAACCCCCTTCTTATTAGCCAGTAGAATTCTTTGAGGTCAGGGACTTTAAAAAATTTTTTGATTTGGTTTTGTGTCCCTCTGGGTCTGCCCCAGTATTGCACATTCAATACTTGATGGTTGCTCAGATCACACACGTGCTTGCCCATATTAAGTTTTAGATACTTATTTCTAAGCTTCCAAAATCGTCACTTTTTCTGTATGCTCCAGTACTGTTTTTTTGTTTTGTAATGAATACTCATGATCTTACTTCTTATTTATCTGGTCCAGATTGTAGGAATGGACCAACACTGCTTAGACAGTTTTCTCCACAGTTAATGACTTCTCCTAGCATCAGGTTGGCCATTCAAGGATGAGAAGATGATGCTTGTTTGCCTAGATGTTCGTCTTAGTTCCTTTGGCATATTTTGGAAAAGGTACCTACTCATCTAATTTTTTTTTTTACCAGCTTTCCTGTTGTAGTGGGAAGTCTGGATAGTCTAGCAGTAGAACCTAATAAGTTAATAATTTGGGTCTGGATGGGCATTTACCATAGCTGTATGCCTTTCATGACTAGGAAGTAGGTGGGTTTTACACAGATGATTCATATGTGATTTATAAGGGAAAGAATAAGCCTGAGAAAAAGTAACTCTCCTTAAACTTGGAGACCTAAAAAACTTAGGAGACATTTTGAGAACAGACTACATCGAATTTCACCCATTGAATGAGATGTCCCCTAAACATACCTTTAAAAAAAAGTGTCTTGAGCATTGAAAACTGAGTAAAAGACAGATTTTTTTCCTTTCTTTTTGCTGCTGTTAGGAGAATTTCTTAAACTGAGGACCTAGACAATTATATTTATAGTTAGAAGACTTAGAATCTGATCTTGACCCAGCTGTTTCTTTGCCTGCGTGGCTTTGGGCAATTAACTTTCCTTTTGTAGGTCTTCATTTCATCATTTATAAATGAAGATGTTGGACTGGACTAATTAGTTTCTTGGACTCTTTTAAAAATCTGGTGAAACTTTTGGACCCCTTCTCAGAATAGTGTCTAAACATAACAAAAGGAAGCCAGTTATATTGAAACATAGGAAGGAAACAAGCATTTATTAAATGCTTGTGATGGGCACTGGGCTAAGCACTTTACAATTTATTTCATTTGAGGCTTACAACAACCTGGGAAGTAAGTGCTGTTATTCTTAGCATTTTACAGATAAGGAAATTGAGACAGAGGCTAAGGTATTTGCCCTGGGTCACAGCTAGTAAATGTCCGAGGTCAAATTTGAACTCACATCTTTCTGACTTCAGGCCCAGCATTGTTGTAAAAAGCAAATTAATGGACCTCAGTTTAAGAAATCCCAGCCTTAGACGACCCCTAGGGGTCATTTCTAGCTCTAAATCTATGGTCCTATGAAATATAACTTCACTCTAGAACAGTACTTAGAACTTTCTCCCCCTGAAACATAATTCCACCATACCAGTCCCACTCTCCCATTGGTGAGTTCCTGCGAGGCTTCCATTTTGAAGGGAGTCCTAGGCTGACCAGCTTTCATTCTCCTCCCACCTTTGTTTCTGGACTTTGACGTCATTCCCCCTTGAGGGTTCCAGCAGTCCTTTCGCCTTCTCAATTTCTTTTTTTTTTGTGCTATCTTCTTGACAATTTCTTGAGGGCAAGAACTCTTTTTTTCCTTGTATCACCATTGCTTGTCACAGTGTCTACCACATAGTAAATACTTAATTAATGCTTGTTTCTTTATTGTCTAGTAGGCTAAACCAAGCTTTTGGGTTTAATCAAATTTTAAAAATGAATTTACAAAATTAATTTTCTTTTTCACCTTAAATTTGTTGAATCAAAGCAGCTTTGGTTGACTTTCTACGATTGTTCCTGTGACGTTGTATTAGATTTAATACCTATCCAGTGTTGGCTAATTGCAAAGGATTGGTTCTGGTAAGATCACATTTATTTTTAGTTGATTATAAATGTCTTTTGTTGTTGAGTAGTTTTCAGTTGCGTCTGGTTCTTTGTGACCCCTTTTGGGGGGTTTCTTGGCAAAGATACCAGAATGGCTTGCCATTTCCTTCTCTGGCTCATTTTGCAGATGAAGAAATTGAGGCAAACAGGATTAAATGACTTGCCTGTAGCTAGTGTCTGAGGCTAGATTTGAACTCAGAAAGATGAATCTTCCCTGACTCTATCCTGAGCCACCTAGCTGCCTTTATAAATGCCTAATAAAGATTTAAAAAAAAATTTTTCAACTGAATATTATGATCTTGCATAGATTTTTGGACTTAACAGTAGTATGCTATTAATAAAGACTTCTGTTTTTTGTGATAGTTTCAAATTAAAAAAAATAAGAAGGTCTTAGTCTGTTGGGTGAACCCCTTTAGAACATGGAGGCACAGACCTGGACAGGAATCTTTTATAATGGACAGATTAGCATAGGATGCTTATACATCTTTGGAGGAGAGTACAGCAGTCTATTGGAGTGTTGGAATAAAATGCTACATCCATTACTTAGGAGACATCAGTTGGCTGCTTATAGTGCAGTAATACTGAAACATCCACTCTAATAGTATTCATCATTTAGTGCCTCTGGGGATGATGTCACCACCTCCAAGGGGTGGTGGATAAAGAACTTTCACTTTGAAACAGGTGAACTCAAGCTGCTGAAACAACTTACTGAGATTACCCAGTGACACAGTGAAACTGAGTCTAACCTCAGTGCTCCTGGCCCTGGGCCCACATTTATGCCAGGCTGCTGTGGCTGTGGGTGGCAGAAAAATAGTAACTACAGATTATTTCTGTAGGATGCTTGGGGAATTCATGCCCAAATGTCATTTTTTTTTTCTATTTTCATATTAGTTTTTTTATTTTAATTTTAATTAATTAATTTATTTTTAAAGAAGTTAAATTTGGATAATGGCCTTCTCTTCTCTAGTCTGGCCTGCTTTGTGTTGGTTCCGAGTCATCCCAGATGAATTTTGATTGTGTGCAATGTTTATAATCTATTATTTTGGTTACAAAGTGTGATGGGAAGTGATTGGAATGAAGAGGCTACTTCAGGTGTAGTGAGGTTTAACTCATTTAACCACTGTTCTAACTTGTCCTACTCTGGGTCGGCTCTCAGGCTTGTTTACGTGTTGTATAATCCAAACTGGCCTGTCTTGTTTGGTAGGTTAAGTTATAAATTGCAGAGCTAAGTAAATGCATGATAACATTTTAAATAACATAAGTTCAGTAGCACTTTTAGGGATGACAGTGCGACTGTCCACCCTCTCTCCTGGGGTGGGGGACCTTCCCTTCTGAGCTCTTGCTTCCCAAGCCTCTTCTTGTCCAGGTGGTGATGAGAGTTTATTATTTTTCTGTAGCTGACAGAAAGAGTATCCCAGCCATGCTAAGATGACTGCTTCTTTTGACATTCAACTCACAGAATAGGCTCATAGAATCATGCATTTAAATAACTAGCCTTTAGAGCCAGGCACAGTGGCATATATAGTGAGCATTTGTGTTGAGTTTGCAGATGGCTTAAAAATATAACAGGCCTCTAAAACCCATTCAGATTTATAGTTTAGGTTTTCAGCTACTATGTCCATATAGGAGAACAGTGACAGGAGAAGCAAATTTAAGATTAAGTGTTTCCCTTTGCCTCAATGAAGGCATTCTCAGCCATCTGAGAATGAGCCATTACCCCTCCTCAATTTCCACTTCAACTGAAGTTTGTGGGTAGGATATAGTTAACAAATTCCACAAACATTTATTAAGCATCTATTTGGGTGAAAGCCTCAATTAAAATCCTACATCTTTCTAGAGCCTTTAGAATTTATCATGTGACAGCAGGAAAGTTATACTCAGAGGTTCTAGGGGTCATTGCCAGTAGAGATGAAAATTTTAGCAGGCGTCTACTAGCTTGAAAAAGTTTTGAGTGTGTCTGTCTCAGGACTACAGTTCAGAGTGGCACATACATAGCCAGGTTGACCTCAGGGTAATGAATTTTTGGTCGTAGCAACATCACTTGCCAAATCAAAGAGAGATCGTGATCTATGGTGGTGGAAGGGATATCCACTACCACCACCATCATCATTATAATAGCAACTAACATTTATATAGTGAAATTATCTTATTTGATCCTCATCACTACCCTGGGAGGTAGGTGCTATTATTAGTGCTTGGCACAATGCCTGGCACATAGGAGGTGATTAATAAATATTTACTAATTTATTATTATCACCCCCATTTTAGAGATGAGGAAACTGAGGCAAATAGAGGCTTGCCCACATCTAGTAGGTATCTGAGACCAGATTTGGTCAATCTTCCTGACTTTATCAGGCCCAGTGCTTTATCAAATGTGCCACTCAGGTGCCTCTGAGTGGCACCATGACAAATCTCCCATTCCTGGGAGTATTGAAGAGTCCAGAACACTGCATCCCTAACACTAGGGCTCTGCAAAGGTAGAAAGTTTACAAAATTTAAATAAGATGTACTCCTCTCTTCATATTCCTTATGGTCTAGTTCAGGGGTGGGGAACCTGTGACCTCGAGGCCACATGTGGCCCCCAGGTCCTCAAGGCCCTTAGACTGGACCCAAATAGTCAAGCAGCACTTGAGAACCTAGAGGGTCACATGTAGCCTCGAGGCTGCAGGTTCCCCACCCCTGGTCTATTCAGTAAATGGTATTTTAGAAACAATGATAATAGCCACTTTGTTAGTCTGTCAAGCTAGAGACATCTGCTGTGATTCAGGCACACGGAAAGCATCTATTAAATACTTACTATGGTCCCAGCAATATGGCAGATTAGAGAATTGAAGACAGGAATGAAGCTGACCCTTTATGAATATAGAATGTAGAATTCATATACATATGAATGTAGAAACAAAATAAATGGTTGGGAATTCAGAGTTTGGGGGAAGAGTGATGAACTGGGAGGTACTAGCAGCTTAAGGGTGGGGGCAAAAGGGGAAGGTGGGAGCAGGAAAGGATTTTTGTGTAGAAGGTTGCTTGTTGAACTGAGCTTTGAAGGAAACTAGAAACTAAGGAGGAAGTCAGGAGGGTCTGAATTCCAGGTATGGGGGGTGTGTGGGGTGGGGGAAGGGGGAGTATATCCTATTCAGAAACCAAAAGATGGGACGCGAGTGTCATTTTGTGAGAAATAGTGAGCAGGACTGTTTGACTGGATGCAGTCCAGTATGCAGTAAAGGAGAATAACCTTGGAAAAATCAGTTCACCGAGCTCTCCTGAACAATCCTGAACTGCAGAGGCAAAGATTATAGGATTTAGAATTGGAAGGGACTTTTGAGGTCATCTAGCCCACTCTCCTTATATTAGAGATGAGGAAGCCAGAGCCCAGTTAAGTAGTTTGCCCAGGATCACACCTTCACCAGTGTTTTGCAAAATACTCAGACAGTGACTTTGGACTCTAGACGGTGGAATTTTCCCAGATTAATGGAAATTCAACGATAAGCCCTTTTTAAACCTACCCTAAATCCGTTGACCTTTAGAGCTGGAAAGGGGGTCTTTAGAGACACATAGTCCAAACACTAGCCTCCTCATCTTAGATCTGAGAAAACTGGGACCCAGAGAGGTAACAGTGGGAGGAACACAAGATTTCATATCATGGTTCTGGCATATATTACCCATGTAACCTGGGGCAAATCTTTTGATCTCAGTTTCCTCATCTGTAAATGACTACTATCTTAAGTTGTGTTCATTTTCCCTTAAAAAAGGGAGTTGGAAAGTGAAGTGGTCTTTTTAAATTTATTTTTGAGTTTTCTAGGAGGCAGTGGTGTTAAGTAACTTGCCCAGAGTCACACAGCTAGTAAGTGTCTGAGGCCATATTTGAACTCAGGTCTTCTTGACTCTAGAGCTGGTGCTCTATCCACTGTACCATCCCTGCCCCCAAAAGTGACTTTTTTTGAAGTTACTCAGAATTTGTCACAGAATTGAGACCATTTTCCCTGAATCCCAGTTTAAAACTTTCTGTTCTATAATGTTGCTTTATTCCACAAGAAATGAGACTAGTGGATATCCTGAGGGTAGAGAATCAATGTATTTTTCATTTTTATAAGCATTTTCACTCAACCATTTAGTTTCCTAGAGATACCTAAAATTAATTTAGTGATAAGTGTAAGTGATGACCTTTAAAAGCCTTGAAATGTGGGTTTTAAAAGTAAACAGGATGAAATTGATCACATCCCTAATGTGCTTTTTTTTATTAAGTTCTGTGAAATGGGTGGGGTTAAGTGTCTGTTTATCTTGATATTATTATGATCATAGTATGATGTAGTGTTTAGCTGTATGGCCAGGAGAGACTTGAGAGAGTCCCATTAGAAGGCTTTTTTGCCTTCCCAGTGAAAGGTGATGAGAATCTGAACTAGGGTGATAATTGTGTGAGTGAGGAGAAGATATATGTAATAATGGCCGGATTTGCAGTTGATTAGATGCGTAGGGTTGGAGAGAGAAGTCAAGGATAATCAGAAACTTACGAGCTTATAAAAATGGTGGTACCCTTGACAGTGACAGAGCTTCAGAAGAGAGGAAGTTTGGAGGGAAATTCAGTTTTGGACATGCTGAGTTTAAGGTGTGTGTGGAGGTGGCCAAAAGGCAGTTGGTGTTGTAGTATATAGATCAGGAGATAGACTAGAAATAGATAATGTGTATTTTGGAATCATGTATAGGTATGTTAATGAAACACATAGGAGCTGATCACTGAGATGATATAGATCCTGGAGTCCGCTGATGGTTAGTGGGTGTGACATGGATGAAGAACCTGCAAAGGAGATAGGGGAGAAAACCAAGAGAGAAGACCTTGAAAACCAAGAGTGGAGGCACTTATCCATGAGATGATGTTTCAGAGAGAAGCCCAGAAGAATGAGTTGAGAAAAGGCCATTAGATATGGAATTAATGGACCATCACTGACTTTGGAGAGAGTAATTTGAGTCAAGTGCTAATGTTTTGTTTTTTTTTTTTCCTTAAGTGCTAATGTTGTATGCCAGACTTGAGAATGTGGAGAGGAAGTAGAGGTACTGGTTGTAGATGGCTTTTGCAAGGAGGTTAGCCCAGAAAAGG
This sequence comes from Notamacropus eugenii, assembly GCF_028372415.1. NCBI lineage: Eukaryota > Metazoa > Chordata > Mammalia > Diprotodontia > Macropodidae > Notamacropus > Notamacropus eugenii. The sequence goes on from NC_092877.1 coordinate 140,515,003, forward strand.
AAGAAAGATATAGGACCAAAGCTAGCAGGAATGGTGGAATCAGTTTGGATTTTTTTTAAGGGTAGGAGAGACCAGGACACATTTGTAAATAACAGGGAAGGAGCCATTAGACAATGAGAGATGGAAGATATGAGAGAATGTGTGTGTGGGGGTGTGTGGGTGTGGGTGGGTGGTAAGGGGAGCAATATGCTAGGAAAGCCTAGAGGAATTGGAAGTAAGGGGTACATTCAGAGGGGTTTTTCTTAGCAATGAGGTCCACCTCTTCTTCTGATTCCATCATGAAGGAAAAGATAATGGATCAAAGTAGGAATAAAGTGCACATAGTCCATCTCTGCAAATGACCTTGGTTTTTTTCATGAAATATTCTGTGCTGAAGAGGTCTTCAGCTAGGAAGGTGAGGAGAGGAGGTACCATGGGAGGCTTGAGGAGAGAGGTTGGAAGGTCTGAAGCAGTTTTTGTTAAAGAAGGATAACAAATTGATTGGGGGGAAGTGGACTGATTAGTAAGATTGGGTGACATAGATGTGTAGTGGAACCGTTTAATAGGGATACATGATTTCCTCCAACTTAGAACACATGAACTGATGCTGGGAGTAATTCACCATTGGGGTGTGGCAAGGTCTCACCTGCTCTGAGAGGAAGGGGCAAGGGATTTGAAGAAGAGTAGAACTGAAAGACAGACAAGAGCCAGAGCCAGGTAAGAACTGATGGGTTCACACAGATAATGTGTACAATAAAGTAATATCCAGTCCTTCTTTACACCCCAATCCAGCCTCTCTAAAGATACCTTAAAAAAACCTCAAATCCCTGATTTATAAGAGCAACTTTAGTTCCCATGAGTCACTGTTAGCTGGAAGTGCCCCGAAGATGATGATTCTTCATCTAAGTCAGGCAGGTTTCAGCCTGCTGAGATTTATAGAGTCTGTAGTTTATTGAGACTTGAGGGAGCAGAGAGGAAATAGCCTTTTTACCAGTGCTGCGGAAATTGGAGTGACCCAGATGCCACCTGATCTCACTGCACGTGACACCTTTAAGAAAGTGAATCGTCCTTGGCATAAGTAGATTTACTGGTTTATATATCTTGGATTAAAGTAATGAGTAAGGGCTTAATTCCATATTTGTTGCTTCACGAAGAAAAAAATTATAATATGAAGCTGCTAATATTTCTAAGTAGGTAGTTTAAATTTGATTCAGTTCAGTGAAGGCCTAGGGAGTTAGGTGGTGTAATGAATAAAGCACCAGCCCTGGAGTCAGGAGGAGCTGAATTCATAATCGGGTTTGAGACACTTAGCAGTGTGACCCTGGGCAAGTCACTTAATCCCAATTGCCTCAAAAAAAAATTCATTAAGGGTCTACCATGAAAATGAAATAGTTGCTGCCTGCAAAGGTTTACGTTCTACATCCTTTCCCTGTTATTCTATCCATCTCCCCACATTTTGAAGGGAGGAGGCAAAGATCAAGAAAATTATTTTTATTATATTTATGTATCTTTGATGTGAAAGTTAAAAAAAGATCCATGAAGTTTTCATCCATTCTGGGATAGCGCCAAAATTATTACCGGCCTCTTAAGTATTTTGCGAGGTAAAACCTAAAAGAAAATTAGGTATAAAAATCATTAAAAAAATTAAAAAGCAATATATGTTTTTTCAATTAAGCATGTAAATTAATTTTTAAAGTATTTTAAACAAATTATAGTGATTTCCTGGCTGAACAAATTGCCATACTACTTCAGCAAATGACTATAATTTTTTTTCAGTTTAAAAAACATCTTTACAATTTAGGGAACAATGAGAATAATATGCTTCAGTGGACCAATTTATAATATTAAAAGATTGGGAAAATACAACAGCTCTTAGAAATCTATTCCTCTGTCTCACATTTTCCCCGTACTTAACAGTATTTTATTTTTTCCAACTACATGTAAAAATAGTTTTCAACATTCCTTTTTATAAGATTTTGAGTTCCAGATTTTCTCCTTTCCTTCTTCTCTTTCCCCTTCTCTAAGATAGCCAGCAATCTAATATAGGTTATACATTTACAATCATATTCGTCATATTTCCATATTAGTCATTTTGTGAAAGAATCAGAACGAGAGAAAAACCCCATGATGGAAAAAAAAAGTGAAAATGGTCTGCTTCAATCTTCATTCAGACTCCACAGTTCTTCCTCTGGATGTGGATAGCATTTTCCATCATGAGTCCTTTAGAATTGCCTTGGATCATTATATTGCTGAGAAGAGCTAAGTCTATCATAGCTGATCATTATTCACTGTTGCTGTTACCATGTGCAGTGTTCTCCTGGTTTTGCTCACTTCACTCAGCATCAGCTCATGTAAGTCTTTCCAGATTTTTCTGCATGCTTATCATTCTTTTTAGCGCAACAGTATTCTGTTACATTAATATGCCTCAATGTATTCAGCCATTCTCCAATTGATGAGCATCCTTTCGATTTCCAATTCTTTGTCACCACAAAAAGAACGGCCATAAATATTTTTGTTAATGGTACAAAGGTCCTTTTCTTTTTGTTATGACCTCTTTGGGATTTAAACCTAGGAGTGGTATTTCTGGATCAAAGAGTATGCCCAGTTTTATAGCCCTTTGTTCCAAATTGCTCTCCAGAATGGTTGGATCAGTTCACAACTTCACCAACATTGCATTAGTGTTTCAATTTTCCCACATCTTCTCCAACACTTATCATTTTCTTTTTCTGTCATGTTAGTCAGTCTGATAGTTTTGAGGCAGTACCTCAGAGTTGTTTTAATTTGCATTTCTCTAGTCAATAGTGATTTAGAGCATTTTTTAATATAATTATAGATAGCTTTTATTTCTTCATCAGAAAACTGCCTATTCATAGCATTTGGCCTTTTTTCAATTGAAGAGTGGCTTGTATTATAAATTTGATTTAGTTCTCTATATATTTGAGAAAAAAAGCCTTTCATCTGAGACACTGGTTGTAAAAATTATTTCCCAGATTTCTGCTTTCCTTCTAATCTTGGTTACATTGGCTTTGTTTGTGCAAAAACTTTTAATGTAATAAGAATTATCCATTTTGCATTTCACAGTATCCTCTATTGTGCTAACTGGAACCTCACTTCTATCTACCTCCTTTTTATCTATCTCCATTCCCTTTTCTTTCCCCTTCCTGCTCTTATTTCCCTATGGAATAAGTTTCTATATTTAACTGAGTGGATTTGAGACAAATCCAATGAGAGTAAGGGTCAAACAATGCTTATCCCCTCCCTTCTTTCCCTATACTATAATAGCTCTTTTGTGCCTCTTCATGTAATGCTATTTACCCCATTCTGCTTTCCCCTTTCCTCTTCTCCCAGTACAACCTTTTTTATCTCTAATTTTTTTTAACATAGTCACATCAAAGTCAACTTATACCCATATCCTCTATGTATATTCCTTCTAACTGCACTAATAGAGATACAGTTCTCAAGAGCATAAATTAAAAAAAAACTAACTAAATATTTGTAGGATAAACTTTTCCCTCCACATATATTTTTTCTTTGACTATTGCTACTGAACTGAAAAAATAGATTGTTTTTCTCTTAAACTGCCCACTGCTATGAATAATTTTCCACATGTGCCAAAAATGTTTTTCGTGTTGTTCCTGTAGATACTCAGGTCTTATTGAAAAGATTTTTGTTTTAGTTCTAGTTCTCTTGTGAAGATAATTAAGAAGCAAATCCAAAGTAAAGTTTAAAAAATGGAACTTGAGGGTTCTGTTTAGTTATAACTATAAGCCTAACTAGAATAACAGTGTGCTCATTTCACTTTTCATTATTTCATTCAAGTCTTTCCATGTTTTTCTAAAATCAGCCACCTCATCATTTCTTACAGCACTGTAATCTTCCATCGCAATCATATTACCCACAACTTGTTTAGTCATTCCCCTTTTGATAGGGCATCCCCACAATTTTCAATTCTTTGCTATCACAAAGAGAGCTGCTCGAAATATTTTAGAACATAGAGGTTCTTTTTCTTTTTCCCTGATCACCTTGGAAAACGGAGCTAATAATGATATTACTGGGTCAAGGGGTATAAACAGTTTTCACACTCTTTGGGGATAATGCCAGATTGCTTTCCAAAATGGTTAGATCAGTTCATTGTACTATCAAGTGTATTAGTGGAAATTTGCTATTTTCTGATAAATCCTGATATTGTACAACTTTGAAAGATCAGATGAAATTAGAGTTATTTGTAGTTAGTAATTGAATAATCCTAAAGCTCAATTTCTTTCCTCAGTCATTATTTACAAATACATCCAAAGCAAATGGGGGAGGGGAGGAGGGTCAGAAGTGAAACTAATACAATAGTTTAAAACAAAGGACAAAATTCATCTTGCTCAGCAGTTTGCAATCTCAGAAGAATCATTTTAGTTTCACCAGTGGCCTTCTAAAATCAGATTAGGTGCTCCATTCATGCTTCCCTTTACTTCTCCTAGATCTTCTCACTGGCCCTTGTGACATATACTTTTCTGAACCACCCACAGATCTTCTCTTTCCAGTTCTGGAATCAGATCAATACAGCAGAGCCAGGAGAACATTGTATGTGGTAACAGCAATATATGAATAACAGTTATTCTGAGTATTATAAATACTCAAACCAACTACAAAAGCACCTATCCACCTCCAGGGAAAAAAATAATAAATAGAAATAGGCATAGTACGGTTTTACATGTATTTATAAATCTGTGTCGATTGGTGGCTTTCTCTAGTGTGGAATGGAAAGGAGGGAAAGAGACTATTGGGAACTTAAAATGTAACAAACTAAATAAAGAAAATAACAAATTTCAGTTGTTTCACATCAACATGTAAATAAAGAAGAAAATTCATTCCAAATATGGTTGTTAATTTTCCTGTGTCCATAGATAGTGTTGAGTAAGGTCACAGTAATATTTACCCTCCTAATATTTGAAAATATGCTATGGTAGTTAGTTTCAGACTAGTTTTAAAATACTGGCTTTCTTTATTGCTAGATTTCTCCCCTGTCCCCATTAGGGGACCAAATTAATAAAATCTTGAGTAGTATGACAAGGGACTTGAAACTGTGGGTGGACATGTACATACCCTTTCAGACCACGGAGGTTCCAGTTAGCAGGCAGAGCTCAGTGGAATAACTAATTGACTTTGGATTCAGTTCTGGTGGTTACTTGATACAAATAATTTACTTGAAAAAGATTTTTTAAAATACACAAATTTTATGACCTTGTTGATTCCATATCAGTCATTTTAGCGGCTTCACTGAATATAAAATCAATATTTAGCTGGAATTTAGTCCTGGTAATTATGGGAAATTGGAAACCCACATTTGACAAGCTGTTCAATTTTGGTAGAAAAGCCATACCTAAATTATTCAAGAATTAGCTTCTGTTTGTGATCTTTTAAGTGCTACTTGGTGTTGCTACTTAATACAGGAACCTAATTCAAACAGGTGATGTTCTCGCAATATTTCTGCTGGCAAAAAGGAGACTATTATCAAGAGTTGGCAAGGTCCTTCGCTGATTCCTTTTCAGAAGAAAAAAACTTTTGAATTATTAAAGTGAACTAGATACAGATTAACTTGCTTTGATTGATATTTATTACTGTTTCATCATTACTGAAATGAAAAGAGGAAGCATTTTTATAAGTGCATGGAAAAATAATTTATTTTTCATTGAAGGCTCCATTTGTTGGGGAAAGAATGGATATCATTACAAAGTTAGGATGGAGATTTAGGATTTATTTTTTCTGTAATAGCCATAGATCTTCCATGTACAGTATGGGGCAGTAGGAAGAGCATTGGATTTGACATTAGAGGACCTGAGTGTGAATTTACTGCCTATGTGACTTGGACCTTAACTTCTTTAACTGTAAAATGGGGGTGGGGTTAGACTATGCTACAGTATCGTCTAACACAAAACCCTATGATTCCCTGATCATTTCTTGCTCTGAGCATCTTGTTGATAAATATGTTTGTCAAGTGATAGCTACTTGATAATCTATAACTTCGTACCCATTAATTATAATTGATAGTTACCTTTAATAGCATTATTAAAGATATACAGCATGGGCATGTTATATGTTTATGTACATATATATCCTATTTTTATCTAGAATCAACAGGCATCTTTTTCTTCTACATCTGCATGTTAAGTTCAACAAACTAATAGAAAACACTTTGGGAAACACAAAATGATACATTAATGTCAGCTATCATCGTGTCCTGGAGACTTGTGATCCCTTTGAAGCTTATATAAAGTGCTACACTGATTGCAGAATACAACATCAGAACCTAAAGATAAAGCAGGCACAAAAAAGAAGACCACTGTCTTTTAAAAAAAAAAATCCTTCATCTTTCTCTGAAAGGTTGTAATTAATCTGAGTGTCATTTCCAGCCTTGTTCAGGAAAGAGATCATTAGAAGATATTTACTGAGTGTTTCTCCAAGTTCTTCATGAGCCTCTGTTCTTTCCTATATCAGTCATCACCTATTTTAAAGCAGCATTTCATATGTTCCTTAGAATAATAGATCTACACTAGAATTCAGCTTTGATATTTGCGAGTGTGATTTTTTTTTTAGAATATTATAGATTTAGAGATAGAAGGTTGGAATTATAAATCAGATTTTCTTTTTATTTTAGATTCTCTCATCCTTCTTATTTTCTTTTCCCTTTTGAGTCATTTATGAGATTATTTATACCTAACTTCAGGGCAGCTATGTGGCTCAGTGGATTGAGTGCAGGGCCAGGAATCAGGAAGATGCCTCCTTCATACATTTTCCTTCATACTCCCTCAGACATTTACTAGCTATGTGACCCTGGGCAAGTCACTTAACCCTGTTTGTCTCAATTCCTCTTCTGTAAAATGACCTGGAGAAGAAAATGACAAACCACTCCAGTATCTTTGCCAAAAAATACCAAATGGGATCATAAAATGTTGGACACAACTGGAAAGCAAGGTACCATGGACTTGTTTAGACATACATGGTTACTTTTCTATGAAGTTCTATTTATAACTTGGTTGGTTTTAAGAATGAAAGCTAGAGAAAGCAAGGAACTGTTAAGATTATGTGTGTGTGTGTTCATCCTTTATTGCCAAAGAAGACCATGCCATCAGAGAAATGATGACATGACTTGCACTTGACTTTGTTTTGAGTGAGAGAGGACTGTGCAGGTCACCAGTCTCATTTCTCCTCCAGAGCCATCTGAATCCAGTGACCAGGTATTCATCAGGATGACTGGAGATGACCCAGGATGAGGGAATTGGGGTCAAATGACTTGCCCAAGGTCACACAGCTAGTGAGTGTCAAGTGTCTGAGGTGAGATTTGAACTCAGGTCCTCCTCACTCCTGCACTAGTGCTCTATCCACTGCACCATCTAGCTGCCCTGTTAAGATTATAAAGGTATTCCAGATGGAAGCTAGTTAATGTGGGCATTAGTTTTCTCAGGGATCTGCCTCTAACTTGACTAGCTAGTACCCGATCCCAGGATAGTCAGGTTTGTTTACTCAAGTGAGGCTCAAATACCCTCTGATGGAGAGACTTACATCTTTTTCTTTTGAGATTCTGCATATGAATATTAATTCTGATCTTTTTGGGAAGGGAGAATAAATTTTCAACATATAAAACACCTAACGTGGAAGAAAAACCTCACCTGTGAATTTATGTAAGTATGTACCTGCATATATATATATGTATATATATATATATTAGCAAGCAATTTTAATTCATTTGCATTCTCAAGAGGAAGGTTGATATTCTCAGTTAAAAAAAATTCTAAGAAGTAAACATCTTTATACATAGCATAAGAAAAATCTTATCACTAACCAGATACTCTGCAATGAATTCCTGCTATCAGAATCTAATGGGCCCTATACAGTAGAAACAAAATGATGCATTTTTATATCCCCAGAGACTTACATATGCAGGGGCTTAGTAGCTGTTTTATGATCACTGAGGGTGAGAATGCCAAGGCTTTATAATTTAGGTTGTCAAGAGTGATGACACATGAAGCCTGCACATGGTTGCTTAATTCTGTTTCCCATGTTAGAGTGAAAACATGAAAGGACTGAATAGGATACAGGTGGAGAATTAGGAATTGAGACCCAGGCGGTTTATCCAGTCATTATTATGCGTTCTGTCCAGTGACAAGTGCAGAAGCATCTTCCTGCTTTGAGAAAGTCCATAGTTCCTTACAGTCCTCAGTTCATGTTTTCCTGATTTTTGTTCACATTGTTTTCTATTCCTGACACATTCTCCTTCTTCCTGACTCCTGAATATTTACCACCATTTATAACCTAAATTTATAACTCAGTGATAACTCAACCTCCTTTAGGAAGTCTTCACTTTCCCCTCTAGGTTCTCTCAGATTAATAACTTCTGCCTTGAACCTTGTTCAAGGAAACCTTGTTTCCTGTTGAATGGTCTTATTTTTTTCTTTCAGCTCTTACTGATGTCTTTTGATTTTTATCATATTCATTTCTAGATATCCTCTGTCACCCCAAAAGAGTGTTTCCTTGTAACAAAGAAAAAAAGCCCAGTTAAACCAAAACAACCAATGAGTTTTCCAGGTCTTCCATCTATGTAGCTTTCTATTGCCAAAGTCTTTCACCTCTCTGACAACAGGACAGCTTTTGAATGGCATTTTGATTACATTTCTTTGATGTGCCATTAGTGCATTAAAGAAATTTGTACTCTTAGCTGGGTATAGGAGTCTAATAACTAGACTAAGTGCCATGAGTGCAGGACCCAAATAGTTTTCCTTTTTCTTTCTTTTTTTTTTTTAAATTCTGAATGTCAATTCTCAAAAGAAGCATTTACCTATACACAGCAGAATGCAAAAGGAAGATTCTCTCTGAAACCATGAATCGCCATTTCATACTGTTTACTTTTTTTAAAAGCATATAATAATAGATCTAAACATTACTTTCAAATATGTCCCACTTATCTTTGCTTCTTTCTGAACTCAGTTCTATTCTCTTGTGCATTTAAAAAATGTCATAATGTCACAGGGTCAGGGTCTTATCTGAACTCTCTATTTCCCCCTGTAGTTAGGATGGGGGCCTTGCATATGCTAGGTGCTTCATAAATGTTTATAGTTTTGTTGAGTCAGTGTAAGAGTTGGACAGCTCCCTATCATTTGGAAGAGTTTAGGCAGAGACTGCATGAACCCTGTCTGACAGTCTCTAGAGGAACTTTCGGAAAGAGCTTTGGACAAGGTCCCAGAGAGCTGGGAGAGTCAGATTCTCCCTTTATATTTCTGAAGTCCCAGCACTTTTTAAAGTTCTAAATTCCTGGGACTCAATAATTCTTTGACTCGAAAGGGTGCTACTGCAGTAGGAATTCTTAGAAGATGTGGATTCCAATCCTAGCTCATCAACAAGCAGTTACTTTTTCAGTGTTTGCTGTATTCCAGGCATTGTGCTGAGTATTGAGGATGCAAAGGAAGGTAAACACAGTTCCTACCCTCCAAAGGAGACAAGATGCAAACAATCATGTACATTTAAGATGCATACAGGGTATATTGGAGGAAATCTCAGAGAAGTGACTTTATCTCTTTGGGACTCAGTTTCTCCCCCTCTGTAAGGTGAAGGGAGGAGAGATGACTTCCAAAATCCCTTGCAGCTCTCAGGCAGTTATCCAGTGTTTCTGTGATACAGTATTTCTTGAGACAGTTGTTATTGTCACATAGAGTAGAAATTTAAAATGAAGTATCATTTCACAAAAGATGGCACATTTATCCATCTTTTCTCTCCTTAGTAGGGCAGCTAGGTGGCACAGTGGATAAAGGCCCTGGAATCAGGGGGACCTGAGTTCAAATGCAGCCTCAGACACTTACTAGCTCTGTGACCTTGGGCAAGTCACTTAACCCTGTTTGTCTCAGCTTCCTCATCTATAAAATCAGCTGGAGAAGAAAATGCCAAACCCTCAAATTTCTTTGCTAAGAAAATCCCAAAAGAGGTCACGACTAAGCCACAAATATCTCCTTAACTCTGAGCATATCACTTGTGGTTCAACAGTTATACTCAACAAACATTTCCTAAGTTCTTACTACCAGCAAGATACTGTGCCAGGCATGGGGCTGCAGGGCAAAGCAGACAGAAGTCCAGACTTAGAGTCAGAAAAATGTGAATTCTACTAGTTGTATGACCCTGGGGAAGGCTCTCTCTCCCTCAGTTCCTCATATTTAAAATAGAGATAATGAGTGAGTGACTAAGTATTTATTAAGAACTTACTAAATGGAAACCTTTTAGGGTTGTTGTGGGGTCAGATTAAATGAGATCATCTATGTAATGCATTTTGTTAACCTTAAAGCTCTAGGTCAATATTAATTATTATCATTATTACAAAGATGAATAAAATAATCCTGATCTCAAGGATCTCACTGTCTAGGGTGGATAGGACAGGTACACTATCATATCACTAGTGTACCACAATGACTGATAGATTAGATTATAGTGAAGGTACAAGAGAAGCATAAAATTCCGTGAAAAAATCTGAGAATGGGAAGGCTGTTTCTTGATTTAGGGATTAGGGATGACTTCATTTGTGTAATATTGTCATTTTTCAGACTAGAATCCCAGTCCAGCAGGCAGCCCCCTTGGCAGTTCAGGGAATGAAGATGGTTGTAGCATAATGCCGTTCATTCACTCTGTGAATCTGCTGTGTTAGCCAGGGACTTCTTTGTATGGCAAAGGGAGAAAAAGGAATCCCTTTTTTTCTTCTTTCATGTTTATATGATACTGTTGAATGTGTGGGAAAGAGTCTGTTCTTCTAAAGGGTAAAAATTCCCATGCTATCTGCAGGTTTTAGCGTCTCCTTAAGAACTTCAAAGATAAAACTACTTTCAGTTTTTAGACAATGCAACTATTTAGGAAAAGAGATTGGAAACTACTCCTCCAGACCTTTCAGGAGGCCAGACTGTTCTTGGCCTGGGGTAGGCTCAAGGCAGTTATATTTGGATTATTAGATCATTTGGGCAAATTAGAGTTTCCTCCTAAACTCAGGGCCTTAAAAAGTATTTCAGATTATATTGAAAAATTTAAGCCCAACACAAACTTACATAGCTAGGCTAAATCAAATTTAATCAAAACAATCTTGCTATTAGTTTTCTTTAATTATTAATATTTGGGTGCACAAATAGACTATTTGCTTATGTCTTCCTCAGCAGAACTGGAATAAAAGGTGAACATTATTGCCAAACACAGCATTGGTAGCTAGATTTTTGGTACCCCTGTGCAACACTGGGGCTGTCCATCTGTCCTTGATGCGATTCTTATGCATGGCCTTCTAAAAATCCTCTGTAGAGGATCTATCTAATGTGCTGCAGGCTGTTCATTAATTCTCTTTTGGGCTGAGTATTGATTCTCTATTACTTCTACTCTATGACTTACCCAGCTGGAAAAAGGAAGAATCATGGGGGCGCCATGACCATTCATTAATTCTTTTAATGGGATGCAGCATTTGGGCTGACCATTCATTATCTGTTTTTCTCATTCCATGACTTAGCCCAACTGGAAGATTCATGGGGGCATCATGACAATTTATTAGTTCTTTTAATGGGTTGCAGCTTATGTACTAACCATTCATTAACTTAGCATTCTCATTTCATGACTTATGCCAACTGGAAAAGGGAAGATTCCAAGGGGCCACGAAAGCTGTTTTCAAGTATTTGAAAAGCTATTATGTGAAGGAGAGATTGTACACCAGAAGCAACAACAAGTAGAAGTTACAAAGAGGACAGTTTAGGTTTCAGGTTAGGGCAGTTAGAGCTGACCTGCAGCATCCCAGGCTCCCTTGAGAGGTTCCCCCTCTTTGTAGGTATTCAGGCTAGGTGACTGCTTGGGTCAGTCAGACTAGATGATTATTCATCTGGTATGCTATGGTGGGAATTCCTTTGCCACTAAGGTTCCTCCAAACTGAGGATTTGAGTCATTCAGTAATTTGTTTTCTGATCACATATAATGTGATATCTTTTATGCTGCTTCTTAGACCTGGTATTCTTTGGTGATACAATGTAGCCAATTTACACCTGTCATACTTTTCTTTTTATTCCATTGGCCACTGGCTGGGTGAATTGGATGACCATGGCAATCTGTGAAACTCTGGTCACCAACCTTGGTGTGATGATCGGGCTGCATTATGGCAAAGGGAATTAGCCTTCTGACTTTGGGACTGTGATACAATTTCCCCATGTGAATATGGGAGATGAGGGGACAACTCTGTGAGGGGCTGCTGCCTCCTGAACTGAAGGGAAAACAACCATATGTCTGCATGATGGCAACGAGAAGGATTTGAAGACCACAGCATAAAACATTGTGTGAAGCAGAATTTTGGAAGAGAAATCAATAGCATATAATCAGCCTTTGTGTTTGTGTGTGTGATTTTTTAATTGGTTTTTTGTTGTTATTGTTTTTGGTCTGAATCTATGATTTTATCTTTTGGGAACTCTTCTTGTGGAAATTCCCAACACCTCCACAGATGCAGATCACCAACTCAGCTCTAACGCAACTCAGCTGTAACGATAGTTTTAGAGATTGCCTGGAGCTAGATTAACAATACTTGCTTTTGGTCACACAGCTAAATATATGTCAGATGCTGGAATCAACTAAGACCAGCCCCTTTAGCCAGTAATTTTACCACGTTTACTCTTTGGTTGGAAATGAATCCTTTAGAAATCCCCTTGTCCAACCCCCTCATTTTAGGGACAAGGAAACTGAGGCTCAGAGAAAGGAGATGATTTCCCCAGTGTCATGATCATCTTCTCATGTAAAAATTAGGATTACAGTGGTTCTTTTTGAGTAGAGGACTTCTACTGGGAAGTATGTGATAATAGCTGATTCATTCTTACTTAGGTTGTATAGTTTACAGAGCTCTTTATGGCCTAGATTTACAGGGATTCAGTCAAAGGGCCGCATGTGTCCTCAAGGTCACAGGTTACTTACCCAGAAAGCACTATCAGTATTTATTTATACTCCTGTGTGCCAAGCACTATATTAAATGCTTTACAAATACTATCACACTTGATCCTCACAACAGCTCTGCAAACTAGGTGCAATCCCAAGTACAGTTAAAAAACTGAGGCAAACAGTGGTTAAGTGATCTGTGCAGCGTCATACAACTAGCAGGTGTCTAAGGCTAGATTTGAGTTCAGGGCTTCTTGACTCCAGGCTCGGTGTTCTATCCACTGCACTATCTAGGTGCTTCAGCTGTTACTGCTGAGACAGCCTGGTGGTATGGTGGACTCTGTGGGTTATTATTCACCCTCCTCATCTCTGCCTCCTGGCTTCCTTTAAGTCCCACCTTCTACAAGAAGTCTTTCTTGATCCCTGATCCCCCTTAAGGCATTAGCCTTTCCTCTGTTAATTAACTGTAGTTTGCCCTTTAATTTTAATTTTTTTCTCAGTTTGTTGTTGTTTGGTTGTTTCAGTTCTATCTGACTCTTCATGACCCCATTGGGGGTTTTCTTGGCAAAGATAGTCTGAGTGGTTTGCCATTTCCTTCTCTAGCTTGTTTTGTAGATGAGGAAGCTGAGGCAAACAGGGTTAAGTGACTTGCCTAGGGTCACGTAGCTACTAAGTGTCTGAGGTCACATTTGAACCTAGGAAGATGAGTCTTCCTGACTCCAGGCCCAGCAGTGTATCTGCTGTATCCCCTAGCTCAACTACATGTAAACAAAAAATTTTAACATTCATTTTAAAAAATTTTGAGTTCCAAATTCTCTTTTCCTTCCTCTCTCCTCCTTGAGAAGGCAAGCAATTTGATGTAGATTTTAAATGTGTAGACATGCACAACATATCTATATTATCCATGCTGTGAAAGAAAACACTGACCCCAAAAGACAATAATGAAGAAAGTTTAAAAAGTATGCTTCAAGCTGCATTCTCTTTAGGTGGATAGCATTTTGCATCCTGAGTCCTTTAGAATTTTCTGGGATCCTTGTATGGCTGAGAACTCAGTTACTCACAGTTGATCATAAATACATAATTGTTGTCATATTGTCTCCACAATTAGTCTAGGAGCTCCTTGAGAGTAAGGGACCGTCTTTTGCCTTTCTTGATCTCCCTAGCACTTAGTACCATGCCTGGTGCAGAGCAGTCCCTCAGTAAATGAGTGTTGAATTGTACGAAGTAACAGTAACATTGTTTGATGATTACCTGTGAATGTCTTTGCTATTCTCAGCAGTACAATAATCCAAGACAATCCAAAGGACTCATAAAAATGCTATCCATCTCTAGAGAAAGAACCAGTGCAGTGTGAATGCAGCTCAAAGCATACTATTTTCACTTTCTTGGGGTTTTTGTGTGTTTTTTTTGGTCTGTTCTTTCACAACATGACAAATATAGAAACGTGTTTTACTACATTGCGTATATACAACCTCTATCAAATTGCCCACCATCTTAGGGAGGAGGGATGTGAAGAAGGGAGGGAGAAAATTTGGAACTCAAATTTTTTGAAATGAATGTAAAGAATCATTTTTATGTGTAATTGGGAAAAAAATACTATTTAAATTTTTTTAAAATGTTGACTGATTGACTGATCTGAAAGCCAGTGAGAGCAAAGTAGGCTGTCTTTTGAACCTTTTGGGTAAACCCACAAGTCATAGGGGCAGAATTGTCAACTAGGACAACCTCTTTAAATAGTATCTGCAGTTGCAGAGTAGTAAATGGTATCCCCCTGTGCAGTCACAGAACTTTGACGCCATATAGTTTCTTCCACCACACCCACAGATCAAAATCATTCTCATCTTTGACAGCGAAGAACCAGCAATATCTGTTGGCTGGAGGTCCTGCTTTTGTGGAAGTAAGGGAGCAGAAACCAACATGATTTTGGGATGTTTGTCTACTCAAACAGAAGGGAATTTGCTTAGTTAAAAGGTAAAGAAAAGGAGAATGCCCCTAAATGGTCTTTTGTGGGGTGTGTTCTTTCTTTTTCTCTGTCATTAGGAGAAAATTTGTGTTTTGTAGGAGAATCTTCTGGTTTCTAGACCAGACAGTGGGGTAAGTAATTGACTAAAATGGAAAACCAGCAAGCAGGTTGAAGACTTACTGAGGTAGGTAAGGATGGGACTTGGATTTTTGCCACACATTCCCTTCATATAGTGCCTGCTAATCACTGTTGGTGGCAGGGGTCTAGTTATATTTGCTGTAAATATGCTAATTAGTATAAATGCCTCACTTTTGTTTTTAAAAGCTGCTAATTACCTTTTAATTATAGTGTATAGGTAGTTATGCTTGGTGTGGTAGCTAACAGATCCCCATGGAGCTTCTTTCTTTACTCTTGGTTGAACTCACAAAAATATTTTTTTCCTCTTGCTTTTGTAACAGTTTCTTTTTAAGTCACTTTTGTGTTACTTTGTCTGGATTTTTCTTGTTGTGATTCCCTACTGTCTCTAAGATATCTACTTAACATTTCTGATGGCAGGGAAAGTAGAAATTTCTAGACTGGCGCTAAATGATAATTCACTTTTTTGCTACTCCGTATACATTTATGAAAGGTAAAATGCTAATTCACTTTTTTACCACTCTGTACGTTAGTAAAGGATACTCTAGAAGACAAAAATGCTTCACTTTCCATCAGGATTTTTAGGAAAAAGGAAGTCTTGGGTGAGAAACAGGGTGTATTTTTTGTAATCCTAAAGGAAGATTCCAGTCTTTAAAATAATTTAAGAGAAGCTGCACAACAGCTTCTCACAGACCAACATCTGGAGAAAGAACGTAATGGGTGCATGGTTTCCTGATTTCCTGGTAATTGCCCTTACTGTCCTAAATCTGTGATCCTATTAACGATAACTTCAAGTAGCTTCAGTAGCTTCCTGTTTGTGAAGGAATGAATCTCCAGCCGGAGGGAGTGCTTGTTGAACTGGTCAGCAGTTATTAAACAAGGAACAGGAAACCAACCTGCTCAGTAGTTGTGTTCCAACCACACATGACAAACTGTAGCTCAGTGATACTTGCAAGATGGAGTCACATGCTCTGAAAATTTTCCTTGTAAAAATGAAGCTTCAGAATAGGAATTCCATCTTTTTTTGGTCATTATCTTTATTTTTCATTTTAAAAGTTTGATGTCTTTTGTTTTTATGCCACAATCATTTTCCAGTCTACTGCCATTATTAAACCTCCTCTTGCAACAGAGAAAAACAGTTCATAAAAGTCACCATTTTAATGCTCTATGGTATATAATGCTGTGTATTATATACTTAGTCTCCTACCTCTCCACTAAGAAGTGTTTAATCGTGTTTCAAACCTCTTCTCTGGATTCAACTAATAATATGTTCATTGTTCTCCAGGTTCTGATTCCTTTGAGCTATTTCAGCTTGGATGTTTCTCTGCATGTTTCTCTAAATTAGGAATTATTTTTATGGAGGTTAAAGGTCTAAAAGCCACATCCCACAGCCATACTTCCTCCTATTGCTCCTTCCTTTTTTCCTTCTTCACCCTCTTTCTCCTCTTCCATCTTTATTGAGCTGATTTGTATTGGATTGTTCTTGTTCAAGGAATCGCACCTAAATTTTCTAAACTTGTTGACATTTATTTTCTTCGTACCTAGAGCCACATTTGACTATTTTTTGCTACTGAAAATAGTTGAAGGACATGGTGCTTTTCTCCCAAGGTTCTCCTCAATTTCACTAGTTCTCACTTCTTGATTGTGTAAAAGGATTTTAGTTTCCATGTAGAAATTTGGTATCAAGTACAGTGTGCTTAGATTAAATTAGGAGTACCTTGAAACCCTCAGAAGTATCTCTCTAGAGTCATGGTAATATGCTTGTCTTATTTCACTGGCTTATGTGATTTTAACTAGGAAAGTTACTGAAACCAGTTATTCTTCCCTGATTCTAAATCGAGGAAATTCTACAGATTAATATGTGGGGAAACATGTCTAACCTGTTTCGATGAAGTGACTTTGAGGCTGGATCCTAAGTATCAGAGATGCTCTTGCCTATGCTGGCAGAAGGATGAATCATTTGATAAGGCTTCAGGGAAAGAGTCTGCTTTGCAATACTCCTGCTCCAGGGAAAATGGCTAGTGCCAATTATTGTGGGAATGTTATAGTTTGGTTTTGTCAACAAAGTATGCTCTCATTTTCCAAATCTGGCATCGATTTGAATATTTTCTCTTTGGTAGATCTGTGTTAGGAATTTCATTTGACATTGTTCTATTCAGTTTAATTGGCAAAAACTAAATGCTTTTCTATGCACAGCACTGCCCTAGGCACCGATGCTGCAAAGACCAATCCACCCACCCCAAAGCAGTTCTTACCCTCATAGTACTTAGATTCAACTTGTATACAACTTATGCCTACATGTATTTAAAAATATTATTTTAAAAATGTAATACTAAATTTATTTTAAAATGGTATATTAAAATATATTTTTAAAATAAAATTTTATTGATACCTTTTGTTTTTGTAGCACCAAAATTTTTCTCAGTACCTTTTTCCACCTCCCTTCCAGACAGCTGTCTCCTGTAATATTATTTTTAAAGAAAGAAAAGAGGAAGAGGGAGAGAAAATCAACAAAGCCAATCAATACATTGAAAAAGTCTGAAAATATATGTGATATTCCATACTTGTGGACTTCTCACATCTGCAAGGGAATGGAATGGTGAGGGTGGCTTCTTATGTTTCTTTTCTGAGAAAAATATTGTTGATCTGAATATAGGTTATATTATATATTTTTATAATATCAATACACATATATATAACATATAACTTTTAGTTATTTTGTGGTTGGTCTTTTCATTTATGTTGATATAGTCATCGTGTATATTGTTTTCTTGGCTCTGCATACTTCACTCCGCATCAGTTCGTGTAAGTTTTTCTATGCTTAATTGTTGTTTACTACAGTATGGTCATATTGCATTACATTCACATATACAGTGATTAGCATGACCCTCATGATGGGCATCTACTTTATTTCTGATTTTTTGATAACTACAAAAAGTTCTGCCATGAATATTGTAGTGTATATGGGACAGAGACCATTCAAAGTAATACCTAGTAATTTTAAGGGTAAGGGGAGAAGGTTTATTAACTAGAAAGATCAGAAAAGGTCTCATGTAGAAAATGATGCATGAGCTGTGCTTTGAAGGAAACTAGAGCTTCTCAGAGGCAGAGGTGTATGTGGAAGACTTTCCAGATTGCAAGGTGGGGGACACCTGCACAAAGACAGAGGTGAAAGACATTCTTTTAGGAATATTAATTTGGCTGCTTTGTGGAAGCTAGATTGGCTACTAGAAATAGGTAGGCCTTTTGGAAGTCTACTGCAATAGTCCAGGCAAGAGGTGATTGAGGGCCTAATCTACACAAGAGGAGGGTGGTTCAGGAGATTTGTGTGAAGGTATAATTGACAAAACTTGGCCACTTATTAGTATTGTTGGGGTGAGTGAGTGAAGAGTTAGGGAGAATTCTAAAGTTGGGAACCTGGACTGGTGATATCCTCAATAGAAACAGGGAAGTTAGGAGGAGAGAGAGAGAAAGATAATGGGTTTGATTTTGGATGTGTTTGGAATTGTGATACCTATGAGACATTCAGGTGGAGATGTCCAGGAGGCAGTTGAAAATATAGTGCTGGCTCTTCAAAGACTGGAATTATAAAGTTGGTAGTTATTGGCATAGAGATGACATTTCAGTCCTTGAGAGCTAATGAGGTCACAGAAAGAACTAAGAGAGGAAAAAGAAGAAAATTGGGGGCAGTTCTTGGTGTCTACCCACCCATAAGGGGCAAGACATAAGTGATAATCCTTTAAGAGAGATTAGAGCAGTGTCATGAAAACCCCAGGAGAAAGAAGTCTCTAGAAGAAACTCTTTAGGCAATTTTCTCAGCTTTTGCCAGTAAATTAAGAAGGATGACGACTTGAGATAAGGCCATTGATAAAGCCAAGCTAGTGAAGATCATTGGTGAACCTTTCAGAGAAGTTAGTTTCATTTGCGTGGTGGAAACTAAAGCCACATTGCTAGAGTGAATTGAGTGTGGAAGATGGGAGTAGGTGGGACAGATTAGCAATTCTTTCTAAGAATGAACTTTGGACTTTATAAAAAACAGAGAGAGTAGTTTATCAAATAGGAAGTTAAGTCTGATAATTGTAATATTGTACTTTAGGAATCCTAACAAGAGTTTAAACTTTTGAATAATGACTTATGCAAATGATAAGTTTTTAAAATGTTAAAAATGTACCTAAGTATTAGAGACAGCTGAGTTACTCTATGGGATGTGTGTGTGTGTGTGTGTGTGTGTGTGTGTGTGTGTGTGTGTGTGTGTGTGTTTGTTTGCCTTCATAGAAGAATTCTACCATCAAGGAAAGATAGCAAGTAAAATGTTAGCTGCCAGCTGGTCATTAGTCTTAGTAGCTAAGACAGTTTGTTTCTTACACTTTGTATCTTTCGATTACAATCATCTTTAAGGAAGTCTTTGTTGTACTTCATTAAAAATTACATATTGACCAACGGGGCCTTCATAGGATTTGATAGGCAATTTAGAACTTCTCAAGCATTGAGTATTTTATTGTTTGGATTGCTGTTACTTTGCGTCATTCAGGATTTTGCTATGCCATTCTGAATCAGTGATCAACAGGAAAAGAGAAGATGGGTAAGCCATTCAGTCTACTTGGATATGTTGATAGAACTATGATTCTTTCACATGAAAATTTTCATCAGTGACTTGGAGAAAGGTCTAAATGATATTTTTATAATATTTGAAGATGGCATAAAACTAGGAACAATAAATAATGCATTAGACAGAGCCAGGCTCTTTCTGAACTGGCTGGAATAAGTGGACTGTATCTAATAAGTTGAGATTTAGTGGGGATAAATGTAAAGTGTTATTGGGGTTTCAGAAATCAATTTCCTAAGTATAAGATGTGGAGTATGAGTAGTAAGCATTTTTTGGCAGGAAAGATCTGGTTTTAAGAACAATATGATTCAGCAGTGTAATATGGTAGCCAAAAAAACTAATGCCATCTTGGCCTGGATTGGAAGGCATAATTCCCAGGAATAAGAAAATGGTTTATTCCCTATTTACCCTGTCCTGGACAGACCACAAGTGGAATTTTGTGTTTGGTTCTGGGCATTTTGGAAAAATGTAGAAAAAATCCAGAAGCCAATGGCAAAAGACCTCAAGGCCATGCTATATGAGGAGCCATCCATGAAATTGGGAATGTTTAGCTTAAAGACAAGAGTTCTCAGGGGACATGCTGTCTGTCTTCAGGAACTTGAAAGACTGTTTTATGGAAGAGGAATTATATTTGTTCTGTTTGGCCCCAGATGGCAGAAGCAGGAGCACTCGGTGGAAATGTCAGAGAAAAATCTAGGGTTGATTTAAGGAAAAAACTAAACAATAATTAGAGCTTCCCAAAAGTGGATGGGACTGTGTAGGGAAATAGTAGATTCCCACTCCCCTTATTTCAGGTCCTCAAGAAAAGGTGAGATGATCATCGGTGGGGTGAGTTGTAGTGAAGGTTCTTTTTAGGTGATGGGTTATTCTAGATGACAATAAAGATCTCTTCTGACTCTGAAATTCTCTGATTTTGTGATTGCATTTGTGCAGATCACAACTTATCCAATATGACCAATTCATGGAGTCTTGCATATCTTTAGGCGATCTGCCCAATAACATGTTGGGGCTTTTCCTTTAGAGGCCTCTGCATAGTAGGACTACTAGTGCAGCATGTGATCAGCCCCCAGTTATACACTATATAAGCCATCTACCTTCTTTTCTAGTTATCTTTCTCTTTCTATGATATCTCTTGCACCAATGACATCAAACTCAAGTAGAAATGGCTCCTGTGGGCCTCATATAGTGACTTAGAAAACTATGTATTAGCATTATATTGTATTGTATTGTATTTTTATTTGTTTTGTTAAGTATTTCCCAATTACATTTTAATCTGGTTCCAACCACATCATGAAATTTTTCATCCTTGAGTTTGTATCATTTCTTCTCCATCACAGTTTCTTCTTAGTAATATGTGGAAGCAAACTCACACCTGCATTGCTTCTTTGTTGCCCTTTGGATAACCCTCAACTTTAAGTGTTTCTGGGACATATTTTTCATGACTCACAGACATGTGGCATCACTAGAAGAGTTGCACATTGGGTCCACCAGTACCCTTCATATGATGTAAAGTCTGGTTAACGAATACCGTTGCAATCTGCTAAAGAAGGATTGGCTGAAATGTGCAGAATGCGGATTCAGGTTTTTTTGTTGACTTCTTATCAAAGAGTTTGTCTTGGTTATTATAAACATAATACAAATAGTCTATCATTTAGTAGATAAGACTTAGGGAGTTCCTTGGGGATCATAGAGGCTTCATCATCAGATAGTTAATAACTAACATTTAAATAGCACCAACTGTATACTGTGCTAAGCACCATAATAGCTAACATTTATATATCCCTTACTATGTATCAGGCATTCTGCTAAGCACTTTACAGTTATTATTCATTTGATTTTCACACAAGCCTGGGAAGAAGACCCTATTATTCCCATTTTACAGATAAAGAAACTGACACAGAAGTTAAGTGACTTGCCCAGAATCACACAGCTAATAGATATCTGAGGCTGAATTTGAACTGAGGTCTTCTTGACTCCACACCCAGCACACTATCCACCTAGCTGCCCTAGGGATAATTAGGGAATATCAGAGGTATTTGACATTCTGTCTAGATCCTCTGTGATATTCTTCATTTCATATGTGCATAGATAATACCTATACAATCTAATTTACACATTGGTTTGTTTACACACTTAATATGTATGTAAGTAAAATTTGTGGAGACTAAATGTTAAAGGTGATATTTAACACATGTAAATGCAATATCTGTGGCACATTTCAACTTTGGTCCCTTCAGGGATCCCTGGGGAGGGAGCATGGACTTGGAAGTCAGAAGACCTGGTTTTGAACTCCATTTCTGTCACTTGATGTTTCTTTGGCTTTGAGATAATCATGTTATCTCTTCAAATTCCGTTTTTCTTATGTAAAAAATGAGAGAATTGGACTAGACAATCACTTCTAGGAGTGATGGCCTGAATCTATCATTTCTTAATTTTGTATTGTTTTTGTATAATTAGATTTTCCCTATGCTCTTTCTTTAAGCTTCTCCATCAGCTGACATAGAAGCATTTTACCCTGCATCTGGAGGGTTTGTTGAAAAGCGGACAAATAGGTAGTTCA